>NC_039366.1:16933646-17533646 GCF_003573695.1 Papaver somniferum
CCCCCTAGTATATTTTGAAACAACACATAAATATAGCTCACAAATGAATTCACGTTTTTCTTCTTCGTCGCCACATCACCTCCCAATAGAAGTCTTCCACATGTCATGAAAATATAAATTCACCCAATGATGTTGTGTCGCGTGTCATAATTTGACGAGACATTGTAAAGTATCACCGAATCTCAACTTTCCATAGCATATGAATTTCATTTAGAAAGCATGATATTTTATTGCATGTGCTGGGTCCCACCTTAACTGTATTTGCAAAATGACGTCAGTTGGCTTTAAATATTTCTTCAGATTCTTTATGTAAATATAGCAAGAGAACTTATGTAACGACAAGATATATGAATCTTTCCTTTTTCTTCATTTGCATGTGGTCATGGAGATGATATTCTTCCATTCTTATGCTAACAATAATAAAGTCATTCTTGACCAATCTTAGGTGGCATTAGTGTGCTGACATCGACTCGCTTCACCATTAAGTCTCACATTTTGATGTTTATTCGCTGGATGATCGAATTCACTTGTACTTTCTGCAAAAGCACTAAAATAGTGTCATTAGTCAAAATATTGAGTCCTAGATAATATAAATATGGGTATAAAATGTAGCACTTTCGTTCTTATAAACACCCCCACACTTATATTTTGCTAGTCCTCGAGCTAAACAAAGAATTGACCGGCTACACAGCTGGTCATATGAATATAGAGACCCGCTACACATCTGGTCATATCATTTTTTTCTTGTTTTTTTGACCCGCTACACCGCTGGTCAAATAATAACATAAAGAGAGAGAGACCCTCTACACAGCTGGTCATAGAAAATACCATACAAAAGACCCGCTACACAGCTGGTCATTTTTTTTTAGACCCGCTACACAGCTGGTCATATTTTTTTTTTTAAAATCCTAACCAAAGTGCCACTCCCCCACACTTAAATATTACATTGTCCTCAATGTAATTGACTCGTCCAACGTAGAAATCAAGGTGGGAAATTATAAATTGCAAAAAAAATAAATAAATAAAAATAAAAGATAAAGAAAAGGGAACAAATATGATGGGTTGACTCCCACGAAGAGAAATGTATTGTTTCCCTGCTTTCAATAGCACATAATCTCAAACAAAATGAGGTTGATACCCCAAAGTAAGCTGCCAATCATATATATAGAGTCTGAAAAGTTGGGGATCAATCCAACCAATTCGGTCAGCTGAAAATATGCACCTGCAAAAACTATAATCATCCAAAGATATATGTGAATCCATTCCCCATAAATAACAATCCTTAGTAATAAATCCATGCATTGTCAGCATATGTAAATCATTCATACAAAGAGTTATAAATTTTTCAATAGCTTCTAGTTGAGGTGCACGCCCTAAATCAGGTTCTAAATCAGCGGAAATAACTTTTATGGCTGATATTGGTTCCAGTTGAGAAAAATAGGGCACACGAACATATGT
Source organism: Papaver somniferum (assembly GCF_003573695.1). Taxonomy (NCBI): domain Eukaryota; kingdom Viridiplantae; phylum Streptophyta; class Magnoliopsida; order Ranunculales; family Papaveraceae; genus Papaver; species Papaver somniferum. The sequence continues at coordinate 16,935,105 of NC_039366.1, forward strand.
TGGCTCAAATGGAGCAATAATATCATGACTCATAGACCCGTTATCATCTAAAATGGTTTCATTATCAAAATCATCAAGAAAAAAAAAATTATGAACTTAATGGCTTAAAGGTCATGGTCGAAACTTTCTCGACTGATGGAACTAGTCGAGACTCGAACAAAACTAGAGGTTCTAGTTTGGATTTCCATTTATTAGTGTCTAATAACGGTGTGGAGTCTAACAAGGCATTGACTTCACAAATAACACTATCGTCATCAAAATCATACCCAAAATGAGCTAAGCAAACCTCTAATGGATCTCCCAAGTGGCTCTTGCAAATATCTTGCGAGTGCATACTTTCTTTTCGCCCGCACTTCAGACTAAAGTACCTAAAAAAAATCAAACAAACTGCGTAAAAAGAACTAAAAGAACAATAAAAATAAATTATTTACAAAAATAAAAATAAGCTATATACAATGATATCAACTAGCGAGTATTTTGCTACCACTCCCCGGCAGCGGCGCCAAAAACTTGGTAGGTTCGGAAACCTACAATAAAATACTGCAAGTGCACAGTGTCTCATTAGTAGAACAATGGCAAGTACAGGTCATTCCCACGAGGAGTGTGAAAATACTACTTCTAACTAATACTCACAAATGAATTCACATTTTTCTTCTTCGTCGCCATATCACCTCCCATAGAAGTCTGCCACATGTCATGAAAATATAAATTCACCCAATGATGTTGTGCCGCGTGTCATAATATGACGAGACATTGTAAAGTATCACCAAATCTCCACTTTCCATAGTATATGAATTTCATTTAGAAAGCATGATATTTTCTTGCATGTGCTGGGACCCACCATAACTGTATTTGCAAAATGACGTCAGTTGGCTTCAAATATTTCTTCAGATTCTTTATGTAAATATAGGAAGAGAACTTATGTAAGGAAAAGATATATTAATCTTTACCTTTTCTTCATTTGCATGTGGTCATGGAGGTGATATTCTTCCATTCTTATGCTAACAATAATAAAGTCATTCTTGACCAATCTTAGGTGGCATTAGTGTGCTGACATCGACTCGTGATGTAGTTTTTAAGTGGTAGTAAAGTTCGTTCAACTCGGACTCGATAAGATTGGGTTCTAGACTTAAAATAAAAATAGAAAATATATATACAAAAGATTTGTCACAATGTCGAGAGATACTGAGACTCAGGATTCCACCAAATTCCATTCATGTGATTCAAATAATAATTCCAATCAATTATAGATCAAATATTAAAAATATGGACTCTTATTCTTTGCCAAAAAGTAGATTTTTGAAAATCAATGATTCTAAATCAAAAGCACGATGTATCAAAAATACATAGACCAAGCATACACCATCAAACGAAATCACACCCATTCAATAAAAATCATAAATCGATTAAATATCAATGCAAATAGTCATAAAAGAATTATTAGAATTACCACATGCGTGAAATATGGCTTCCTTTATCATCCCAGTGTTAGGGTTTAACTTCTCATATCAAAAACAGGCTCAATAGAATAAATCATGGCTCAAAAGTTGTTTTTATTGAAGAGATGATATGATTCAGTGAATATGCAACGACGTAACGGCGTTACAGAGTTCACTGTTACAGGAGGTGTGGTTGTTCAGCTGTTACAAAGAGAATACTGTAGCAGTGTTGCGAATTTGAGACGCTGTTCTTAGTTGCAACGCTTGTTCTTCAGCAGCAGCAGCAGCAGAGACAGGCTTCCTGTAATCTCTGATTCTCGCCTCCTGAGCTCTCCTATCGACCCAAACTCTCCGTACTTCTCCTAGGGGACCTAATAATCCTATTTATACACAAAAGGGTCATTGAATCTTTCCCAAATCGCATCAAAATTCCCTTTTTCCTTTCTTGGCAGTCACGGCAATAATCGCTTCCCAAATTTTTTTTACGCGTTTCTGAGCTTTCCCACTTATCTCAAACTCTTCCTTAGATAGAATATGTACCTTTGGAACGAATTTCTTGCCTTTAATCTCTTTGAATATCCAGAAACAAACCCAACAAGACCGTGTTTCCTTATTTGCTCTGTATCCTTTTTCCGGCCATTCCAGCCCAAGTTGATCGGTCCAATTGCTTCTAATGAACTTGTTAAATCATATCAAGTCCATCCCAATCAATTTCCGGTGTTGAATCTCCCTGAAACAGCTCCAAACATAGAGTCCAAATTTTCCAGGCGTGAACTCATTTTTTCCCGCCAATTTTCTAATTTGAAACGTGAAGAAGGAATTCCCCCTATCCTGTGTTGTTCCCCCTTTAGCAGCTGCCTGGAAATAGGTTACCCCTTAGTAATTAGGTTACCCCTTATCCAAAGTGAGATTCCGTATAGTAATTTTCTCCCATGAGCGCAAAAACCACTTTTTTTAGCCAATTTCGCCGCAAAAGCTTATTTCTCCAAAAATACCTACAGGGACATAAAAAGCCATAATAAATATAAAATCGAGCACTAATAATATATACAATTGAGATTATATAAGACACATCAATGCGTCTATCAAATACCCCAAACTTATTATTTGCTAGTCCCGAGCAAATCAAAACTAAAAAATAAAATCCTAACTCACTGTCGCAGGCATCGTCGATTGCATTTAGCGTATGCAATAAGCCTTTAAACCCCTAGGTGTCCCTAGTGGCCGAGTTATAGTCTCGGGAGGGCTTACTAGAGATATACCCACAAAACCTTAATACTCTAGACCTTAGCTATACGCAGAACCTTGGAAGGCACTAAAGAATCTCCTTGGTTGGCATACTTATTGACTACAGGAAGAAGTACCCTGATGCGAAATTCCAATTGATGTACACGAGTTTGCACTCAAGCATACTAAAATTCATATATAAGTGACAGAGCCCTACTCAGATAGTTGCACTATGGACATCATATTCGGAGTCAAAACTAATCACACGGATAGATCAAGAAGATGGATATAGAAAAACATAGATGGTTTTAATGTTTACTAAGTGAACGGCGTTTCCCATATCTGTCTGAAGGCCTCCGCCAAAATGAACCTATCCTAATGGATTGAGATACTAGTCTGACTAATATCAACACACTGGCATATACAAGGGAACCAGTGGTCGATAACCTAACTCTAGGTCAACACAACTGGCATATACAAGGGTACCAGTGGTCGACTTTATTGAATTTATTCCTCTTGGTCAAATGGTCTGGTCTCAATTTTTTTTTTTTCAACTTTTTGGTAACTACCATTTTTTTTTTCATCTTTTTTTTTTTCTCTTTTTCTTTTTTCAACCTTTTTTTTCATGATATCTCAATCACTCTAATTCACCCTAGCATTGGTAACAACTTTAATCGTGGGCCCCACCTATCACTTAGAGAAACATAGTTTAAAAACAAAATAAAATAAAATAAAAATAGAAGTGAAAAGGATTCAACGAGATATGGTGAAACTATCATGTTATTTCTAACACCTGAGCTCTGTGCTTTTATGAATAGACTCTTCTAGATGTTGCCATCTAATCAGATTGGTTCCTCAACTCCTACAACCAAAATGCTTCCATCCACTTAGATTAGTTAATGCAATCCTAAATAGGCATAAATTTCTAATCTCTGGAGTTTATTTATTCATACTGCAACTAAAAAGTTTCTCCCATACCCCCAAACTTAAATCTAACATTGTCCTCAATGTTCTAAAGATGAAATTAAAAGCATGAACAAGGAGAAATTGTTACCATTTGAAGCAAAAGAGATAAGGAAAGATATTACCGTCGCATGAATGTTGGGTTACCTCCCAAGAAGTGCTAAGTTTAAAGTCTTCAGCCAGACTAAGAAAGGATTAGTCACCTCATAGAATCATAAAGTAATAGCCGAAATTTCTGTGGGTCATCAAAACCAAATAGAGCTATCACAAATAAAAGGAATCTGCAACCTTCCAAGAAAATTAACAAATAAAGCGCACCCTTGTCTAGTTTCCTGTTTAAGACAACTACATCTAGCTGTGGTTCAGGTTCAGGTTCTATAACTGGGTCCAAACAAAATATTTTCATGGGTTGGAATTCCTCAAAGATAAGATCCGGTTCAGGTATTAGAGTATGAAGAAATTCAAGTAAAAATTTAAAAGCACATAATAATAACCTGAATAATTGAGGATCCTTAAAGTCAGTCAGTTTTGACTCACACAAACGACCACGATGAAACTGGTGGTCAATCTTAAGCAAATGTATCAACCCTAATCTCTTAAAGTAATTAGGTTTAGTCTCAAAACTAAATAATTGACACATCTGAAATTTATACTTTCCCGCAATTGGTTGAAAAATATTTGGTGGGAAAACAAAGTCGATCTTAGTATCATAGCCTGGTCTAACCTCATCAACCAGAGATGGGTTTCTAATAACTGAACTTCCTTATGGACATCACTAGGTTCAGGAAAACGTGTGTGAAGATAATCTTGTAAAATGGTTGAGGCACATGGAGAATGATAATCACCCTCAAACTTAGAGTTTTGGGTATCTCTAGATAGACTAGCTACAATTTCCTTAATTTCTAGATCGTTGGAATCCTGAAAATAGTCAATTGCTTCTTCTAGGTTATACTCAAGTGACGCATCCTCACCCATATTTAATAGTTGTACGAGTTCATCGTATAAGACCATTGTTTCTAAATTGCTAGACTCTAAAATGATATTCTCAGAATAAACTCGTTCCTCTAAACCATTATCGACTTCGTAATCAAAAGGAAATACTACATCGTCCAAAACGGGGGTATCTCTAGTCAAATCCTCGTCTTTTTGAATAGGTGAATAATTATTAAAATTATTTGGATTTGAAGTAGAAACATTATCATTATTAAGCTCAATTGGAGTAACAGATTCCTGATCACTATGCCTATATGTGTCAAATTCTTCATCAGCACTATCCTCATCATAATAACATGAAAATGGTTGAGCCTCATCTAAAAAAGTAGTGTTACCAATTCTAACCTCGGCATCTTGATTATGCAAATAACTATCCTCATTTTCAAGGGTACTATTGGAAACACTATATCGAAAATTAAGACTATCTTGAGCAGTTCTGTTCTGGGCCTCTAATAAAAGCTTTCGAATCGACTCACATGACTTCCTTATGGAATCGTGTATAGAAGGACCACTCATGGGTGCATTTTGTTTATTCATTTCTAACACAAACCTATATGTATTCTCAGTTAATTGTTTGAGAGACTCTTCTAGAGGAAGAACAGGTTCAGAAGGATCATAATAGGGACTAGTTTTCAACATTTTCATTATATTGTCCAAAGACGAGGAACTAGTACTATAATAATCCTTATTTTCTTGCTTGTATGACCGCTGTGTGTGTGTATAGTAATTGGGCTCACCCTGGTATGAGCCGTAACCTTGAAAAGGTTGATGTTCCCAATCACTATTCATACTATGGTTAAAATTGTAACGTCCATTTTGAAACTCAGTCGGATATTCGTTGTATTGGCTATTGTAATACCAGTTCGACATTCTATTGCAGGGGTGTGAGTTGTCACACAAAATAAAACCCACTGACAGGGGATTCGTGGGTGGATAGAGTCTTACCTCCCGTACCAGACGGGCGATGAACCGTTGAAGTCGACTCAGGCCACCGAATCCGATGTCAGTGTACGAACCCGAGGGGCCGAGACAGTATCGTATCTGTCGTCCTTCCCTGCAAACAGTTTATATTTAATCTTAACCCTTCCGTAGGGTTTTAAAAAATAATGTCCAGTCCAAAAAGTGTCCAAAAATAAAAAGAAAAATTACAAAAACTAAAACCCTATTTACAGTTTCTAAAAATAAAACAAAATAACTATATACAAAATATTCTTCTTCACTCCTTTCGGATTCCTCTTTTCTTTCCTTCTTTGGCGATGCTTTCCTTTTATAGCACTTTTTCTTTCCTTGTAGCTTCGCTCGATATCTGAAAAGAATCAAAAAAATACCAAAGGCGTAAAAGAGAAAAAAAATTCTAAAAGAAATAATATAAATCTAAAACCTAAAACCTAATACAAATCCCCGGAAGCGGCGCCAAGAATTGATGTAGTTTTTAAGTGGTAGTAAAGTTCGTTCAACTCGGACTCGATAAGATTGGGTTCTAGACTTAAAATAAAAATAGAAAATATATATACAAAAGATTTGTCACAATGTCGAGAGATACTGAGACTCAGGATTCCACCAAATTCCATTCATGTGATTCAAATAATAATTCCAATCAATTATAAATCAAACATTAAAAATATGGACTCTTATTCTTTGCCAAAAAGTAGATTTTTGAAAAGCAATGATTGTAAATCAAAAGCATGATGTATCAAAAATACATAGACCAAGCATACACCATCAAACGAAATCACACCCATTTAATCAAAATCATAAATCGATTAAATATCAATGCAAATAGTCATAAAAGAATTGTTAGAATTACCACATGCGTGAAATAGGGCTTCCTCCATCATCCCAGTGTTATGGTTTAGCTTCTCATATCAAAAAAAGGCTCAAAAGAATAAATCATGGCTCAAAAGTTGTTTTTATTTAAGAGACGATATGATTCAGTGAATATGCAACGACGTAATGGCGTTACAGAGTTCACTGTTACAGGAGGTGTGGCTGTTCATCTGTTACAAAGAGAATACTGTAGCAGTGTTGCGAATTTGAGACTCTTTTCTTAGTTGCAACGCTTGTTCTTCAGCAGCAGCAGCAGCAGAGACATGCTTCCTGTAATCTCTGATTCTCGCCTCCTGAGCTCTCCTATCGACCCCAAACTCTCCGTACTTCTTCTAGGGGACCTAAGCATCCTATTTATACACAAAAGGGTCATTTAATCTTTCCCAAATCGCATCAAAATTCCCTTTTTCCTTTCTTGGCAGTCACGGCAATAATCGCTTCCCAAATTTGTTTTACGCGTTTCTGAGCTTTCCCACTTATCTCAAACTCTTGCTTAGATAGAATATGTACCTTTGGAATGAATTTCTTTCATTTAATCTCTTTGAATATCCAGAAACAAACCCAACAGGACCGTGTTTCCTTATTTTCTATGTTTCCTTTTTCCGGCCATTCCAGCCCAAGTTGATCGGTCCAATTGCTTCTAATGAACTTGTTAAGTCATACCAAGTCCGTCCCAATCAATTTACGGTGTTGAATCTCCCTGAAACAGCTCCAAAAATCGAGTCCAAATTTGCCAGGCGTGAACTCATTTTTTCCCGCCAATTTTCTAATTTGAAACATGAAGAAGGAATTCCCCCTATCTTGTGTTGTTCCCCCTTTAGCAGCTGCGTGGAAATAGGTTACCCCTTAGTAATTAGGTTACCCCTTATCAAAAGTGAGAGTCTGCATAGTAATTTTCTCCCACGAGCGCAAAAACCACTTTTTTAGCCAATTTCGCCGCAAAAGCTTATTTCTCCAGAAATACCTACAGGGACATAAAAAGCCATAATAAATATAAAATCGAGCACTAATAATATATACAATTGGGATTATATAAGACACATAAACTCGCTTCACCATTAAGTCTCACATTTTGATGTTTATTCGCTGTATGATCGAATTTACTTGTACTTTCTGCAAAAGCACTAAAATAGTGTCATTAGTCAAAATATTGAGTCCTAGCTAATATAAATGTGGGTATAAAATGTAGAACTTTCGTGCTTATCACACTCTTCCTTAGAAAATTCTATTCAGCCAAAAGGAAAGTCACAACAATAGACTTGAGTAAGTGAAACCAACGCCTAGGTGAAGATATAAGAAAATACATCGCCAGATTTCGCCTGCTTACCCTTGATTCCCACGAGGATGTCAGGAAAGAAGCGCTAGTGGAAACGTGCGAGGAATGACCCCATCCTTCAAGAAAAGCCTAGTCAACTTCCGCTTCCCCACATTTTTGGAGCTAGAAGAAGCAGCCACAAGAATCACCGACTGCATTGAGGAACTGAGCTCAGACTACGTCTGGCGAAACTATTGAACACCGTTTCAACCACGCCAAGGATACCCGTGCAAATAACAGCCGAGAGGGTCGAGGAACACAGGCACTTCCACCACCCTTGCCCTGTAGCAAAGAACAAATTGTGGGATTATTGGAACAGTGGGTAGCAAACAAGGAAATCCAACTGCCGCCAACAAAGACTGACCCCAGCCCAATTGACACAAATGACACCAGGTATTGCTATTACCACCGCAAGGTACAACATCCTACGATTGACTGCTTCAATCTCCGGAGGATGTTCCAGAAAAAGTTAGACATAGGCGAGATTGAGATGAGCAACCTGGAAGGCGGCAAAACGACTCAACACCAAATCATGATGCTCTGCCACAATCCGAGCGGGGATGTTTGGAAGCCATGGGATGATGAGGTGGAAGAAGCGTGTGAAGTCGAGATGGAAAACCCAGCATTTTCAAACACGGACAGCGTGGCTGGCCAGTTTTCCAAAACAGTGTTGGCTCAACAATTCTTCGACTCCCTCGGTTTCAGCGAAGACCAAATAAGAGAAGCATCTAAGGCTATAGATGCCATAGCGACAGGAAGGCCCTGTAGTCTCCTCCCCAAAGAAGCGATTGTGTTCATAAATGAAGATATCTGCTATCCGGGAGAACACCTCAGACCCTTGTATCTCACAGAGCACATCAACAGGCAACCGCTAAAGAGGGCTTTCATAGACGGCGACGCGTCCTTAAACTTAATATCGATGCACACACTGGAAGTACTAGGCGTGCAACGGTCTGCCATCAGAATGCGAGCTACAACGGTAAAAGGATTCGGAGGCCAGGCTCAGACAGCCATTGGAATCGTCAGCTTGGTCATGAGGGTTGGTCTCATCCGAGGGCCAACACCATTTTACGTACTATAAGAGGACACTACATTCCATGTGTTACTAGGGCGAGGATGGTTACTTAATCATAAGGTGGTCGCATCAATGTACCACCAGTGTGTAAATATTAACGTAGGCGGTAAGCAATACCGAATCCCCGCTACGAGTAACCCCTTCGATCCAGAGGAAGCATACATAGCGGACGCAATCTTCTATGACGAGCTAAAAAAGGAAGATGTGGTGCCAAAAGTACAACTCATCACGTTACCAAAATGGGGAGAGGAAGAAAAATCAGAGCCGGCCAAGTCCGTATTCAGCCCGTCAAGACTGGTGTTCCCAGCAGAGAAGAAAAGGAAACAAGAGGAGAAACCCATTTTTCAACGTTTCTCCAAACCAAATGGGGGACATGTGTACCGCTTGTAGTAATTAACCGAGGGAGCGCCCGCAAGCACGCAAGATCATGCCGACGTGACAATGAATGAAGCGGAGCCTCCCGATGAAAGCGTCGAACAAAGTTTGTCTGAACTCCCTTACAACAAAATCGATGATGAGGAGTTACGAATCCAATCAACAGGTACTACCACCAAATCTGCCGAAGAACGAACACTAGGAGATCTCACTATGGATGGAATGGAAGAAGTCGACATAGGAACGCAAGGACACAAGCGCCCGATCATGATAAGTAAGAATCTAGACAGAGAAGAGAGGGACACCTAGATCCCGCTGCTTAAGGATTACAAAGATGTCTTCGCCTACGACTACGACGAAATGCTGGGTCTGGATAGCAACCTGGTGGTCCACAACCTCGGGGTATCACCTGAATTCAAACCTGTGAAACAAAGGAGCAGGGAATTTCCCAGGAACACTGCTCTCGCGATAAAGGAATAAGTAGAACGATTACCTAAAGCAAAGTTTATCAAGCCTATCCAGCACCCCATTTCGCTCGCCAACATCGTGCCAGTAACCAAGAAGAATGAGAAAGTCAGGTGTTGTGTGGATTATAGAGACCTGAACCGAGCTTTCCCGAAGGACGACTACCCGCTACTAAACATAGACATGACGCTCGATGCGACCGAAAAGAAAAAAAGGTACTCCTTCATGGATGGCTTCAGCGGATACAACCAAGTAAAGATGGATCCTGCGGACGCAAAAAATACCGCCTTCCAAACCCCATATGGCAATTTTTACTATGTAGTGATGCTATTTGGTCTGAAGAACGCCGGTGCAACGTACCAACGCGCCATGACGTCCATATTTCACGATCTGTTGCATCAGATGGTAGAAGTGTACGTTGGTGACATCGTGGTTAAAACACAAGAAGCCGAGGATCACATCTCTCACCTGAAGACGTCCTTCGAAAGATGCAGGAAGTTCAAACTCAAAATGAACCCCCTCAAGTGCGCCTTTGGGGGTCACATCAGGAAACTTCTTGGGCTTCGTAGTGACCAGTGAGGGAATCCAAGTAAACCCGAGAAAATTTGAAGCGATAACGACAATGGCACCGCCAGCGAACACAAAAGAGATACAGGCTTTCATAGGACGAATATCATATATACGACTCTTCGTACCTGGTTTAGCGCAGCTGATGACCACATTCCTTCCCTTACTGAAAAAAGATGTACCTTTCGTGTGGGGGAAATACAGTGTGTTGTGTTTGTAAAACTGAAACAATGCCTCATCAGCCTAAAGTCCTCAGACCGCCGATGCGCGGAACCCCTCTTTACCTCTACACGACGTTTACCAACTCAGCTATAGGCGCGGTCCTCGCGCAAGACATGGGGGGTAAGGGGGGGAACGAGCTGTCACCTATCTATTACGTAAGCCGAGTCCTGTGAGATGCATAATTAAGATACCCGCGTGTAGAACAAGCGTGCTTAGCTTTCATATACGCGACACAAAAACTGCGACCCTACCTCCTAGTACACAAAACCATCGTGGTGGTAGCGGAGAACCCGATAACATATTTAGCTTCGAAGCCTGTCCTGACAGGAGAACTGCTCGATGGTTGCTTCAATTATCAGAATTTGAGCTCAAGTACCAACGGCCAAATGCAGTAAGAGGACAAGAAATAGCCGACCTTATGGACATGTTTCCAGGAGTAGGGGACGACGAGGTACATGAGTATATACCTGGAGAGGTGGCGGCTTCGGACGTCGACAAACCTTGGACCATGTTCTTTGATGGGTACTCCTACGGTACTGTAGGAGGAGCAGGAGTAGTCTTCGAAGCTCCACAAGGAGAATTGCTCTCATACTAGTTCAAACTGGATTTTCCGTGTAGTAATAATTTCGCCGAGTATGAAGCTTTGATTTTAGGGCTCCGAATGACAAACGAGCTTAATATGGGGAGCATAGAAGTCAAAGGAGATTCCCGACTCGTAACGAATCAAGTAAATGACGACTTCCATGTCAAAGAACCTCACTTGGCCCCCTACCGAGCGGAATCCCAAAGGCTGATGAGTCAAACAGGGTCGACTTTAGACCATACCGGCAGGGGCGGAAACGAACATGCGGATGCCCTAGCGACCATGGCAAGTAAGGTACAATTAAATGGCGAAGAGGAGGGTACAGTCACGATACGAAGAAAAGAGTTTCCCAGCACTTGGAAAGAAGACTTGGAAATATTACTCTTTCACACGAGAATATAGGGATATATTTTTTTTACAGTTATATATGGTTATACAACAATTTTTTGAAGGGGGTATGTGTATCAAAATTTTGAAACAGTTTCATGATTTTCATGTTAATCAAATAATAACTAACAAAACTAACAAAAGGGGTACCAATAGTATTTTCGGGGGTATAAAGAAGAACACCCTATAGAATATAATCGTCGGAGACACAACATTTAACACCTGACACAATGTTCGTCGTTGAGCGGCACAACAACGACTAATGTTATGTCACTCAACAACACAACTTACACTACCCGACCAAATTTTAGCGATTTGCCCATCTGTTTTTCTAGATTTGGCTATCCCAACCCCCACCACACGCACACCACGGACGCACCCCTTAGTCCCTTACTGGGGTGGTAATATCTAGTGACCTGTTAAAGAGGCGGGTGGTTCCATTGGAGGGGAGGCAAACCTAATAAGACAAAAAGGGTCATTAGGTGGTAATTCAAGTGCCCCTTATCAAAAAAAAAAATATGGAAATGACCAATTAACCCTTATTATTAATAATCAAGATTAGTGTTGTTAATTAATTTTCACTTATAATAACTCTAAAATCAGATTTTTAGAGTTATAAAAAAAAAAATTAGAAGAGAAGAAAAAGAAAACTTATGTGATATTTGTGAAACCCTAGATTTTGATTCCCTCAACCAAAATGAGTGATTCTAGTGGCAAATTTGACATGGGTGAATCTCTATACGATAGAGAAAACAAATACTACATACCCCTTGATGGAGATCCTGATATGGAGTATTTCTTAGATGGTAGAGATGTTTTAACCCATAGTGAAGGTCGATCTCAACCAATTGAAGAAATTAGCCAACAAAGTGAAGAACCATCAACTGAAAATGACCAGGTATACTTCTAAACTAGTTCTCATTAGCTTTTTGTTGCTTAAAAGTCTCTAAAGTACGAAAAAAAAATCAAATTTTAAAAAATTTCAGAAGAACTTACGGTTGGTAATTAGCTAGTTATCAACCGTAATTGAATGTTACGGTTCGTAAAGTTTCCAATACCAACCGTAACTGGTTCAATTTGGGGAAAAACTCAATCGTAATACCAGTTACGGTTAGTATAAAATTTTCGAGTCGAACCGTAATTTCAGTACGGTTGGTTACGTTCTTCAGTAGTTACCAACCATAACTCATCATGTGCATGACAGTATTTACTGCACTTCTTACGGTTGGGAATATGTAAATAGTTACCAGCCGTAATTGTGTTACGGTTTGTGATCTGTGTTTTTTACCAATCGTATAATGATCTGTATATTTTCATTTTCATTTCACCCTATTTACGGTTTGTTACGGGAGGACCACTACCAACCGTAGTTGTGTTACGGTTTGTAAGTGATTGTAATTACGAACCGTATCTCTGTTGCGATTTGTATTTCCTTGTCCTGTCCAACCGTTACTTTATATATATTTTCGTTTTGCTCTTGTTTAGACTAATGTGGGTGTATTGTTGTCCAGATCGTGAGTGTACCTCCCCTAATGGATGAATAACCTTTAACAAATCAACTTCTCACCCAAGATTCCAGCTCTCACTATTTAACCGAGGAGACATGAGAGGAAAAAGATGATGCAAAACATTGGGCTAGAGAACGGGCAAGTTGATTATGTGTATCATAGTTTGTAATGGTACCACTAGTGAAAGTGCCTTTCAAATGGTTTGTGAGTGTAGTGGACAACATAGAAGCCATGCAAAAAAGTGTACCGTGCAAGTAGCGAAGGAAAAGAGGAAGCAAACTACGTTCACTAAGAAGACCTGATACCCCTTCAAGCTTCAATTTAAAAGGAACGCGACAAAAAGGTGGTTTTTGGAGAAAGTTGTATGCGGTAGTCATAACCACCATATACCGGAGAGTTTGCTATCACATTCGTATGTTGGACGCCTTACTGAAGAAGAAGAGAAGATCGTAGAGTCACTGACACAAATTCGTATGAAGCCCGTTGATATCCTCGCTCACTTAAAGGAAAGAAACCCACAAAATGCTTCTACTTTGGCTAACATCTACAACGCAAGAACAAAATTGAAGGCTAAGAAATGGGAACAAAGGAACGAAATGCAACAATTAAGGCATTTGGGGGAGGAGAATAATTACTCGGTTTTCCACGATGATGATGAGAAAGGACGAATAAGACATCTTTTGTTAGGTAATCCTGAGTTTGTGAAGTCGGCACGGTTCTCTCATCAAATCCTTCTAATGGATTGCACATACAAAACCAACAAGTTTGAGATTCCGTTGTTGAACTTTGTCGGGAAAACTTCTACCAATGCTCCTTTTAGTGTTGGTTTTTGCTTCTTGAAAGATGAGCTCGAAGAGAGCTATGTGTGGGCATTAAACCAAGTGAAGCTATTCTACGTAGATGGATATACTCCAAAGGTGATTATTACCGACAAGGAACAAGCTTTGTTGAATGCAATAAGGAGGGTTTTCCCGGAAGCTCATAACCTTCTTTGCACGTTCCACTTGTGGAAAAGTATTGAAAATAAGTGCATGCGCCTTGTCCGTCCAACCAAAAAAAGCGAAATGGATAGAGTAAAGAAACTACCATTACATCAACAAAAGTATGCCAAAGAGAAATTTAAGAAGGATGACAAGTTGGCGGAACTAAGATGGGAAAGTTTCAAAATGGAGTGGAGAGCCTTGACCTATTCTATCACCATGGATGAATATGAGGATAGAGCTCGTATGTTAGTGGCTCATTGGAAAATAGGTTATCCAAGTGTTGTGAAGTATTTGTTGGATAATTGGTTGGATCCGCACAAAGAGAAGTTCGTATCGGCGTTCACTAACCAATATAGGCACTATGACAACCAAGCTACAAGTACGGCGGAGTCATCTCACAACCGGTTGAAGAAGAAACTTCATAGTTGTAATGGTGGGTTAGTTACGCTATTCGAAGCCATGGATTCATATTTCCACCGTGATCACGATAGAGTTACAGAGTCTTTTGAAAAAAGCCGAAGTAAACAACACACCAAATGGTTAGACAATAAGTGGCTAAGGGGAATTACACATCAAGTTTCACACTGCGCTATTGATAAGATAATGTATGAAGTACAAAATTATGAATTGGGGGATTATGAAGAAGAGTATGTTTCTCCAAACATGACAAAAAATAGTTACCAACCGTAATTGACTCTGTAATTCAAAATTCCAGACAAAAACTATCACAAACAAACATGCATAAGTTTAAATCCATAACTAACACAAATAACTTCAAATTCATAGATAATATTCATAAGTTTAAATCCATAACTAACACAAATAACTTCAAATTCATAATTAATATCCATATGCTAAATTTCATAAGCTAAAATCCATAATTAACAGACAACTATTAGTTTGTCATAATATCCATAAGTCGAAATTCATAACTAACCACACACAACTAACATAAATCCATAACTAAGCATGGCGGCCACCACGACCCCTTTTGTTGGTGCTACCACCACCACGAGTTTTAGGACCACCGCCACGAGTTTTAGGACCATCATGACGACCACCGCGACTATCGCGACCACGACCACCTCTTTGGCTAGTGCCCACACTGTGCACCACCTCTTCATCATTTGTCTCTTCGCTGCTAGATGAAGGTTGATGACGACTACTACCCTCACCTCCAAGAGAGTTTCTACTCCTCTTTAAGCCCCTTTCGTCCGTGACCAACCCCTCATACATTTCTGCCATGTTTGGATTATGCATGTTCCTTATTTGGTCTTGCAAGATCTTTTGTTCACGAGCTTTAAGCACACCATTACGACGGATGCATGAAGTCATGCTATTTTCCAAAGCTTGTCCTCGCTCTTTCTATTCACATATCAAAAAGAGTATTAAGAGATTATTTTATAATAATCATTAATCTTAAAATCCAAAGTCATGAGGATAACAAAATTACGTACCAACATGAAATATAGCTTCTTCCAAGTCAAACCAAATAGACCTTTTTTCTCTTTAGTCTCGTCGACCGCCTTCCTTTGAGCCATAGCCTCTTGAATATATGGTTGGGCCTCCGGATCATTATTGATCACATATGGATGACCAAAATGAGAATACCAAACCATGTAATCAGCAGTGGCTTCTTTCGTGTTGTTACAAGGAATTTCCTCTCCCGCTGCGAGTTGGTATCTTTCTTCATGGCGGTTGTTCCAAGCATCAACCGTTGGAGTTGGCCTGTAGTTGAGCACAATGGTGGGGCCTTTTGTCTCGGATCCTTGCTTGGATAATTTGAAGTTTTCCTCTACAACCCTTTGTTGAAGATGAGCAATTTGGCGTAGAGTTCGACGAGGATTGGTCATAACGTAACCTGTGGGATGATATAATGGTCCATTGTAACCTGCGGTCTCTGTGAACCTACGAACATCAACTCCATTTTCAATCCTCAAATAAGGGTCAAAGATAACATCTTCAACAGTGAAAGCATCTATTTTCTCCCTCATTTGAATGATCTTCTCCTCTTTGTTCCTTAGTTGTCTGCCAGTGAACTTGAACTTCTTTCCCGTAGGGCCATAATCATGTTCTTCCCACTCAGTAGGAGGTCTCAGGCTCGGAAAGTGGTCATAAACCCATTCCTAAAAAATAAATTAAGTATAAACAATTGACACATGAATAAAAATATAACAAACAAAGAAAAATGTAACCAAACTTACCATTAGAAGCGCAGCATTCCCGACAATTTCAGTAGCTCCAATCCTAGAGGAATTTCTTAGTCTGTCAAGTAAATATGCAAGGGTTGCGGTGGCCCACGAATAATTTTTGATGTTGTCCAAATTCTTCAACAGTTGTAGGTAATGAACATTGACCCTATTTTCCGAGTTATCGGGAAAGAATACGGTCCCAAGAGAATACAACAAATACGTTGTGGCTGTACGCTTAACTGTTGTTTCATCCATCACCTGACCTTCCCTTTCCTTTGCTGTTGGTCCTTCAAACTTGGTCCACAGATTCTTCAACAATAGCTTTTCGATGATTTTTGGTTTATGTGGTTCAGCAGGGTCATAACCACCAGCCAATTGAAACTCCATCTCAGTTTCATATTTCTCCCACCTAAGTGTTTCTTGAACAAGGATATAAAGGTCAGTCCAAGACATGTTGTTGTAGAAACCTTCAAACACAGATTGTCCTTCAACTTCAAGGTCAGTAATTTGCTTCACATCGTCCGGTGTTATTGTCATCTCTCCAAATGGAAGATGAAACGTATCGGTTTCAAGCCAATATCGTTCCCTGAAGGCAGAGACCACAACACTATCATACTCTGATTGAAGGTGAAGAATTCCAGGCCCTAGTCCTGTACTAGCCACTAGATTGCGAACCAAAGCACATTCTTGACTAAATGGCCAATGTTTACCCCTTTGACGCTTGAGCAATTTAATGCATTTTGCGTGGTCCTAAGAAAACAAATATACAAAAATATAAGCATATTATGGTGAACTGAAATAAACAAACAAAATGTATCAAAATAATGAATTTTTTAAGAAGTAACAAAATATATACCCTTGTCTGACATACTTTTGCGGACCAGGAACCGGTATAACCAAATAAGATTGAAGACTTATCTGGGGCCTCGCCCCAAGGTCTTTTATTCTTCTTCGGTGGCAACAACAAATCTTTTCCTTTAGGAATATGCATCCCTTTCGGTGCGGGCTCCTTTCTCGGCTTCTTTTCTTTCTTTTTCCTTGGAGGTGCAGCTACAACTACCTCTTTTCCCTTGGTATTTTCTACCTCTTCATCATTTTCTACCTCTTCATCATTTTCTTCCTCTTCATTTTCTTCATCATTTTCTTCATCTTCCTTTTCTTCATCGGCCTCCTCTTCATCATTTTCTTCATCTTCCTCCTCTTCATCATTTGCTTCCTCTTCCTCCCCTCCATCATCATCGGTTCCTTTAAATTCTTCTTCATCTTCATCATTATTAGTTTCTTCCTCCACAATTTCATTTTAGTTGCCTTCACGATTAGTTTCGACTCCGACCTCTTCTTGATCATTATGTTCCACTCCTTCTAGCTCAACTCCAGATTCATCCACAGGTTGTTCCCTCAACTTAATTTCAAACCTATTCTTCTTATTCTTCTTCTCATTCTTGTGGATGCCTCTATTATCTACACCTAAATTCTTGTCACCGCGAGGGGTAGGCGTATGATCAATCGGGGTTAAGTCATTTCCTCTCTTTTGCTTCACCCTATCAGGATTCCTACACAAGCATTACAATTGATTGATTTACTAAGCGTAGAACAAATAATATAGAAAACAAAAAATAAAAAAAATTGGGGAGTAGGTTTATGTACGGTTCGTAATAAGAGAGAAAATACAAACCGTAACACATTACGGTTCGTAAATAAGGAATCATGACCAACTGTACCTAAACAACGGTTGGTAATTCAACTCTAGTTTCGAACCGTACATCACTACTTCAAAAAATCCTAACATATAGAATGATGTACGGTTGGTAACTGTCATTAAGTTACATACCGTACCCAAGTACATTTCGTAAGTGAGATGCAAATATGAACCGTAAAAAGTCTATGAAACATACAGAAGAAAGTACGGTTCGTAACTAAGGTTTCTTTACCAACCGAACATTAACAGATTTCTCAAAAAAAATAAAGTACGGTTCGTATTTGGGTAGTTAGCAACCGTAAGTTCTTCAAATTATGCAGGTACGGTTGGTATCTGGGTTATTTGCAACCGTAACTCACATGCAAAACTCAGTTTTAAGTTTCAATTTCGATCCAAAACCCTAATGTTTGATACAAAACTAACTTAAATCAAACAATAGACTAAACCATAACTGGGTTTTTCGAAACATACCTCAAATAAGTCATTGTGCTTGATTTTGACGGTTGAGGAGTTTCAAATTGATGTTCTTGGCCTAATGGAGGATTTGGTTCATTAGAACGGCTGCAATCTTCGTCAACCTTCTTCTTCGGCATCTCTAATATAGTTTCAAATCAACGATTATCAATTTTTCAACTCGCCGACTAATCGAAGAGGACGATGAAAAATCAGTTTTAATGGTGGTGGAGAGGAGGAGAAGAGAAGATGAAGGAAAGTTGAAAAAAAACTGTTTTGATTTTCAGTTTCAATTGGGTTAATAATGGGAAGGACAATACAGTCTTTTCAACCACCAAAACAAGGATAAATTAATCCATTTGAGGTGAAAAGGGTAATCTAGTCAATTAACAACCCCTATAAGACACCCCCTAACCAATAATAGGGATATTGCTATCACCCTTGCCGCCCCTCCAATGGAACCACACGCCCCTTTGAATATATGTGCGTCTCTAGAGGCAACTTGCCCTCATTCTTTCCGCACTGAGATTTACTCTCCCAGGCTGCTTCTTCTTCTTCTTTCGGGTGAAAGGCAAAATGTTTCGATCTCTGTGGTATAAATTGGGAATTAATCTGAAGAGGACGACTGCCATCATCAATCGAGAATCTTCTTATTCATCATTAGCACTATCAGCTAAGTATTTTAGGTTTACAACACAAAATCAATTTGTTCTAAACAAGTCTAGGGTTACTTTCATTTGCTATTCCTTCTGTACTAGTAATTTTACTTCTTCTGATTCTGATAATTCATTTGTTATTTCTTATCTGATTAATTCATGTGGATTGTCTGAATCTGAAGCTATTACTGCCTCTAAAAAAATCAATTTCAAAACCACAACCAAACCCGATTCAGTACTAACCCTACTTAAAACATATGGAATTACTCTACCCCACATTTCTAAAGTGATCACAAAGCACCCATCCATCCTCTCTGCTAATCCACATGAAACCCTTAAACCCAAACTAGATTTCTTCAAATCAAGAGGAATTTGTGAAAATGACCTAGCCTACTTCATCTCAAGGTTCCCAGGATTCCTGAGACGGAGTTTAAATGAAAGAATAGTCCCTGTATTTGATATCCTGAAGAGCATTGTTCATACTGACGAAAACGTTAATAAATTGATTAGACGAGTTACTTGGGTCCTAAATGTTAACTTACTTAAAAGTTTAATGGTCAATCTAGAGGTTTTGAGAAGTGAAGGTGTCCCTGAAGCTAATATTTCTAAGTATCTAGTCAGGCAGCCTAGAGTTTTTATTGGAGATGCCGATAAATTTAGGAAGATTGTGGAAAAGACTAAAGATTTGGGTTTTGATCCCTTAAATACTACATTCCTTGTAGCTATACATGGACTGGCATCAATGACTGAATCTAATTGGAGAAGAAAGATGGATGTTTACAAGAGATGGGGTTGGTCTGAGGATCAAATTCTATCAGCATTTAGGAAGAATCCTCGTTGTATGACGGTGTCTGAGGAGAAGATAATGGCGGTTATGAGTATCCTTGTGAACGAAATGGGTTATGATTCATCAAGTGCTGCTGAATGCCCATTAATTTTTGATTGTAGCTTGAAGGAGAGGATTATTCCTAGGTGTTCTGTCATCAAGATTCTAGTCTCCAAGGGTCTGATCAAGGAAATGATTTCATTAAGTTCACTTTCAACAATGGTAGACAAGGCATTTCTGGAGAGGTTTGTCAAGATGTACGGGAAAGAAGTTCCTGAACTGATGAATGTATTCCAAGGTCAGCTTAATTACCAAGATCTACTGCAGAACTGAAGGATTTGATGAGATGAATACACGGTAATTATCTGCATTTTCAAATTATAGTGTGCATTGTCTTTCCATTTTTGCTTATACCTCTGCTCTTCTTTATGGTTGTTTTGTTATTTTGGTTATATTGCTTCATACGTATGGAAAAACTGAAGAAAATACATCATGGATTAGTAGTAGTGTTATGCTTGTTCATCACTACAGATTGTCTAATATTAAACAGAAGTATATTTAGGGCAGGGGGTGTTTGTGGTTTTCTGTTAAATTAGAAAGTTTTATATACTGTGATCAAACTTTGTTTGTGTTGGCAATTATCAATATAAACCTTGAAATCAAGCTAGTTGCTTTTGTCCACATTGTTATAGACAGTAAAAATGATATTGAGCTTAGTAGTTTAAAATCATAAACTTTGTTATTTTGGTAATCTTTGACGAATAACTTACCTGATTAATAACAAAGCGAGGTGCTTCCCTTCTTCTCTAGGGTGGGAAGGAGGTAGCTAAACCAAAAGAACGGTCTAGTAGTATAAGACCTCTGTCTCTCTATGAATGCTGGATGGAAGTGGTAGTGTGCTCTCTGAAAGTGCTCTAGCGTGCTTATATTTGTGTTGTCTTCTTGTCTGACGCTCATAAATAAACTTGATAATCCATAAAAAACGAAAGCAGCTTGGATCCCCTTAGAGGGTAGCTGGCAGGCGTATCCTACAATATGACGTAGATGCTAGTTTTTGTTAAGAGTGTAAATTTGTAATCAGCTAACTTTTGAGCTTGATTTCATTTCATGTGTAGACTGTATTTGATTCTCTGGTTTAGGTGCATCCGCAGTTTGATTAACAAAATTCTTGTTTGATTATCATAGATCACTCAAAATGGCAGGAAACTTTGCATTAGGTAGTACTAGAATCAGAGGAAAATGAATATAGCATTATAATAATATTGATTATATATAATAGATCTGATCTACGTGTCATAAACAGCATAGTATTGCGTAATTACAGCTCTGAAACCTGTAGAACTGCATTTTTGTGCACTGTTGTCTGTAGTAACCAATTAAGAGAATCACGAATAATTCTCCCTATATTCTCAGAGTTGCAGCAAGCATCAAATCAAGTATGTTTTCTCCCTCCAGGCTCCAGTGTCATAAAATGGTTGTTATAAGGTTTTTGTAAATGTTTATTTTATACTGTGCAAAATTGCAGCTAAAACAGCTACATAGTAAGAAACAAGAAATGTGTAGTCCAGAAGCTTTTGGCTTGCTTACTGCAATACAGTGGACTCATGAGATGGGTGCTAGGAAGGTTCACCTTGTATAGGGATTCATCGGTGCATTGACATTTTTTATATTTACTCACGTGGAAGTATGTAAATTACTGTCTGTCTATATGATTTTCTCGCGTATGTTAGAATTTTCAGACCTGCAAAATTTATAAAGAGGTTCCTGTAACAGATCTCTGTAAAATTTTCTTGTGTGAACTTGTGATTGTATTCCAATACTGGAGGTGTACATTTGTGTCCAAGTGAAAATTTTTGTGTCTTTATCTCTTCATACATCCGCAACATTCATGAATGGCTTCAAATCAGAGTGCCATTAAAGAGTTGAAAGTTGAAACCACTAATGTTTTATTTTTCTCAGTTTCCCACATTGTAAGGAAATTAGTTTATGTGTGTGTGTGAAAGCTGAAAAAGAAAAGCATACATCCACAGACCTCATCCATTTGAACGCTTCCTGCTGAAAAGTAGGGATCAGGGATCCGCTTTTTATGTGTCTGGCTTTTGGTCTCCCCTTGTTTTGTTCATCGAGTAATCGGTAATGTTTAGTGTCATTCTCTCATTGTCAACATTTGTTTTGATGGATAGATTATGTTCTTGAAATCAGTATGAGAACTTACTTTGTCGAGCAAACGATAAGTCCAACTCCTGTAATGGTAAATTAGAGAAACGTACAATATGTATGAAGTTAATGTTCATTATTTATCATGCGGTACACTATAAAGAATATATTGTGCACCATTGCAGGTGTCTTCGATGGAGCTTGAACAGCTACAGGGTGAGAAACAATAAATGTGCAGTCAGAAGCCTTTTAGCTTGCTTACTACAGTACGGTGGACTCATGAGCTGGGTGCTAGCAGTGTACACCATGTAAGCAACTGCGAAGGATTCGTAGCTGCATTAACCTTGTTTTTATTTACTCAAACGGAAGTATGTAAAAGACTCTTGCAGTATATCATTGGCTTTTTCTTGCAGTAGTTTTCCCGCTCAAGTGTATTTGGGTTGAGCATGTGTCACCAATAGTGCAGTTGTTCATCTGGTTATACATATCGCTGAAACCCAACGTAGTCTTTGCAACAGAGAAGAAGAAAGTATACACCACCTAGTATTGCAGTATGGAATTGTTTGGCAGCACAAGCATAAAAGTGAAGGAATAACTAGAAGCCTGGTCTGACAACGAAGGATTAAAAACTGGGCAGGAAAATTTGTTCAATTACACCTCCTGCAATTTTATGGGCTGTATGGGGTTCTCTGTACAATTCGTTCAGGTTTTTAACTTTCAGGGGTTTTGTATTAAACTGGGAAGTGGTATGAAATATTAATTAGAATGCGACTGTCATGAATTTGTGCCTGGAGATTTTGGTCCAGGTGTATTTGTAAACATTTTTTCTGTTTATCAATAAAATGTCTTTACCTTTTTCAGAAAAAAAAAAGGATTTGTAACAACTGTAGGTAAATTTTTTTTATGAACATTTGGGAATTCAGAAGAATTTCAAACAAAAGAATGTGGCTTGCACCACCTTTTAGAAAGATTTTGCGTCTTCTTCTTAATGCAACGGGAGGCTCTAAAAATCAGACACTAAAATTTTCTTCACCATTTCTCATCTTGGAAGAAACTTTATGCATACTCTGACAGTTCGAATGAATGTGCTTCCTGCAGAAAAATGAGTATGCGCTTTTTAGTTTATGACGCCCTTTTTAGGTTATCGCCGTCTGGCTTCTGATGCCTTTTTTAGGTTATCGCCGTCTGGCCTCTGACACCCTTGTTTTCTTCATCGAGTAGTTGGTATTGACTATTGTCATTCTCATTCTGGTTCTCGTTCTCGACATTTGTTGTGGTAATAGAATTTTGATCACTGTTAGGAAAACATAGCAAATTAGAAATGGCTACATAGATGAGAGTTTGTTCTTGAACTGCACCATAACTTACTTTGTTGAATAAATGACGAGTCCAACTCCTACGGTGATAAAGGAAACATAGTATAACCATTGTATCTGCAATCGATTATTTGAAGATGAGTGAATGCCAAGAGCAGTTAAAAGATACAGAAAAGTAGTTTAGAGTAAAATGGTGATACATTTTGGTGGAAAACGAAGACGCGAATCATCACTCCCCACACATCAGATGTCAAAAGTGAGAGATTGAACAACACTGCTCCACCCAACTGCATTAAAAACAATGGAAATGTTACGTTTGGCAGTCTTATCAGGGAAGCCTGGAAAGTGCAACAAGGGTGAATGAAGCTCCATTCGTGTTTCAAACTTGTGTCACTTACCAGCCAAAATAAGCTTTGAAATTAAAAAGCATGAGATGACTCACCTTCAAGACATAAGGAATAGTTGAATAGAAAACAAAAGCTGAGACCATGAAGCTGCCAAAGAGTGATATCTGCAAACCGAAACAAGAATTATTTTATGCTTCATGGAAGATATGATATCCTTTCAAAAAAAAGGGACATCAATAGCTAGTTGAATAAAATTACATAATGGTAACTATTTAAATGGTAGATGATATGAGTTAACCAATTTCAAATACTATGTGGTAACTGGATATCACTTACAATTTCAGGAGACCACCTAATCGCTTCCAGATTATTCTTCTCCATTAGACATCTATACAAAACGTCAAAGAATGAAACACATTATCTCTTTCAGGCGTCGTATTCACAAGTAAATGAAACGTAATTTCACTGCTAAATGCTTAACTCATGAATAGTTATCCCAAATATGAGGAAAGGATACATTTGACAAATGCTCACGAGCATTCCAAAAATACCAAGCATCGAAAGAACTTCAACTAGGTCTTTCTTCTTAACGCAATATTCCTGAATACACAAAGATGAATTTTATGAATACTATTTGTTAAACATGATCAGCATCCCCATTAACTTCCGTAGGTACAAGCTAAAGAACAAAGAGGTACAAGAAGATTATGTTACCATTCCAAGTCCTGCAATCACAAGTCCATCTCCAAGAAGAGGATGTTTTCCACCTACAAGTAATATTTGTTAAAAGAGTTTTTCCGCAAATAGGCAGCAACATCACATTATGGAAATCCCCCAAATACAAGTACAAATAGTTATAGAAATAATACAACCACCATCTCAAGAAAAACACTCACCCGAGGCACCGCCCACCGAATCAGAAAAGACGACTAAACAAAGTCCTGCCATGCAAATGGCTGCACCAAAGAACTGACAGATAGAATATCGAGTCCCTATGAATATCCATGTAAGGATCATGGCCCATGGTGTTGTCCAACAATCCAATAGCATCACACTAGTAATTGATGAGTATCGATATGCCTTAACAACTACAAAACTGAACACATCTCAGCTTTGATACTGGTGAACCCAAACAGATCCAGTTAAGCTACCATCCAAATCGATTTGTTAACCGAATCATTTAGCATTCCACATAACAAGAATCGACTAAAACAAGCATTGATTAAGTGAGTTACTTACCACACAAATTCCCTTGAACATCAATAAACCCTAAGAGAAGATACCAATACCAAGGTACCTGCATTACACCCATAATCACCAAAATAAACACATTTTATAACAAATTATAACAAAATTTCACCGCAATTGAATGAAAACAATCTCATTACCGCCAATTTTTGTCGTCGATATAATACAATTGGAGTGTAAACAAGTGCAAGTAAAGTATAACATAGTAGAACTTGAGTTAGAGGTGCATTCACACCTACAAATACACATCCAATGAAAAACATCAATACAGAAAATGTTTAGTAACATTCTTAACAAAAATGGGTACATTGGATTCTTAACAAGACAGGGTCCATCATATTCTTAACATAAATGTAAAATAAAGAGATTACTGATCACAGAATTACTGTGATTAGCTAATAGAGATGAAGTGAAACTATTAACAGCAAGATTAGTTGAAACAAGTTGACCCAAGAACAGAACAAATATCACTCCTAGCATATTTTTGTTCCTCCATTCAATCATTGCATCAAACAACATTTCAGAACTGTTACTTTCATTTGAGATTTCTCAGAGACATTGATTTGGGAGAGTCAACAGAAATTTACAAGCAGGTGGAGTTTTACTTTGGTGTTCACTTGAGGGTTGTTGGGATAATTTAATACTCTCTAGAGATTAATCCGTTGGATTGGCATAGAGATTTGTTACTTTGGTGGTGATTAGTGGTTAGTTAGATCTGGTTGATTATTAAAACAAATGATAATGTGCAACGAATAAGCCTTCTGTATCACACACCAATCTTAAGAGAGTCCCACGTGGTAGTTATGTGGGTGCATGGTTATGGGGTAGCCGTCGAACCGGCCATACCTGGTCAAAGGAGGAAATTGACGCTTTTTGTAGTAGTAGAAAATACTACTACCACACCCCTTAAACAATCTATATAACAAATTAGAAGACATTATGAAGAACACTAAGAAATAATCTTATTAAGTATAGAAATCAATACAAAGATGATAGACAGAATTCTAAGAAACAAATAATTTTCTCTCTCTTAAAGTTCTATCTCTACTCTCAAAAAGATATCTCTCCTATCACAAGGATGGTTGATCCTATATATAGGGATTTTACATAGTGGAGGACAGCTAACAAAGCCCCTATTTTCGGATCTAGCATGCGATGTCTTCGCACCCATATATCTGGTAGGGCTGAACATGGTTTTGGTTTTCCGCTGGAACCGGACCGAACCAGACCAATTAGGAAGAAACCAAACCGAACCATTTACTAATGGATTGGTTATGGTATAGAAAGTGGAAAACCGATAGTGTTGGTTTTGGTTTGGTTTGACCTCTAAAACCGAACCAAAAACCATTGGAAAACCGATTAATTTTTAAACTTAGTTTCTACCTTGATTAACAAGTATTAGATTCTACCCATTGATTTAGAGGATAAATAGAAACCCTAAATCTAATATTTAAGTATGATATTCTCTCTCTTTCTCTTTCTCCTTCTCTCAGTCTCCTCCCTTCTCCACCCCTAACTACAGCAGTCATTGCTGCTACTCGACTTTCTTCTTCCCTTCTTCATTCTTTTTTGTTTATCACTAACTAAATTAAGATATATTATATATCTTCTTTTGATCTCTAGATTTAGAGTAAGCTTTAACTATTCTTGATATTTTTTTTTTTATTTTTTTTGTCTGTAAATTTGTGTAAACCAATACTATCGGCAGCTACGATTTTTTTATCTGTAAATTTGTGTATCTTTTTTTTTTGTTTGAGTCGTTTGACATAACTATTGGTTAACCAAAAATCACTGGGACAAACCGAAACCGGCTGGAACCATTTAGGAACCGAACCAATGGTTAATGGATTGGTTTGGTTTAGATTTTTAGAAACCGATAGTATTGGTTTCGGTTTTGGTTTGGCTAGAAACCGAACCAAAACCGACCATGAACAACCCTAATATCTGGTCTTCTCGCATGTGCTCCTCAACTTCGTACAACTAATTGAAAAAAGAAGAAGGAGAAAAAAGAAATTGAAATAAATTACCAAGCAATCTATGTAAAAATGAACTTCTGTTTCGCCATTATTTTGGCAGTAAGAATCACTTTTCCCGTGTATGCTTTTGTTCTGATTCTAATACGGTGCTTAATGCTTTTGCAACTAGATGGAATAGGATTAGTGATAGCTTGACAGAATGGAGTTTGTTCACAGTTTTAAAGAAATCAACTACTTAGCAGACAGATTAGCAAAACTAAAGAGGGTCGTTTTTCGGCAAGAGGTGAAGCACCAGTCGTTCATTCTTGGCAAGCTTAGAGTCAATTTATAAGGAATGTTCTTTGCCCAATTTCTGGGGTTCTTTAGTTTTCTCGGTTTTTGTTGCTTCTGTTGTGTGCCAAAAAAGATCATACTCTTTGTCTTTGTTTCTGTGACTAAAGAAAAGCAACAAATCAAGTCGTTGTAGTATAGTGGTAAGTATTCCCGCCTGTCACCCAGGTGACCTGGATTCCATCTTCCACGGCAACGGCGCTTTATTTTATTTCCATTTTTTTCTATTATGTTACCTGTTAAGCTTTGGTGTTCCTTTACTCATTACTGTATCATTACACCGGATTGAATAGAAAAGGCTGCTACATCTCTTGCTATACCTTATCTTTTTTAATTCATGATTCTTGTTTCTCCTGGAGGTTACTGATCTTTGGCGCCTCCATTTCTTATTGCTCGAAAAATTGGTCAAGTACCATCAGTTGATGGCAATCTATGTAAACATGAACTTCTATTTGGCCATTCTTTCCAATTAGTAGGAACAAGGAAGAATTTAGCCTATCTCTTATAACAATCATGTTTATAGAAAAAGAATATCTACAGCAAACAACAACATTGGTACACGATCTGAATGACTTTACCTACTGCTTAAGGAACATGTCGATCACATATTATGTCGTCCAAGTCTCATTTCTAGCACCCTCATTTTCCTCATCGAGTAATTGGTATTGGGCATTGTTGTCTAGATTTTCAGAGTCTATAGCAGATATAGCATTCCTGTCACTAATAGAGTAGATGAAAGTCTGTATCAGAATGAGATAAGGAATTGAATTTGAGATTGTGAGTACATGGTACAGGGAGATATTGAATGGGAATATGAGCTTACTTTGTTGAATAAATAATGAGTCCAACAACCACGACAACAAACGCGAGATAATATAACCAGTGTATCTGCAATTAAGTGATCAGGTTCGAAAATTACTGTGTTCACGTTTGAAAATATGTAAAACTAGAAGGAAAGTAGAGTAGAGTTCAAGGATGCATGGTTACACTTTGCTGATATATGAAGACCCGGATAATGAGTACCCAAACATCAGATGTCAGAATTGAGAGGTTGTGTAGCACAGATCCTCCCAACTGCGTCAAAAGAAGGAAAAAAATATTGTGTTAAAAAATGGTGAATCATGAAATTGTGTACTCGGCAGGAATGCAACTCCATTTATGCTGTGAATTCATTCGAGTACTCCCACTTTCAAAACAGTTCGACAAATTTTAATAAGAAACTGACCTTCAAAACATAAGGAACAACTGAATAGTAAATAAAGCTTGAGAGTGCAAAGCCACCAAAAAGTGATATCTGGAAATTAAAGCAGAACAACCATTAGTTTCGACTTCACAGCGAATAAGATATCTTATATATCTAACTGAGAGCATACAATCAGTACTGATGGCAACAGATGAACTAGTGTAGATTTCATATCCCAAATCAGAGACATTCATGATTACGTACAGCTTCAGGAGACCACTTGATTACTTCCAGATTATGCCTCTCAACTAGTAGTCTAAGATAAGCGTCAAAGAACGAAACAAATTTAGATTTTTCCAAGGCAATGACATTCTAAGCTAAACATCTTGGGACCCAGGTAAATTTAAAAAAAAGGATACATCTGGCATATGCTCACAAACATTCCAAATATGCCGAGCATTGCAAGAAGTTCAGTAAGATCTTTCTTCTTAGCAAAATATTCCTGCATATACCAAGGATTCTGTGAGTTAATGGAAGCAACAATCTGTTTATTGACCACCAAAATGTATGAAGGTAAAAAAAGATCACCAACTATCCATTAATGTGTATACCATGGAACCTAAGAGAAAAACAATTAGATAGACACGTATGGCATCCACTTCAAGAGGGTTCAAGGGGTACAAGCTGGTTTGATCACTAACCTCTCCAACATTACTCAATGCAAAACCAAGTGTTCCAGCAATGACAAGCGCATCTCCAAAAAGAGGTGCAGTCCCACCTGGAAGCGATTTAGATCCGATGGATAGACAATTCTGTTTAGTTGAAAAGAACACAAACTACTACCAATACCTTCTTCTTCTTTATTGACTACAAAGGTTATAAATTTATTGAAAAAGAAACAAAATAACATACAAGAAAGAAAGCACACCCAGTGCAAACAAAAGAGTAGTACAAGCCAGAAAGGCCTGAAGAAGGCTAAAAAATAAGTGCAACAAAGAGATAAACTAAAAGCCAATCAGGCCAATATAAGTACAATTGAAAGAGGAGCTACAATCGCTATAGCTAGAGTCACTCACTTGCACACTAATCAAGAATAAATGTTCAATCAAAGTGAATTAAAAGAAACAATTACCTGATGAGTCGCCACCGGCTGAATCTGACAACAGAACTAAACAAAGACCAATCACACATGTAGCTGCACCAAAGAACTGACCCAGAGTATATCTAGTCCCTATGAATATCCATGTTAAGATCATAACCCATGGTGTTGTCCAACAATCCAGCAACGTCACACTCGTAATCGACGTATATTGATATGCCTTGAGAACTACAGATCAAAAACTCACATTTCAATCAACACTAGTGAAACACCAAAAATTTCAAAACAAAAAATTTCAAAATTTACTACTTCTGTTGACACAATTCTTCAAACACCTTACCCACATAATTGGCTTCAACATCGATAAAGGCCAACAGAAGATACCAATACCAAGGTACCTACAAAAACCTGAAAACTGATAAATTTATATGCAAAATTTCTACTGAATTTATGATTAACAGAAGTGATTACCATCAATTTTTGCCGACGGAACAAGATGATAGGAATGTTAACAAGCGCAAGTAGAGTGTAAGTAAGAAGAGACTGAGTGAGTGGTACATTTATACTTCGATTTGATAAGAGTGAGGAAGTGAAACTCAGTAGAGAAAGATTTATTGATGCAATTTGACCTAAAATTAATACAAATATCACTCTGAACAACACATTCTTGCTTATTCTCCATTCAATCATGGCGCAACCAAAATTCTGACGATGAACCGAAGAAGGTTATGAGGTTGGAAATGAAGAACACCGTCACTAAAATTGTTTGACTTTTTTTAGCCATGTTGGAGGAATTTTGGTCGTTGGATGTTCAATGATTGGTGGGGTAATTACTAAATTAAATAGTCACGTGCTACCTGTCGGTGACGGAATGTGATGTAATCCACGGTTATGGTTAACTTCGAATGGAATCGCATTTTGTTTGACCGATATCCGAGTCCAAATCTGTTCACACTCCTCTAATTACTGTATATTTCACGTATTCTTCTGATTGGTTGATTATTTAACTGATGGTCCTATTACCCTTCATATTTATAATCACGGCCCTCGTTACATAACTACCTAAATTAAATCAAGGATAGAGTTTTAAAATGTGAAATATACACTCGTTAAAGAGTGTGCACGAATTCGCACTCCAGATATCCACCGGAATACTACGCTAAATTTGATGGAGCCATAAATCATTCCAATCAAATTGCGGTTCCAGTTCCACTAAGCAATGGAATTATGTATTTTATGGAATTATGTATTTTACGCTAGAAAAAACCCTTGCCGTAACGGCACAGCATGAAACGATATAATTTTTGGTTATAATGATTTAAATAAATATTATAAACTATGGTAAGACTTATTTTGACCCATGAGAACTTGTAGCTATGAAAATCTAAGATATTTGTCATCCAAATAACGGAACTGCCTTGATCTGATCTGATCTATGATAAATGTATAAGTATTTGTTACATTACAATTATTGGTGGCGCACTTTCAGGAAAAAACTAGTACATGTTTCCTCCTCCATTTGAAGACCCTAATTGTGGTTTTGATAAGGACATAATTTGTGGTTTTATTTACTACATAGAATTTAAATAATTTTTTACTTTCATCAGCTGTGATTTTATAAAACAGGTAAAAATCTGGAACTTGGCAAGGTTTAGAATTTTTAGTACTAACAAAACCCTTTGGGTTTAATATGAACTCATCTACTCTAGGATACGTGCACGTTAATTATATCACCTAAAAGTTCCTCAAAAGTTTCCACTAAACATTTAATACATGAGTTTGTCAAATAAAAATCGACACAGGAACAAAAGAAGGTACTCAACTGTAATCTTGGTGCACCTTTATTTCAGAAGTATGGTTAGTTTACACACCTGCTCAACATTAGACTCTATTAGAATCAACATGCATCCACATTATTGTTCAAATTTTCTCTTGGTGGTACCTTATGATATTTCACTGGTTCTCAAATGAAAAATAATTTCTTTTTTGATAAAGATTCTAATGTTGTTCATTCTTTATAGTTTGATGAAGGATAGCCAATTTATTACTAACTATAACATTAACTATACATGTTTTTAACTCCAAGAGATATAAATGATGATCTTTTTTTTTGTCACACTTAATGTTTCTTTGTGATCATAATGATGAGGAAATCTAATCAATGTATATTATAATTCAAGGAGGTTACAAATCTTACATATCCCTCAAAAGTCTTTGGTTGGGATGCGATTGTGATGGTCGGATGCAACGTTTGTCTATCAAAATGTTATCCGACCGTCTAAGCTCAAAAACTCATTTTGTTTTGTATTATAGATGGTTAGTAATGCGCGCCTATCACTAAAGGACAAAAAAGATCATTTTTAAGTCAACTAAATTAACTATTTATGGTAATGTTAATTTATTTCTGATTAATTAATGCTAATTCGATTAATTAGTAGATGTTTAACCTTGTTAATTGCGAAATTAGCTTATGTTAGTTTATTTTCAGAACAATGATAAAATCGACCAAAACTCAGTAGATTTCCATGCCCATATAGATAAATTACGGGTTGGTGTTCTTCATTCATGAAGAACACTGTGAATTGGCTAAAATAGGTGCTCATATTAACTGATTGTTTAAAAATTACACTCTAAATTTGATCAATATTGATATTTGTGCCGATCAATTGTAGCCACAAGACCAAACAAAAAAATGATAATTTGATCTTCTCAGAATCGGCCTGTATGAATATCCAAATATACCAATTATGTGTTAATTCTCAATTTTAACCATTATTTACTATACATATTCAAATCTATACTCGAGACTAAGTTTGTTGAATGGGGATTCATACTCAACATACTAGTATAAATCACTTTATTTGAGAATGGGTATGTATTTGTTACAGAAGTTGCAACATTGGAAATCCACTGAAAACGCGACTTATCATCCTATATAATTCATATACGACCCAAAAATTGGTATGTTATACTCGGTATGAAATGCGTTTGAAATCATACACGTTCTACATCGAGTATAGATTTAAGTTACTCGAAAAACAATCAGCATATATACGTACAGTATCATACTATATACAATCTCGCATCATCCGATTCTGAAAACGAGGTTCTTTGTATTTGAAATTAAAACTGAAAAAGTGGAGGTACAACAACCACATCCAATATTTCGCTTAGCAATCTGTATGGACAAATGATTAATATTTTTGAATGATGATGTTGTAGTAATGAGGTTCAAACTCTCGGACTTGTGAAGATTAAATTTAAAAATTTAATAAAATTATATACAAAAATATTAACAAAGTGGGCGAGAGGTATGAGAAAACAACCAAGACACTGATTCCACTATTACACAGGAATTAATGATGGTAAATAATCCAAAACTCTAATTATCTTTTAAGTCCTTTATATCTTAACTCACTAATAATCAAGCAAATTCTCAAACATCAATTGTATCCCTTAAGCATAGATTATCTAAACAAAGCATAACCTATCTAATTGAATCACAACTGATTAGGAAAATTACGCAAACAATTTAAAACTCTGCAAAAGCAGTGATTGAGTGAATTATAATTAAATATTAGAGAAAATAAAATAGTTACCAATTATTCATGCGTAAATAGCTTCCTCATTGCCTTGGTGTGGGAGAATTAGCCGCTCATCATGTTGGAAACACGCTCAAAAATCATTATTATTTCTCAAAGGGTGTTTACAAATGATGAAAAGGGAGAAATAATTCAAAACCGGGTTTGTAACAATTATATTTGTTACAAACCAGAGAACTACGACCCTCGGCAAATAAGACTGTCCTGCGACAGTAACAAATAAGACTGTCACTGTCTGAAACTGTAGCAAAATAAGACTGCTATATATGGGTCTTATGTTCTTCGTGTTCTTGGTGCAGCAGCAGCAACAGCAGAAACCAAGTTTGGGAAAACTCGAATTTCTTCTTCTCTGGCTCTCCTCAGCCCCCCAGACTCTCGACACCCTCTCTAGGACTCCCAGGGAATCTATTTAAAGAAAAAACACGCGTTGAATCTCCTCCATTAATCCCAAATAATCTTCTTTTACTCTGGATATTTTCTTTCTTTTTTATCAATGATTTTGATTTTTACGCATCTGCAGCTGGATTAAATTCCTTATAAATCTTCTTCACGTTCCAAAGTGTTGATTAAGGCTTCCAAACACGTGTAGTACATGTTTAGATTCACCACAACTCGTGTAAGCTCATGGTTTTCCTCCAACTCCCTGTTTGGATTAAACCAAGTTATCCAGAAAAATTTGATCGAAACAAACACCCATACTAGTTTTGTTAGGACATATCACAACTACCCATTAAGTTTCAGCCCTTTAGTCTACCCAGAACTCCTTCAAGAATCGATCGAAAGTTACACAGTTGAGAATAAAATTTTCCCGCCAAAACGAATTTTTGAAATGTTGAAGATGGTGTCCCCCTAACCAAACTGGGGGTGCGAATAGAAGGTGCCCAACTGAGGTGCCCCTTATCCAAATTGAGGGTGCCTATAGTACTTTTCTCCGGGAGTCCAAATAGCACTTTTTGAGCAACTTTTTCCACACAAGTGTATTTCTCCAAAAACACCTACAAACACACAAAGCATCAAAATTAGTACAAAAATCGAGCACTAACAATAGAGACATTGAGTACAATTTAGACACAAAAATATGTCTATCAACAAACTCCAATATACTTTCTAGAGAATCAACTAGACAGTCAGACTCAATCTAGATAAAAAGTATATCAAAGATTTTATATCTCAATCTCTCGATTTGATATATACTCAAGCAAATAGAAATCTGCGAGTCTTTATAAAATACTAGAGAGATAACTTGGATGGTACCAAAGACCAATATCCAAGTGTCAATCAATTTAAATCAACAACCAAAAGGTCGGATATTCTGATTGATTGAACAACGCACAACCTGTGATATTTCAATTATATAACAAAATATAAAGCGAAAAAGAAATAACACAGATACCAAAATTTTGTTAACGAGGAAACCGCAAATGCAGAAAAACCTCGGGACCTAGTCCAGATTGAACACACACTGTATTAAGATGCTACATACACTAGCCTACTCCAAACTAACTTCGGTATGGACTGTAGTTGAACCCCAATCAATGTCACACTGATCCAAGGTACAGTTATGCTCCTACGTCTCCGATCCTAGCATGATGCTACGTACTTGATTCCCTTAGCTGATCTCACCCACAACTAAGAGTTGCTACGACCCAATGTCGAAGACTTTAATAAATAAATCTGTATCACACAGAAAAGTCTACCGTAATAGATAAATCCGTCTCCCACGAATATACCTACGAGTTTTGTTCCGTCTTTTGATAAATCAAGGTGAACATGAACCAATTGATAAACCGGACTTATATTCCCGAAGAACATCCTAGTATTATCAATAACCTCATAATAATCCTAATCGACGCAGCGAAAAAAGATATTGTGGAATCACAAACGATGAGACGAAGTGTTTGTGATTACTTTTCTATCTTGCCTATCGGAGATATAAATCTCGAGCCAATTATTACAATTGTACTCGTAACGATATAAGATGCAAGATCAGATCACATAACTACAAGAAAAGTAGTATCAGTCTGGCTTCACAATCCCAATGAAGTTTTTAAGTTGTTAACCTGGTTTAGAAGAAGAAACCAAAGGTTAAAGGAGAACTGACTCTAGCTATGCAACTAGTATCACACGTAAGGTGTGGGGATTAGGTATCCCAGTTGCTAGACTACTCCTATATATAATCTTTCAAATCAGGGTTTACAATCAATGTTAGCTTGGTAAGAAAGCATTCAATATTCACGGTTAGATGAAAACCTGATTAGATTCAAGCTAATATTTATCAACCGTTGGATCGAAAACTTAGCTTGTTACACACAAATGAAATGTCTAATTTTGGGTTTATGTAGCCGTTCCCAAACATTAACATTTGTTGGTTCAACAATAGTTAACCAGATGGTTAGCCATATGATCACTTTCATATCCACCATATTCTTCTTCACCATAACTAGTTCAAATGACTCAAATGAACTAGTTAGAGAGTTGTTCAATTGCTTAGATCTTATGTAACTGCACAAGAAACAATCGAAGCAAAAACGGTTTGATTCACTCGAATTGGTTCATGAACTTTATAGCCACAGTTTTCAAAAGCATTTCTTAGTTTATATAAACATGAGTTCAAGAACAACCGATTTTAGATATAACCTTCTCAAGTTCGCGGACTGGGTTCGCGGACTTAAGCTCACGGAAGGAGTTCACAAACTCCAGCAGAAATTCTCGGGGTCGAGAACTTCCGCCAGTTCGCGGACTTGGCTCACGCCACATTCTGTTTCTCTTGATCAAAAAAGTTCGCAAACTTTGGTTCAAGGAATAAGGACTTATACATATATGTGTTTCCACAATAATGCTTATATCCTACCAATGGTTATGTAATCTAAACTCTCATTTCAATCATTGAAACATTCTCGGAGGACGTTATATAACCGTTACTCACATACCATTTTTCGTCAGAGCAATTTCCAAAGTGATTGAAACATAACATGTCATTCGTCAATAGGTAAAGATGAATGTCGCAAAATCGAAAGCTTACCAACACATATTTCGAGAAATAGATAGGCGAGTTACACTCGGCTCGAAATAGAAAATTTGTATAATGAAAGTCTATATATGAGACGATTTTTGTCTCAAGAATAGGAGATAGAGTAGATATACTTTTGAGTGACAGATAAGTTCAAGTCTCCACATACCTTTTAGTCGATGAAGATCCACCAGTTCCTTGAGTAGTCCTTCGTCTTGTATGATGATTTCCATGGAGTCTTGAGCTCAACTACACTTTCTACCCTAATCCGAGACCTTTAGCTATATAGGCTAGAAATCAAGACTTATAGTTTTGATCACTAACCTTGACAAACATGCTTGAGATAGCAACGCATGCGAGTTCGACCGAGCAATGCTCTAACAATCTCCCGCTTTGTCAATTTTAGTGACAAAACTATTAATACATATGGAATATAAAAAATAAATAAATTAACTTTTGTAGCTCCTATTCCACATGCCTAATCTTCAACATTACTCGAAATCTTCGTCAATTCCAAGTACTCCAATGATCCCAAAGGTTGTAAGTTTAGTATCATCGTTGTTGAAAATCCGCAGCTATAACAACAAGAAAACAATAGTCCTCAATCATTGTTATACAGTGTCATAGTATCATTACACGGCGTCAAAGTCCAATTGTATCACAACTTCAACGACAATACTATGGTGATATGTATCACTCCCCCTTATTCAATACTCCATCTCACATGGAAACCACTCCCCCTTCCATAATGATCCGAAAACCATATGTATTTGTAGTGTGAACTACATATTAATTCTCCCCCTTTTTGTCAATAAAATTGGCAAAGGTACAAGAACGGGATCCTAATAAAATTTCCGAAAGAGACATTTCTTGACCAAAAGAAAGCAAAAGTATATCATCTTATTTAGATGCAATCATAAAGCCGAAGCTAAATGCATTCATCAAGGAGTTTGTAAAGATACAAGATAACCCCTATAATATTCCACAGCCGCACTCCCCACAAATATTTTGCAATTAAGCACAAGTTCAAAAGAACTCTCCCCCATAAATTGTCATTCCCGAGAGAACAACAAGAGCGACCTTAATTTCGAAGGAAAATAAGGATTTCTTTGGACATAACAAATCACATACAAGTATGAATTTGAATCCAAAATATTCAATTAAACTAATCACAAGAGAATCCATGATTAATTTAATCGACAAATGCTCAACATAAGTGAACTTATGGAGACTCAAAATATACAATTACAAGAGAACCCATAATTAATCTAATCGAAATACACAATCAAACTAATCACAAAAGTAATCAATTTAATTGGTCGTACTCGACATAAGAAAACTTACGGAGCAACAACTAAATAACCAAACAAGATGATTAATTTAGTTGAATATTCTCGACATAAAGTACCTTACGGAACAACAACACAGCTAATCATGAAAATAATCAACTTGGTCGTTCAACACTCAACATAAGACACTTTACGGAGCCTCACAGTAATACATAAAATATGGATCAGGGAAGATCAATTACTGCGGAATACACAAGGATTCATTTTATTTTCTATCACTATTCGCATAACGATATTTAATAGACATAATCCTTGCAAACAAAAGATTTTAACCTATCTTGCATCAATAATTGACATAATAGGCTTAACTTTTATATTTGTCAAAAGTTTATTCATTCTTTTATCAATACATGCATATCGACATACGAAAGACTTTACTTTTGACAAGGTATGGGATAGTCATACTTCACGGACGCAAACACACATATCCCATAATAATATTGCAATATATAAAACCATAAAGATTAATACTGCAAAATTCATCTTCCAAACAAATTTAGAATTTAAACCAATAAATCTAAAAACATGAAGATGAAAACGTTGGGCATAGCTATGTGTAATCACAATAATGACTATTCCTAACTGTAGTTATTCTTCTAATAAAAACAAGAAAATAGAAGATTTACTAGACAATAAGACCTTTGAAGAATTCTTTATCATCCCCGAACTCCTTGTCGTCAACATCCATTGGGATATAAGTTTCATTAAGGTAGGAGTTTATATCGGCTGATGTTGTCGAACCAGGGCCTTCTGAATCTCATGAGTCTTAAACAAAAAAGCCTTTATTTGTTGAATCTCCTTTCGCATCTCCTTCAACTCTTCAAGAACACCAGAAAACTTCTGTGAGTTTGAAGGAACGTCTCTTGGCTTCCTCACATTCCTTATTTTTCTTTTCAAGGTAGGAGATAACAGATATTTTTCTTTTTCCTTCATGATTGATGACTTAACAATCATATTAACATCTTTTCCATCGGAAGACCTCATGCTTGGAGTATCTATAACGTATGGGTTTGTGAGAGGAAATCACAAATTGAACTCAACAAGTAGTCTTGAGATAAAAAGAGGTTTTGAGGAAGGAAAAAGTAATGTGGGGTTTCGAAACCTTTAAACAGGTTCACACACGTCCAACTCACAACCCTATAAAGAGTGGAATTGTCGATAATAACCCTCCTTTGTTGATAGACAGGAAGAACGAAAGCTAAGAAAAGAAGAAAGAAAACTTTTCCTAAAGCCTGAGAGGTACAAAATCATTGTCTCTTTTGATCAGGCACATAAGACAAGATTTCCAAATCAACACAATCAAGATGTGTTGTGGTGAATAAATTTTTTTTCACCATTTTCCTCTTGAGAGAAATACACAGACCTATGTCTATCAAAACGAATCAACCATATTCTCTTCTCGAATGGTCTTGGTTTATCCTTGGAAACTAACTTCTTAGACGAAGATAACATCCTACATACCTCAGTGGTCTTCTGAGCAATTTTAAGCTTCCTTGCTAAATGATTTGATCTTCGTTGAAGTTTTTTGACGTGCCTCAATTGATGTTTGTACTTGTAACACCTTGAAAGTTCATGACCCTTCAGAGAACAATACGAGCACGTCAAACTAGGATAAAAGTCAGGCTTCTGAGATGTGCACACAGCTAGACACATGGTGGAACCTGAAACATTACAAACAGAGTTACCAAGAAATGGGTCAATTTTTTCTTCCAGATTAGTTGGATTATCTTCTGAAAGAATATTGAGATTGATGTATGTATTGCTACAGTTATCAAAATCAATATTTTCACCAAGAAGTGCAACACTTGATTTCTCGTCTTCATTTGAATCATAGTTGTCAGACATTTCATCAAGAGTTGCAGGAAGACCTTTGTTCCCGGTGTATTTTCTACGACTTGGGAACTCGTTTGCAAAATGACCAAACCGTCAGAATTTTGCTTTGCAGCATTTATCTCGACAGGGGTGTTTTCACCAATAGGCTTGGGAACGTTTACATCTCCAACTGCCACGATGGGAGCATTATAGCATATACCCATGATTGAAAATCACGTGCTTGAAGAAAAGCTCGCATAGAGATTTTCCACCATAAGTAATTAGAGCCATCGAAGACTGGTGGTATGTTAATTGAGATATCACCTCTGTCCATAGAGTCAGATCGCTACAAACACAGACTTGTAAGGTCTTAAATGTGGTTGCCTGCTCTGATACCAATTGAAAAAGTGGGGGTACAACAACCGCACCAAATATTTCGCTTAGCAATCTGTATGGACAAAGTCCAATATACTTTCTAGAGAATCAACTAGACAATCAGACATAATCTAGATAAAAAGTATATCAAAGAGTTTATATCTCAATCTCTCGATTTGATATATACTCAAGCAAATAGAAATATGCGAGTCTTTATCAAATACTAGAGAGGGATAACTTGGATGGTACCAAAGACCAATATCCAAGTATCAATCAATTTAAATCAACAACCAAAAGGTCTGGTATTCTAATTGATTGAACAACGCACAACCTGTGATATTTCAATTATATAACAAAATATAATAGGGAAAAGAAATAACACAGACACCAGAATTTTGTTAACGAGGAAATAGCAAATGCAGAAAAACCCCGGGACCTAGTCCAGATTGAATAGACACTGTATTAAGCCGCTAAAGATAATAGCCTACTCCAAACTAACTTCGGTCTGGATTATAGTTGAACCCCAATCAATCTCACACTGATCCAAGGTACAGTTATGCTCATACGTCTCTGATCCCAGCAGGATGCTACGTACTTGATTCTCTTAGCTGATCTCACTCACAACTAAGAGTTGCTACGACCCAAAGTCGAAGATTTTAATAAACAAATTTGTATCACACAGAAAAGTCTACGGTAATACATAAATCTGTCTCCCACGAATATACCTACGAGTTTTGTTATGTATTTTGATAAATCAAGATGAACAGGAACCAATTGATAAACCGGACTTATATTCCCGAATAACAACCCAGTATTATCAATCACCTCACAATAATCTTAATCGACGCAGTGAAAAAAGATATTGTAGAATCACAAACGATGAGACGAAGTGTTTGTGATTACTTTTCTATCTTGCCTATCAAAGATATAAATCTCGAGCCAATTATTACAATTTTACTCGTAACGATAGAAGATGCAAGATCAGATCACACAACTACAAGAAAAGTAGTATCAGTCTGGCTTCACAATCCCAATGAAGTTTTTAAGTCGTTAACCTGGTTTAGAAGAAGAAACCAAAGGTTAAAGGAGAACTGACTCTAGCTATGCAACTAGTATCACACGTAAGGTGTGGGGATTAGGTTTCCCAGTTGCTAGAGTTCTTCTTTATATAGTCTTTCAAATCAGGGTTTGCAATCAATGTTAGCTTGGTAACAAAGCATTCAATATTCACGGTTAAATGAAAACCTGATTAGATTCAAGCTAATATTCCTCAACCGTTGGATCGAAAACTTAGCTTGTTACACACAAATGAAATGTCCAATTTTGGGTTTATGTAGCCGTTCCCAAACATTAAAATTTGTTGGTTCAACAATAGTTAACCAGATGGTTATCCATATGATCACTTTCATATCCACCATATTCTTCTTCTCCATAACTAGTTCAAATGACTCAAATAAACTAGTTAGAGAGTTGTTCAATTGCTTAGATCTTATGTAACTACAAAACACACAATCGAAGCAAAAACTGTTTGATTCACTCGAATCGGTTCATGAACTTTATAGCCACGGTTTGCAAAAGCATTCCTTAGTTTATATAAACATGAGTTCAATAACAACCGATTTTAGATATAACCTGCTCAAGTTCGTGGACTGGGTTCGTGGACTTAAGCTCACGGAAGGAGTTCACAAACTCTAACAGAAATTCTCGGGTCGAGAACTTCCGCCAGTTCCCGGACTTGGATCACGCCACATTCCGTTTCTCTTGATCAACAAAGTTCGCAAACTTTGGTTCAAGGAATAAGGACTTATACATATATGTGGTTCCACTATAATGATTATATCCTACCAATGGTTATGTAATCTAAACTCTCATTTCAATCATCGAAACATTCTCAGAGGACGTTACATAGCCGCTATTCATAGACCATTTTTCGTCAGAGCAATTTTCAAAGTAATTGAAACATAACATGACATTCGTCACTAGGTAAAGATGAATTTGGAAAAAGTGAAAGCTTGCCAACACATATTTCCATAAATAGATAGGCGAGTTACACTCGGCTCGAAATAGCAAATGTGTATAATGAAAGTTTATATATCAGACGACTTTTGTCACAAGAATAGGAGATAGAGTAGATAGACTTTTTGAGTGACAGATAAGTTCAAGTCTCCACATACCTTTTAGTCGATGAAGATCCACCAGTTCCTTGAGTAGTCCTTCATCTTATATGATGATTTCCATGGAGTCTTGAGCTTAACTACACTTTCTATCCTAGTCCGAGACCTTTATCTATATAGGCTAGAAATCAAGACTTATAGTTTTGATCACTAACATTGACAAACATGCTTGAGATATCAACACATGAGAGTTCGTCCGAGCAATGCTCTAACACAAACCATAATCGGCATATAGAGGTTCATAATGGCCGATTGTATCCTGAAAATCTTACATAAATTTGGATAGTTTCATATAATATACATTCTTCGGGTTGATATTCTTCGAACTTGAGGAACATCAAGAACAATCGGCTGAAATGTATGAACGTATAAAATATGAATAACTTCAAATATGAATATATAAATCAATAAAAAATGTGTAATAGAAATCCGTTGATTAAAAATTATTGGGGGTGGAGTTTAAGTTTTTAAGCTTTAATACAAAAATTTAGTAGTTTATCATTTTTGGAAGCCTCTTGT
The DNA here is from genome assembly GCF_003573695.1 of Papaver somniferum. Taxonomy (NCBI): domain Eukaryota; kingdom Viridiplantae; phylum Streptophyta; class Magnoliopsida; order Ranunculales; family Papaveraceae; genus Papaver; species Papaver somniferum. The sequence continues at coordinate 16,977,357 of NC_039366.1, forward strand.
CTTTTATCTAAGTGGGTACAAAATCTGGATAGGCCTCAAACTAGCCAGGCTATTTATGATTTCTAACTATAAAAACTTATGCTTGAATATTTGACCATAAGGTCTATTCCTATACACATGTAAATCTCTTCATTTTGTCACTTTAGCACCCGTTATGAGGATGGAAAAGTGGCAAACAGCTGTGTCTAAGTGTTAAATATACCACTTAGGCATACACGAGAGAGTGTCGAGCGTTAGAATGTCCGTCATTATATGGTCAAACGATCGCCTGTTGGTCTTTTTAGCGCCAGCGATAGTCATGTTGTCGTTCGTTGGGTAGATCATTGCTTGGCAGTTCCTCATCCAACGGATACAATTTCCCTCTAAAAATACCCAAGTTCAAATTCATTTTAACTCACACCATCTAAAATTCAAATTCATTTCAACATGCCTAGTGCTCGCATAACCGAGGTGGATAGTTCTCGCTTCCCTATAGATGGAAATGTTTCTCCAATTTGATGTTGGGGTTCAATTGTAAACGATGGGAATTTCAATCTAACGATTTTTAATTTATGGGACACTGTGTTTCATAGGTTAATGACGTTAAGTTATGTAAATTCAAGAAGAATAAAAGAGTGTCTCGAAACTCGTTGTTGTTTCATCAATAACAATGTGAGAAAGTATGCACAAATAATTTCGATGATAAAAGGAAATCATCTTGGGTTATCAGTCGACTAAAAATAATGTGGATGATAAAAGAAGATCATCCTGGGTTATCAATCGACTAAAAATTAGATCTCATACCAAATTTGTTGAAGACAACAAAAGAAGGTTTAGTTATGACGAATGTAATGAACTATGCAAGATTCACGTGCAAGGATTTCATTTTCATTAAGTATTATGTTATGAAATTGCGGTTAATTTCTAATGATATGTAAAACTAGTTTCGATTTGAACATTAATCTAAAGATAGTTTTTATTAATTAAAATAAAAAGATTGCACTAGAAATATTTAAACTAAATTAAGTCCATAAACTACTCATTTTCCTAACCATTTCCTCTCTAACCAAAGATCTAATTGCACGCATTTTTTGGATCAAAGTGTTGTTCAACATATCATTTATTGTGCCAGTTTGAGACTGGCTTGGTGGTTGAGTCTCTTCAGAATCATCATAACCTTGATAGGAAACAGGTTCACTCGCACGGAAGGGGACACGATACAAATCTTGAAATGCCTGAGGTTTAAATGATGGAGGTTGCTGAAATGGTTGAAATGCTGATGGGGTTAAGGCAATTGGGGTAAACAGATTTTTTTCCCTAACTGCTTCAATGTTCACAACACCACTAGGAGTCTTTCTTTCGATCTATCTTTTGATAACTAATTTAGTCTGTTAAATATAAGTAAGTTTCGTTCACATGGAATTTCTGTTAACGTGTACAAATCTAACTGTGAAACTCCTATTTATTAAGAACATATTCATAATTAGAGTTTGTTGAATTTTATCAAACAAAAAGCATAATCAAAAAATTTAATTAAAATAAAAAACAAACTTTCCACATTAAATTATTTGAAAAAGAATGTGTTTGTAGTCTTGCATCATCGTCCGAATATAACTTGAATGATTTGAGTTATGCGGTTTCTAGGTTGTATATGATATAAATGCCGTCAAATATATCTTGGGACTCTCTCTTGAGCAGCAGGGGGAAGTAACATGAACACCGTACAAAACTCGGACCAATCACCTCTTAGATTGACTGAAAACTCGCTTCGGATGACCAAATATGTGCATAAGGACCATCACCAGTTAGTTGTCTAACATTTTGAAACTCATATTCTTTATCCATAACATAACTTGATCCACTAGCTAGGGTACTGGTAGATCCTTTGAGTTTTCTGTTTCTTTTTTTTTCTCACTCATATTTGTTTAGGAAGTAAAACTAGATGACCGCGTGCGGTGGGGGTGACGAAAAGAAACACAACTAAATATCCAAGTTCCAATGCCTTCCATTTGAATTGTTTATAACATACGATCTCGAGTTAAATGACCATAAATATAAAACGCGTAATTGGGGGATATGAAAATTAATTGGGGGATAGAGGAAAAGGACAAAAACTGGAATTAAATATCAAATCAGGGTCACCCCTTATATATGTATTTTATATAATTCCTAATCTACCCCTTAGTAATCAGGTTTAGTGTTTAATTATAATTAGGAAAAGTCTTAAGTATTTGTTAAATGATTAGTGTGTATTTTTATTTGTATTTGGGTGAGTGAGGTGACAGTAGAAGGAGGGAAAAAGTATTTGAGAAGAAACTTTTTTTGGTGAAAATGGAGGATGATTTTGAACAGAAAATCGCTGCTAAGAGGTTGAAAATTTGATTTTTTTTCTTTGAATCCACCATTTTTGCAGCTGAAAAAGCTCGATGCCGGCATGGACGTGGTATGAATACAATGCCGGAAGCAGCCATATCGGCATGGTATTCATACCACGTCCATGCCAGCACCGAGCTTATCCCCCATTTTGAAATTCAAGTCGGCATAGGATTCAACCAAAAAACTATGCTTGTACGCTATCCAGGGGGTCCGGGGGGGTCCGTTTTGAATTTTTTCTGGTTTTAATCAGTCCACTGCCGGCACAATTAGTTAACTCTCGAGCATGCCGGTACTACTAACGACATAGTATGTTGCTTAAATTTCTTTGCCGACACATGATATAAAGTATCCAGAAAATTGATTTTTTTTTCGCTTGACTATCGGCATTGATAGATTGTTGTCGACCATGCTGACATTTAGTTACGACATTGGATGTTAGTTACCAAGAATGCCAGTACAATTTTCGGCATGGTCTTCTTTAATTCAGACATGGTCTTTATCACTTCCGGCATTGTAAAAAAAAATTATTTCCGACATGGTCTTCATTACTACCGTCATGGTCTTCATCACTTCCAGCATGGTCTTCCTCACTACAGGCATGGTCTTCCTCACTTCCGGCATGGTCTTCCTCACTACCGGCATGTCTTCATCACTTCCAGCATGGTCTTCTTCACTTCCGGTCTTCATCACTACTTGCATGGCCTTCATCACTTCCGAATGTAAAAAAAAATCGAAGAGAGGAGCCAGCAGAGAAGGAGAAGAGAATTTGAAAAAGAATGGGGAAAATTTAGAATTTGAAAGGGAATGGGGAATATTTAGGTTTCAAAGCCCTAACCCTCAAAGAGATTAATAAGAAGTGAAGATGGAAATGGGGATATGATTTTGTTTTTTGATTATAAGTTTTTTGATTTTTATTTGGAGGGAAGGGTATTTTAGTTTTTTTGCCCCCAAAAAACACCCCTTAGCAAACACTATTGGTTGGGAGAAGTAATTTATATCCCCAGTTAGTTTTCATATCGGAATTGCGAGTTCTAAATATAACCCAGGTACTATCATATTGTTTCTGAAACATATTTTGTTTCTTCATCTAGGCGACCATAGCCTGGGTTAGGACTGCACTGCTATGAAAATAGGTAAATAGCAAACTCTTCATTTTTTCCATGTCTAGAGATCAAAATGTTCTATGTCTATTAATTGTTTTTTGTTGTTATCGAGTCTTTAACAGTTGAGAAAAAGTTTAGATGAATTATATCTATATATATAAACAGCATAGGTACTCGTTTTATTGGGTTGGTTCTTTGGTTACGAGGATCTATGTCATGGGTAAGAAACCTGGCCACCTCATTTTTGTGAGAAAAGTTTAAAGCATGAAGTAAGAGTTTAAATTAAATACTTGCATGAAAGTAGAAGAATTAGTTTTAATATGAGTAAGTTCGAAGATTTAGTCAAATCTCCTAGTCTATGCCCAGTTGGATGTCTCATTCGGTCACTCCAAGTGTTGTGATACACTTTACATCATGATAATGCATGGGGAACATGTTCAGTGGATGGCTCGGTTGATTCACTTAATAAATAACTAACTGAGTTCAAGAAAATGGGCAAGATGTGCCTAATGTTGGGGTGGAAATAATTTCTTTTATGGGCTAATGGATATTGTGAATGTGGTTTGGGTTTTACCCATACCCTAAACTTCATCTTCTCCACCTGACAAAGTCAAGAACATTGGTTCTCAGGAAAACAGAGATTTTTTCCGTTAAGAGTCCGAATCATCCGATTAATGTAATGATTTTATTAAAAAAGTTTGAACTGCAAATATGTTAATTTGACTGTGTTTGATCGACATTCATGATTAATTTTATGAATACTTCACATTTTTTTTTCAAATTCCAGAAATTGAGTTTTTTTTTTTCATTTTTACTGCACAAAAGTCATGACGGACAAAGAAACATATATTCACCACTAAAGGACTCCTTCCTTCGGTCGTCGTACAACTAAAGATAATTTTATTAAACCAGAGAAGATAAAAGAAGATATGGAAGAGAAGGTGTAAAGGGAAAATGAGAATGGTGCGGCATTTATAGACGTTATAATGTCGACCGTTGGTGATTTTAATTTGAACTTTGGAGATATAGTTAATATCGAGCGATATTAACTATTTCGTTCACTAAAATCTCTGTCGATCAGTGATTTTTCCATAATGACGCAACTCATTTTCCATACCACTTACTATGTCAAACATGTTTTTTTAACATTGTGCATACGAATAGGCCTAAGAGCAAGTCCAATGGGACACAATAAATTTGATAATATGCTTGTCCAGTTGGATGGATAAACTGGGTTTTAGGCAGTGGGGATGGGTTTTTTCGAATACAAATAAGCCGGACAGCTCAGATGGAGACGAGCGTCTCACATAGGGTCGTGGCTCGGTGCACATTGAGTCGATCGTCTCCAACTGAGCCGACAATGGTCAGGTTTTCACACGGCTATTTACCCCTATAAATATCCAACTCATTTAAACATACAACTCACACCAAAATTCAATCTTCTCTTGGATTTTTTCACTAATCTTTCTTTTGAAATGTCTCATAAAGAAATTTCTCTTTTCTGTGAAGCAAAACCTGAGGCTACTGTAGATAAAATTTGTGGTAATTTAAAAAAATAATTGAAAATGGTAAAAAGATAAGATCTGTGCAAGTTTTAGAAGTTAATCCAGCAAAATGTTTCGTTAAAAAGCAAAGAAAAGCTCCAGTTTTGAAAGTTAACAACCGAAAATTCAAAAACAAAGGAGAAACTATTCAAGAGTGGGTTGAATGGATGTTACAGCAGATGAAGAAAACCAGGAGGCCAAAGATTGTGATAGATTTTTATTGATGTACTTAATTGAGTTCTTATTATTGTCTAAGTTTATAACTTGTAAAACAAGTGGCAGTAATATTAATTAATGAAAATATTTAGACTTAAGTTTTATATTAAGTGTTTGGATGTATATTTAGACTCATGTATATAGTAATTAATTTAATAACGACAACAATATCTTCAAACTCCATCTAATCCAACGACATTATCTCTATAGAGTTGACAACATTCAAAATGCTTAAACTTTGTTCCATTCTCTTCAGTAAACTTGATTAAGCGTTGATTCTCTGAAAAACAGAAACAACAAGTTAGTTAAGATATCTTATGATGCATTTTCTCAATGAGGACAAAGGTATTAAGATATATACTCACCATTTCTTCGTTGGACAATCTATAAAACTTATGTATTATGTTTGACATCATTAGAGTGATGAATGAAAATCTTAGTTCTAGGTCATTCCTGTTTCTTATGTGTTGGTTCCACAACACTACAAACATTTGCAACACTTTTTCCCAAAAATGATCACCGTTATCCGGAGTGCCCGTATGATGTACCCAACATCGAACAGGAGTAACATCTTCTTCCATACTAAAGATATGGAGGGACCTTATGATGTAGTGAAGAATTGATTGAGATGGACCATTTTTTTAGAATGCTGAAACAAGCTTCGTGAATAAAAGTTTTGTCGTGAGCTTCTTCCCAATCCAGAGATGTTTGGATCACGTCAGCTTCGGTCACACCGATAAACTTTTCTCGATCAATTTCCCTTACACGATCAATGAATGACGTAACATAATGATTAATTGAATGAAAACGAAGATACAAACCACGAGCATCGCGGTTTCCGGGGTTCCACGTTTGTGAGATGAACATTGTGAAAATCTTCTTCCAAAAAGATGCGTCTGACATGTCTTGATCGCGTAGAACATTTTCTCTCTTATGAAAAACGTAGGCTTTGCATATAGCTAAATCCTCTTCATGAGTAAATTTAGGACCACTGTAATACCCTGTATTTTTGCTACTATTTCGGTCGGGTTATACCCAGATTAGTTAACCTTGTGGATTAGGTTGTTGTTCCTTAGCCTTAGCCTAGGTGGGTGGATTAAACTACAAATACTACAAGTTAGGGTGGAAATAGAGTCACCTAATTTCATTTTAGTAATTAAGTAAAATGAATAGAAAATGAAAAGACAATTAAAAGAAATAAATAAAACAGTAAATATTAGTTATGATTATTAACATCAGTATTATTAAGGTTTTATAGAAAAAAGTTTAGGAAAGAAATTTTAGAGAGGAGAAAACTAAAAGCTAGGGAGAAGAAGGAGATAAAGCTAGGGTTTGTTTTGGAGAGGGAAACCATGGAAAATCAGTGGAGAATCAATGGAATTGAGGTAGAATGTGAAACCCTTTCTCTTTTCAGTGCGGCTACGATGTGGTCGGGACACATACTTCAAGTATGTAGTCCTTCTTAATTTTGTGACACTTATTATAAAGAAGGAAATAAAGTCACAAAATAGTTAAATACCTAAAAGTGTAACTAATATTTTTTTAACTTCCTACTTTTTCTCAAAAAGTAAAATATTGACGGGGATTTGGAGGAGGCGGGTTTTTAGTTGTAATAGGTGTCACAAAAATAAGAGGGGCCACATTCTTCAAGTATGTGGCCCGACCACATCATAGTCGTGGCGTTCTCTTTTGGTGTTTTTCTTTGGGTGTTTATATTGCATGATTTTGTATTGCTGGGTTTTAGTAAATTAGTGACACAAATATATATATATATCTCCTAATGATGATCAGGATTTTGAAATTGTTAGATAACATGATTAGGCGTATATGTTTAAATATTTAGAGAAATACACCACAAATTCACCGTTGAATGTTCGTTTAGAATTGGGTGATAGTTTCACTTGTTAAACTCTGGACAATTTTGTTTTGTTGTGATTTTGATGTTCTTAGGCAATCTTAATGATGTTAAAATCATTTGTGGTCTTAACAAAAGTTGTATATAAATGTATTATCTTTCATTGTGATTTGGGATTGCTTAACTTGAGACTATTATGAATTTATGGTGAATAGTTTGGTAAAATGATGTTATCTGCCCAGATTTTGTAATGCGTTTTAAAATCTATATCTTTTGATTTAGCCGTTAGTTTCATGTGAAATTTGTGTATGTTATACATGAAGGTTTCAGGAATGTTCACTAAAAGTTTGAGGTAGATCGGACAAAGTTATCACCTGAAACACATGATGTAAAATGTCTGCAGTTAGTGTGTTTGATTAAATGCTTTAATGAAATTCATGTTGTTAATCCATGGTTTCTTGTGTTTTTTTTTTTTTTTTTGTGAAAATGATTTACAAAAGGAAATGAGTTCATGTTTTTCCGTTAGATGGAAGTTAATTCCATGCTAGCGGCGGGTAATGATCCCCGAGAGTTAAACGGGTAATGATCCCCATGGGAACTTGTGTTTCCCGACCATTGATGGCGGCTGTCCATGCCGGTAAAAGATAGGTGGTGTACGAACCAAGGTTTTCTTACAGTGAATGAAATGGGTAATGATCCCCGTGAGCAGATGGGTATGATCTCCATAGGAACTTTTGTTCCTGACCATCGAAAAAGGTTGTTTGTGCCGATAAACGATAAGTAGGTGTACGAACCAAGGTTTTCGTACCGTGAACTCAAGGTTTGTTGGTGAGATGTGTGAAATACAATTCAATGAATTGTTAAACTCAAGTACGAACTTAAATGGAAGAATTGTGAATTGATGTGTTAAATCCCAAATGGATGATTAGTGGATTTATACGCTTCAATTTACGTTATATAAAGTTTCAACTATGTTTTGTGTAAACGTAAATTAGCAACAAAAAAATAATAATATGCATTAGTCTCTTTCCGGCCCGTAACACTTCGAGTTCGGATCTCCATACGGGTTTTATCCTGGTCCGGAACTCGGGGTGTTACAACCACGAACATTTTTTTGAGATTTTTGTGCACTGGAGGTGTGGTTTTGGAGTTGAAATTGTAAGAATTTATAGGGAGTGGAATGAAAGATGTTGGTTGATACTAGTTGTTGTCGGCTCCACCAACGCCGATCGGCCAACTGTGAGGCGAGAAAATGTCTCCATTGTAACGGTCATATTTATCCTTATATATAGATCCAATATTTTCCAAAAACAACCAAAAATATTTTTATCTGAAATCGTTTTTCCAATATTTTCTCCACATTCTTCATCCAACACAATGTTTTCCAAAAGCAAAGGAAAACAAATAATATGCATGGAAGAAAAAGAGATTTGTCCATTATGTTTCATGGATGATCATAGTCTCATGAAATGTCTTTGGATGTGTTCCAAGCATCCACAAGTTGGTTGTTCGACAAACAGAATGGTCGTTGAATCACAACCAGAAAATATTAGGTATTTGCAATGTCAAGATCGTAACTGCCGTGCAGAACCACGAATGTTAGTTGATGTTATTAATGAGCAAGAAGACCACAAGTTAGCAGCATCTTGGAGAAACTTGAATCTTAAAGTCAGGTTGAAGAAGTCACAACCCGATCACTGCGGAGTAGTAAAGTTTACAAAACAGATGATTATTGAATGCTCAAGCCATGGTTGCAAATTTTTTATGCATTTGCACACTTGTACGAATAAGACACATATGGAAAACATTTCTGGGAATTTCCTTCACCACGGTCTTTGAGCTCGATACATGGGGCAGTATTATTTTTGTTAGAGCATAGCTCGGTTGAACCACTAAGCGTTGGTACGTCAAGTTTGGTTGTCATATTTTACTGAACCAAAACTCATTTGAAGAGTCGCTTGATTATATTCTAGAGTCAACTTCGTATAGGTTAGCTTGAAAGTATTAGGATATGAGACTTAGAAGTATTACGCGAAGACTTGAAGAATGTGAAGAAGTAAAGAGCTACATCGACGACATCATCCTTCCTCTTGAGGTTAGTAATATTTGACTTGAACTGTTTCATTCCTAACGTATCTTTCAAGTCGTGCATATTGAAAACATATCTGCGAAGCTGTGAATGATTATACTCCAGTTAGACATAGTATTCAGGAATACAATACGAAGTATAACGCTTATCTTTTGAACTTCGTATATAAGACATCGACATAATCGTATGAATGCTATTGTGATTATGTATGGGTATGGGTGAAGATTTCGTCTTAGGAAACAATGTTTTACATTCGTTGAAAGGAAGTAAATTCATAAACTTGTTTTCTGAATCAAAAGGGAAATCGCTAGGCTTATTGGTATTGTTATGTATTGCAAATCTTTTGAATTACCAATATGTGTGATTGAGTATAACCATTCATAAACTTGTTTATGTATCTTGGTAAAACTAATCACAAGGCATGACTTTTGTATTGGTATGACTTTTATTAGTGAAACCGATCTTAAGAAATCACCTAAGATGGTATGATCGATTTAGTGTAATTGGTCTGACCAACTCTAGACATTGGGAAACCGATCCTAGTAAGAGGTGCAACCGATCACATGCAAGATGGAATCGATCCTTATAAGAGGTGCAACAAGTTTTAGTAATTGGGGAACCGATACTATGACTTGTACAATCGAATACAAGTTTATACCATAAATATGTGGGAACAGATCCTAGTACCTAGTCAACCAAGTTTTGGTAACTAGCGTGACTAATTCTAGTACCCACATGGAGGTAGAATCGAAACTTGTTTTGGTAGAACCGTTAAACCCATGTTTGGTGATTTGATATGATGATCAATCACATAGTTCTTGGAAGTCATATGAACCAATTCTAAACTTGTTTGGAAGTGTGGCAAATCGGTTCCAAGATTGTAAATATGAAAAAGGATTTACAAAGCAAAGATGTCGACATACTTTGAACATGTGCAATAATTCTTATCTTTTATTGTTCAAAGATATTCCTTAATAGCTAAAGGAAAATCCCAGGATCGAAATAAATCGAGAATCTTTTAATTAAGGTTTTTAGTTTTTATATATGCTATTTAATTTCCAGCAATTAAATGCATATCTCTGGAGAATAAAAATTAGTAATGTCCATTTACTAATTGGAGATTTTCTAGTGAGATTTCGGTCAAGATTTGGACAAAGAATTTCCAGGAATTATGAAAACCGATTTGGACTTTATTGCATATCTTTGAGAATATTCAGTTTTGGAAATTCCTTGGTGTCCAAACTTCCTTTGCCTATAAATACATAAGTTTGCATTTCTAACAAACTAATCCTCAGAGCCAGCAAAACTACCTAGTTGTGTTGTTACTGGTGGAGCCGTCTATCCGGAGAGGAAAGTACCTTAATTAGGCGAAATCTCTTAAGACCGCTCGTTTTAAAGACTTCTTTGGGACTGGGAAGATCTACGAGTACCGTTGGTGGTTAATTTTTGCAACGTATTTTGGCATTGCACACAAATTTTCTATGTTATATTACCAACGGATATAAGTGTTGGTTAAATTCATTGCAACGCGTATATCCGTCCAAAATCGGCTGTGTTGGTGAAGTGCAATTACAAGGATCGATCATACCATCTCATGGTGATTACTTAAGATCGGTTACACTAACCAAACCATAAGTGTATGCATTGTGATCGGTTATACCAAGATACATAGAAGAGTTCAGATCGGTTCTGTCAAGTCACACATATTGGTCGTCCAAATATATGCAATGAATAGCCGGACCAATAAATATATTGATTTCCCTTAGATTCATGAAACACGTTCATGAATGTACTTCCTTTAAACAAATGTAATACATTGTTTCCAAGAATGAAATCTTCACCATAACTTGTTCATATAATCATAAACATTATATACAATATTGGGTCGATGTTATATATACGAAGTTCAAAAGATAATTAAGTGTTATACTTCGTATTCTAATTCCTTAATACTATGATCATACTATTATGATAATGTCACATCACTAGATTATTATACAATGTGTACAATATATAAAGCTTCGCAGTTATGTTTTCAATATAGCACAACTTGAAAGATATGTTGGGAATTGAAACAATTCAAGTAAATATTACTAACCTCAAGTGGAATGATGATGTCGGCGTTGTAGTCGTTACTTCTTCAAATTCTTTAGCTCTTCGGAATAATACTTGTATGTACCAACATTCCTAAACTTTCTATTTTAACCTAAAAGAAGTTGAATCTAGTACAATGACACACTTTCTAGGAATAGAATGAGAGATAACTTGCTTTTTATTGTACTATATACCTCTTTATATAGGCTTTCCCAAAATCCCTTCTTTTTATGTCATCATCACACATGTCCTTAAACCTCTTAATTACCACTAATGCCATGCCTCTCTAATGTAACCTTCTTCTTTTCCATTAATTCCTTCCTCATCCTTTCCTTCTTATGGGTACTTGGATAACGGACTTGGGTTTTAGTCCCCAAGTCCCCTATGCTCTAAGTTGGGTTTATCTACCTTTCAGGGGCTCCCTATCCCTGCTAAGGAGCGATTATTTTCATGTATCAACATTAGTCCCCTGACTATTGGGTTAATTTTCAAATGACCCAATAGTCAATCTCTTTTTCTCATGTGTACGCCTCCCCTAAAAGTAAGAAAAGGGGGTCCCCCTTTATCAGTCCCACGCCCTTGGTGACGGTTGGACTTCCGCGACGTGTCAGAGGATTTTGCAGTTCTTTTTTTAGTTACTCTCTCTCTCTCTCGTAACCTCCACGTCGTTTCCCCAGGACCACCTATATCTAGGTTCGCTGATTCATTCTTCTTGTTTTCATTTTCTCACTTTCTTTCACTTTACTTCAAGTACATTCATACACGCGCCATGTCGAACAGTTCTTATAGTAGTAATAGTTCATCCGAGCAGGATGAGGAATCCGAGGAAGAGATGAGTGTTGTCTCAGAGGGGAGCAACGATGCGGGTCAGGAAGTGTTGCAATTTCCTCTTCCCGCAGATGGAAAATCTTATACTGTCACGGAAATCACACACTACCCCATCATAAAACGCGCACAAAAATTGAGAGGCCTCCACGATGGTTATCGCGCTCCTCCCATGTATGATATTCTTATACTGCGCCTTCTTAATCCTCCTGTATTTTCTTATCCTTCCTGTAGATGGGGAAAAACGATTTGCTGGTTTTTAAGGGATTGAGGAGATGACCGTACGGAGGAGACTCCTCGAACTGAGCGAAATGTTTAACCTCACACAGATACACCGCTGCAAAGGGGGTGCTTTATATTCGAGAGATCAATCTGTAGTACTCCGGCCTAAATCAAGATAATGACCGTTCCAGAGTAAATTCGGTCACAAGAGAGGATGGGTTGATCTGTAGGAGGGAAGCTGGGAAATGTGTGGAATCAATGGTAATCAAAGATTGTGGGTGTATGAATTCTGAATATGATAAGATCTGAATCATTGAAATTGCTCAATTGAGAGTAGTTGCTCAATTAATGAGTTGATGATCTCGTGTTGTCAGTTTGACGTGAGATTGATGATACTGATGATGTTGATGATTCAATCATGATTCAGAGACTTATTTATATTGTTGGAATTTTAGACACCATGATCCCATGAAGTGTGACAGTTGATGGAATCAAGGAGTGGGGAAGTGGAGATCGTGTTTGAAACTAGTTGCTCAACGTGTGGAGACTTGGTCGATTTTACACCCACTACCTCGTGAATTCCTTCAACTGACTGCACGACTTACTCACGCTCCATCGTGTGTTTGAACACACGTGCCATAGACCGCCAGACCAAAACCCTAAGTGATATCCCCCCATGTGACACGATTGACGTCCCGTGGTTTGTTAGTCAATTGACTTCGTGGTTTGATGGGACGATGAGTCCATGTAGTTGCTGAGTGTCGAACATGATGTTCTGAAACTCATGAATTGAACATGTCATGAGACAGAGGTATAATTCTTACGATGAAGTGAGCAAGTATTGCTTATTCGACGGATCGTTGAATATTGATTGTTGAACCAATATTCCTTGGTTTGAGCAAATATTTATTATCTGAGCAAGTGTTGCTCATGTGATGAATTTTTGAATATTTGATCGTCTGAGCATGTGTTGCTCATCTGATGTATTATTGGCAGCGTACCAAAAATATTAATTAGAATATTGGTCGTTGAACCGAGGATAATTAATAAAATTAATGACCATGAGGCCGTCGTAAAATTATTAAGGTTGGAATCTGGAATGATGATCCTTGGATTCAGAGACCCTAATTTGATCAATTGATGATCAATTCATGGTTCTTCAGAAGTTTAACCATGGGACGAAGGAGGCAGCGACTACATGGGACCGTGGATCAACCATGTAGTGTCCATATGCTCACGTGAGAAAATACGAAGAACTCCTGAAGGTTGACAATTTGTTGGTGGAAGAATGATTAAATGCTGGCTTAATCATTTATTCAAAAATGCTTGTCTGAGCCTCAGGTGAGAAAACCTAATTAATTATGAAGAGGCGAGGGACCGACCATGGAGTCATGAAATCGGCTCTGGGTTTTCACGTGACAGCCTGACGATCACTTCATGAAAATCCAAAGTGTTTGGAAGAGTCTTGGACCTAATACGAGCAATTGTGCAAATTAGGTCAAAACTGTGAAAATTGATGGGACCGTCTTCCGTGAGCCAAAAAGCCAATCTTGGTCGGTCAAGATAGCGTGCTCGTGTCCCCAAGGCATCGGCGTCTCAGTCCTGAGAATTTTGATATTTCATGGCGTGCAATTGAGCATCCATTCGAGAAAATATGCCAAAATTAGGGTTTCGACGAAACTGAGGAAAACACATGAGATGATGGAAAATAATTATAAAATAAGGAATGAGGAGGCATGGGACCGCCGAAGCCAAGGCATGGTCGGTCGGTCGTGGCCACGGTCACGTGGTGCCTTTTCCTTAATTTTATAATATTTTGATGATTTTATGAAAAAATCATGAATTTTGAGAAATTTGATGAATTTAGGGAGTTTTCATGAATTGAAGGAGTTTTCATGAGTTCATGGAGTCAAAATATTAAAATAATAAAAAACACGGGCGGGTGGGACCATGGAGGCATGGCCGTCCGGCTATGGACCGGTCCCACGAGTTTTTCATAATCTTTTAATATTTTTAGGTATTTTTGATGATTTGAGGGAATTTTTCCTAATTTGGGAGAAATACCATAAAATCAAGGAATTTGATGAATTCAAGGAAAAATAGGATAAATAATAATAAAATAATAAAGCAAAGGGCGTGTGGGACCGGCTAAGGTATGGCCGTCTAGTGGCCCGGTCCCACAATGTTTCATAATTTTATTTTATTTTACTATTATATGATGATTTGTGCAAAAAATACCATGAAATCAAGGAGTTTTTTCATGAAATTAGAGAAATAATAATAATAAAAAAATAATAGGGAACCATGGGGTGTGGGGTGTGGGGCCGGCTGGGACCAAGTCATGGCCGGTTGGCCAATGGTCACGCCCCACACTCCTTTCCTTAATTTTATATTATTTGTTATGGATTTATGGAAGTACCATGAAACCGAAGAGCTTCCTCGAGACGAAGGAGATATGATCAGATGAGAGAATTTTCATCAAATCATGGAAAATAATAAAAATGTATTAAAAATATAAAACTGGCGTGGAACTGACCACGGCACGGTCGGTAGGTCGTGTGTCCGTGTTCCCGGCACCTTGGTCAATATTTTTAATTATTTATTATTTTCTTCCCTATTTTGCATAGGTTCATCGTTTCGTTGTATTTTGAAATACTCGTTCGTGCCGTGACTGTTAGTGTATCGTCGTTGAATACACTTTCACCATTTGAATCGGGGCTTACTTTGAGGTAGCTCAGACACCTGGTTGTTGATTATTTATTACTAATTGTGGAATCCAGTGGAGAATAATTTACAAAACTGAGTAATAAGATGTTTATTATTAATTCAAAGGATCAGCTAAGGATTCGACTACGAATTTAGAATAATAAAGTGAGTATTATCATTTCATGAGATCGTAGATTCGACCATAGAATCGGAGTAATTAAGATTTATCTATTACCATCTATGAGACCAGTTGTGGATTCGATCATGAAATCGGAGTAATGAGATAATATAGTTATTGTTATTCTATGAGATCAAGCCGTGGATTCGATCATAGAATCAGAACAACTGTTTATTGTCATTCCTTGGGACCAGTCGCAGATTCGACCATGGAATAGGAGCAATTGTTATTGCCATTCCATGGGACCAGTCGTGGATTCGACCATGGAATATGAGCAATTGTAATTAGGAATAATTAACTTTGTGGCTATATACTAGCAGAGAAAGCTGTCTAGGAGCATTAATTATCCCGATATGAGCTTGTCGGTAAGTCATATCCTTTATATAGTCAGGGTAAACTCGTTGTTTGTTCCTGAAGACGTTATCGCTATATACTAGCAGAGCAAACTGTCTAGGAGCCGTCCATCTCGTGATACTATATAGAATTAATCACTGAAAGTATTCAGTACTCATGATATAGGCCGTTGTCCAGTCGTGAGACTACATATCTACATGTACTCTGAGAGAAAGTACTCTCCGTTGAGAATTCGATGAGAGACCCGTGTCTCGATACTCATGTCTGATTGCTGGATCAGAGCTTCGTATAATTATGAGTTTACGATTTTAGCCCTTGTCGAAAATCCACCATCTACATTAAGTCCCCTGCTTACTGAGGAAAGTTGTGTTCCTCAGTCAGCATTAAATGGTGATTTTCCGGCCATAAATAATAATACCAGTAATTGAACTTAGTCGTAAGTTGAGACGTTACCGAATTTAGAGAGCATTAGCAAACCACGACTTGATGAAGGTTTCAATGTCATGATTGGAGCATCGTTTGATGAGCATAAATTGGTGTTGATCCGCTGGTTTGGACGACGAGTCCATGGTCGGTTAGGATTCGCGGGCCGGGCCCAATAAGGAAATCCTTAGAAAATTAGGTTTTGGCAATAAAAAATTGTATAAAAGGAATTAATCCCCCCTTTTTTTTATTTCACTCCCAGAGCTCCATCACGCCTTCATTTTCATCACGTCCGAGCATCAGGAGTTTTTTGGCGGAGTTCCGATTGCCGCCGACCGTCGCCGCCACCGTCCGACCAGTTTCCGGCCGGCGCCGACCAGGTGAGCGATTTTTTTTTTTTTGATGTTTGCTGTTATTTACATGAATTTCATAAAGTGATCATGTTGAAATCATATACATGTGTATACAATTGGTGTGAGTTTTATGAAAAAACCTCGTTTTTTTGAAAATGTCTGTTCGTTCGATCGTTAGTTTTGAAAACGTCCGTTCGTTCGATCGTTAGTTTTGAAAACTAACTATAATCCCTGATTTTTTAGAGAGATTTTTTTTTATGAACCTAGGTCCAGTGATAAAACTTAGTGTATGAGCTTTCATGTATACCAAGGTTTCATCATAAAAGAAGTGAATTTTCATGAAATCGGAATAATCCTTCGTTTTAAAGACAAATAACGACGACACGAAGGAAAATATGTATGATGAACTTGTGTCCAGTGATAAAATTTTGCTTATGAGCTTTCATGTAAATACAAAACTTTATCATATGTATGAGATGTGAGCTTTCACAATATTTCGAAATAAACCTTCGTTTTAAAGACAAATAACGACGATACGAAGGAAAAATGGTTTTTCTTTATATATATATATATATGCAGGCGTGACATATATTGTGCAAAATATGATGATATATTTTATTTTCATGAGTTTGTTTTCATTAGATAAAAATCCTTGAGAATTTATGTATGCAAGTTGCATTAATTGCTGTTTTGAAAAAATCAAAACGTGTGTTTTGAGGAACCTTCGAAGATACACAATATATTTATGATGAAATATTTTATTGTTATAAACTTCATAGTTCAGTTGTGTGAATGTTCACATTATGAAAATTGTGTTCGCGATTTCATGAAAATCAGTTTCGGAATTAATAAAGTTTCGTTCGTTTTTGCAGTTTTCGAAGAGACGAACGATTTTGAGGTGTCAACTCTACCGTTACTATCACTATTTTTAGTGGAAGTAAAAAAGGTGAGAGTTAAGAGTTACCATTTTTGCCGTATATCCTTGATTCATGTCTGGACAACATACTGAAGTAGAATGTAATGTGGACTTTGCAGTTGTTTTAGCAAAATGACCAATTCCCCATCCAACGATACTTCAAGGGACGAATCGCATACTGATGATGACATCTCCAGGGATGATGCATGCATGAACGAGACCTCCATTGGTGAGGAAGAGGAGGATGACACTGGCGTGAAGAACATTCCTAATATAGACGACGCATTCTTTGAGGAAGATCCAAAAGGAGCTGAAGCATATCTCAAATCCCCAGTATATCGTCATCTGATCAACCCTAGGACTGTGACTCAGAAGAAATTGGTGACCCCGAAGATGGTAATACGACTTTGTCTCGAACGAGGGCTTTTCCTTGCATCGACCATAGAGTTTAAGCTTTCTCGACGCCCTTTGGAAAAAATTTCTGGATGGGCGAGGCATATGTCGGGTTTCCCTCATGTCAGGACTATGCTCAACCAGGCACAAGGGACGAGAGCTATTCAAGCTTCTAGAGACTTGTCTATTAATCATGATGTGAAAAGCATCGTGGATTTGCTGGCTCGTTGGTGTGTTCCCACTCACACCTTCATATGTAGATGGGGAGAATTTACTGTTACCTTAGAAGATGTGGTTGCTTTGATGCATCTCCCGATTACAGGTAATTTCTCTGGAGGTCTTTCGGATGGGGAAAAAGTGGTTTTTGACACTCTAACAGCTGCGATGGAAGAAGTGAACAAGGAGTCTGGTAGTAAAGGTTGTTATGCCCATTGGTTGACACGTTGGTGGCCAAGAGATGAAGTTTCTGATAGTCCCATCACCGGTATGTTACTTATTGCCGCTTTCTTATGCTTATGGTTATCCAGAGACATATTCGAAGACAGTGGGCATTTGTTGAAGCCTTTCACAATCCCTTTTGCTATTAAGATGGCTCAAGGTGAGCGACTCCCAATAGGTAGCTTATTCCTGGGTTCCTTGTATTCTAACTTAGACTCCTTGGTGTTAGATTCCATCGTGTCGAATGGCTTCATGAAGATTGAGTTTTATGTTAACACGATGTTTCTTCAAGCTTTGATGTGGGAACACTTCAATAATTATGTGCCTATCCCACGTAATATCCTGCAAGGACCAAATACTGATGCCCGTCACATCTTCGCCGAGAAAGATAATGCCTGAATCATGCGTTGGTCTACAAAGAAACCTCGGTCTAAAGCACGCCTCATTGATGTGTTGGACGAAGAATCGGAGTTCGACTTTCGTCCATGGGTGTCGGTTCCTAATTATGTTTCTCAACGAATGACTTTCAATACTGGAGAGAGCACGACTCTGAAATATGGTGCTAACCCTAATGATGGTGAGAGATCCTTCATGTTGAGCTATACTCCTGGTCACTTGTTATCTGTTATGCATGGATAGTGGGCCGTAGAAGAATACAACATTGATAGGGAGGCTCGACAAATGGGTATGGATCAATGTGTTCCAACTACCCGGAGAAGGAAACCATCAGTTGATCAGCTTGCGTCTCGTTTAGATCACACTCACGTGGAAGGGAGTAGTTACTGGTTTCCTGGTTCTGATAGATTTGCATATGTCACCCCAGGTTATATAGAATTCTGGCATCAACAATTTGAGAGGTTGCATGAATTCGTGACAGTTAGTCAGCCTCTAGTGAAGATTCCTCCGTCTGCTGAGATGATCTCTGGTCGACCAAGACTGAAGTACCTTTATGGTGATAAACGAAAATTATCTCCAGGATGTTCTCAAGTAAGATTCTCCACATGTCTTTTATGAAACCATAGTAACTGTATTCTGATCATGTCATTTAATTCTTTATAGGACGTTCGTAGCGTAAGACCTCGAATCCATGCAGATTTTTCAGATATTGGAGAAGTTTTCATGGCAGAGAAGGAAGGAACAAAAGTTATAAGATGTTACCTAATACCGTGAAGTCCCAAGTTCGTTCTTTGGTGAGTTCCCAATATTTCTCACCGTGACTTTCATTTCTATTAACATTAGAATCATGAAGCCAATGTTGTTAATTTTTTTGCAGAATTTTACTCCATCAAGTCTTGAAGGTATTCAATTTTCTGCTACTGAACAAGCAATCGCTGATTTGAGTGACGAAGAAACTGTAAGTATTTCTTCACATGTTCAAATGTGGTGCTTCATAGATGAAAATATTGATTGTAAAGGACGTGTACAAGAGGATATTGTCATGGAGATGGAGAATTCTGGAACTCAATCATCCTCTGGGAATGGGAATGGAGGTAATTCCCAAGATTCAGAGCCGGATGGAAGTGATGTTCCTCTTGTCGTTGATGTGGACAATTCCAATCCCTTGGACACTTTGGAGACTCCTAAAGTAAGTGTATATCCTGTATATTCTTTATAGAAGTATAAAGTGCTGGATTGTGAATGAATGAATGAGAACCCATGTGAATATATGAAAACGTCGTCAGAAAATTCAGAACCTAGCTTTTAGTAGAAACGCTGTAGAATATTCGTCCGGAGTTGGATTTTGACGATCTGCATGTGAAAATTCAAGCGCGGAAAATTCCCAAGCTTTACCAAAGAAGTTTTTTAAGTTTTGAGCACGTTCAGAGCCTGAAAAAGGCGAAATAGTAAACTTCCAGGAGACTTCTAGAACTTTTTCAGATTGTGCATCACTTGATATTTTGGCCACATTTACTCGCTCGTTCATCGGATTGTCATGAAATGTAGACATGTCATAGAGGACATCCATACGAAGAGAATTGTATATGACCCATCCTAAGATTCCTTGTAGATTGCTCCCAGTCCGTCTCTTAGTACAGAGCAGATTTCAGTTTCTTCAGACGGACTCATCATAAAATGTGTTTTCATGACTTTCATGTTATTTGCTCGTGCCTTGAATGTAGTATGATGAAGTTTGATGATATTTCCTTGCGGGTATACTGTGTTTCATAATCTCCTTTGGCTTCGTGACTCTAACCTCATGTAAGCTTCGTATTAGGTGCTAAATACCGAAGTTGAGGATACTGGAGCCAATGATGATAACTCTAACCCTTCCGAAGTTATTGATGAAGAGACAGCCATCCCTGCACTTCGAGGCCATGAAAAGGTCGCTGCTGATGTTATGGAAAACCAGATGGTTGTTGCCTCAGTGATAGAAAAAACTGAGATAGCAGCGGAGAATACCGAAGGAACTGTTGCTTTGGTCGTGGAAGCCGTTCCAGTGACTGAAAATCGTATAATAGTGTATGAATATCCAACTGCAGGGGTTGCTTTCGATCCTCCCTTTAATACTTCACTCCTGTATCATGAACTGGTCGGTGGATTCAGCGTTCCCATTGGATATGCACGCTTGTACGAGACGATATGGAAGAAGTTTGGCCACATGATCGTTGACAGGAACCCTGGGCGTGCTTATGCTTTAACCATGCAAGTAGGCATTATCTTGCGTGTCGTGAGTGATATGCATACGAGACCCAGGAATACCGTGACTCCAGATATACTCTTTGATTGGGAGTTTAACTTGGAGAATTCAGAAAGACTTGGCCTCAACGTGAAATGGCTTCGTAAGCAAATAAACGTTATCAAGGATTCATGTGAGAAGAACATACCCTTTCCCAATAATGCTGTGAAGGATAAGGAAGACAAGATTGCCAAGCTGACCGAGGAGTTGAACAAGGAGAGGGCGGCTTTGCAAATCTTGAAGGATGCTGATGAGCGAAAACCTTTTCTTGCTGAACTTCTGATCTTCTGAGAGATGTGAGGTTTATACTTGGGTTTTGATATTTAGATGGTTTTGGATTGACTGATGGTTCAGGAAATTCTTGTAGATTTGTTAGGGATTTTCTTTTACGAAATACGAACTGAATTTTGATAAATTGCTGAATTCAAATACTGACTGCAAGTATTGCAAATGTTTTGGAGGAATTGAAATACAAATGAAAGAAAATCCTAAATGTTAAATCCAAACGCCATGAATGCTTCGAATGCCCAATACCTTAAATGTCCAATAATTTCAGATAAACGCCTTTTTCGTGAATTACTGGTAAGGTCATGCCATCTGTGTTGATCAATTTGTAGTATCCTCCGGCCACGGACTTAACGACCATGAATGGTCCTTACCAATTGGAGTTCCTTGTAGAATGAAGACCGCGCTGAACTGCTTTGAGAACCAGGTCCCCTTCATGAAACTTGTTAGGCTTGGTCGATCGTACCTTGAATATCTTCCGCTGATTCGGAATTCCCTGTTTGACGGAATTCCACGATTGTGGAACATATGGACACTCGCGCGGAAGAGAGTATCTAGCATAGTGTTGATCATGCTTAGACAGGTCTTCAGCAATAAACCTCTCGATAGAGTGACCGATTTGAAGAAGTTCTGAACCCAACCATTGAGTGTAATATTGTTGAGGTGAAGTTACCCACTCATAGCTTTTGATGACTGCTAAATTGTTCATGGGGAGAAGTCCCTGGACTATAGTAGCGTATTTAAACATTGGTAATATTGGAGCATGAGGAAGAATAAGACTTGCCTGAGCTCGAAACCTTCTGCCAAAGGTGTGCGGATTTTCTCCAAGTTCTTGCGTAAGTCCCATCAGAGTTTTTACTTCTTCCAGATGCTCAAACGGTGGTGCGTCCTCTGCTTCATCTTCCGACTCGGAATCCTTGTCGATGACAGGATGTGTTGAAGGCATCGTTATCCTTCCGGAATGAATCCAAGTTCTTCCAAGGACCATGTCGTATCCAGGGTCTTCCCGGATTATGAAAAACTTGGCCTCAGTGCAGATCAATCTTTTCGTAACTCTGAGAGTGATGAAGCCGTATGCGTCTCTGGAGATTCCTTCGTGGTCCCTAATTGCTATGGGAGCGTGGGTGGCTTCCTGTCGAGTAATACCGGAAGCTCTGAGAGTTTTCAAAGGGATGATGTTGACAGCGGTACCAACATCGACGAACGCTCTTTTGAACTCATTTCCTTTAATGTGCACTGTGGTGAGCAGTCCCCAGTCATACATTTCTTTTTCGGTGGATGAAGGTTCGGTGGTGGTTTCTTGGATCAGCAGACGTCTTCCGGACACGATGTGGTTCACTGCAGCAAACATGTCTTTCCTTTGAGCTTTCAAAAGATACAAAAACTCGCAGACATGTTCGATTAGAGATTGGAACGCTTCCTTGACAGGAGGTTCAGAGATGGTAAAAGTTCTGACTGGGAGGGGTTTTTTGTGCACTCCCTCAGTCCCCAGGTTGATCTCTCCTGATTCGACCTTTTCTTTGAATATGCGCTTCAAGAATTTGCAATCACTTGTGGGATGGATGTCGTATCTATGGAAGCGGAAATACCGAGGATTTTCCATGGATTTTTCAGTTGGCTCCTTCTTGACATAAGGCAATTTGATTGCACCATCTTGTATCCAGGAATCGAGTAGTTCATTAACTTATTCCATTGAACAGGGAAAATCAGGTGCTTCTGGATCTTCCGTATGCTGAGGAGGGATTTTCGAATTCTCCTTCTTGTGTGCCTTTGAAGGGGTGGAGGAAGTCTGCTTATGCTGTGGTTCTGCTTTTCGCTTACTCCCTTCTGTGACAGCATTTGTTGAAGGTTGCAGGTTGTACTGCTTGTTGATCAAACGCCTGCTTCCTCGAGTGTCTTTTGAATCCCCAGTCTTTGTAGACTTTGCTCTTTCCAAAAGAGTGGGTGCAGTGGTTGCCGACCTCTTCGCAGCTTCGTGAAGCTCTGAGAAAATCTGGAATAGAAGGTTTTCCAGCAAGGCCCTGTAGACCGGGAGCATGCCATTGATGCAAAAGTCCACCAGTTGTTGCTCTGTGACGTTTGGGTCATGACAATCCAGTGCTTGGACTATGAACCTTTTCACATAATCATTGGGATTTTCACTGACCCTCTGAAATATCCTTCCAAGGTCGGAGAGGGTGACTTGTTCTGACACGAAGAAGTATTTCCTGTAGAATGCATTAACCATTTCTCCCCAATTGTTGATATTCCCTGGTGCGATGTTGTTATACCAGGTGTATGCTCTGCCTTTCAGAGATTTTGAGAATTCCTTGAGAAGAAAAACATAATTATGTTCATGTTCTCCAGGGCTTCGAGAAAACGAGAGACATGTTCTCGAGCATTGCCAACTCCATCATATAAGGTGAAGGTTGGAGAAACGTAACCTTTGGGGAGTGCAATCCTCTGCGTAGCGGCAGGATAAGGAGGTTGATGACCATGGACATGCGATGTTTTGTCTTTTCCACGGTTCTCCAAAAGGTTCTCCATATCCTCGCGAGTGATGAAATTGGATGATCCCTGCGCTGATGAGTTGTCTGCAGCAGTTTTGTGGACTTCGTCGCCTTCTACTGTATGAATTGGAATTACTTCAGGATCGTCGTCTGAGGATTTCTCCTTCTCCTTTCCCTTCTCTTGAGTCTTCTATGACATCTTGTCAGTAAGAGTTTTGAGATAATCACACAGCTCCTTCTGTGTAGCAGCCATGTCAGTCTGATTCTTTGCAAGAGTCTCCTGCGCTTTGATAAGATCAGCAATGGTAGGTGGTGGATCTCCTCTGACTTCTTAAGGGTGTCGTCCGGACAGTGGATAACCTTCAGCGTGAGGAGGAGTAATGTCACCACCATCAGTGTTGGAGGTCGGAATTGTCTCCGGGATATTCTGATTGTTGTTGTTGCTAGTGCTAGCACGGTTTGTGTTAGGATTCGTAACTGAACCCGACCTGAGATCAACCATGTTGTGAAATTGTGAGATTGCAACCGAGAGAATGATCTCCCACTGTGGTCGCCAATCTGTAGATGAGTAAAAACGATTTGCTGGTTTTTAAGGGATTGAGGAGACGACCGTACGGAGGAGACTCCTCGAACCGAGTGAAATGTTAAACCTCACACAGATGCACCGCTGCAAAGGGGGTGCTTTAGATTCGATAGATCAATCTGCAGTACTCCGACCTAAATCAAGACAATGACCGTTCGAGAGTAAATTCGATCACAGGAGAGGATGGGTTGATCTGTAGGAGGGAATCTGGGAAATGTGTGGAATCAATGGTAATCAAAGATGGTGGGTGTGTGAATTCTGAATATGATAAGCTCTGAATGATTGAAATTGCTCAATTGATGAGTTGATGATCTCGTGTTGTCAGTTTGACGTGAGACTGATGATACTGATGATGCTGATGATTCAATCATGATTCAGAGACTTATTTATCTTGTTGGAATATTAGACACCATGATCCCATGAAGTTTGACAATTGATGGAATCAAGGAGTGGGGAAGTGGAGATCGTGTTTGAAACCAGTTGCTCAACGTGTGGAGACTTGGTCGATTTTCCACCCACTACCTCGTGAATTCCTTCAACTGACTGCACGACTTGCTCACATTCCATCGTGTGTTTGAACACACGTTCCATAGACCGATAGACCAAAACCCTAAGTGATATCCCCCCCAATTGACACGATTGACGTCTCGTGGTTTGTTAGTCAATTGATGACTTCGTGGTTTGATGGGACGATGAGTCCATGTAGTTGCTGAGTGTCGAACATGATGTTCTGAAACTCATGAATTGAACATGTCATTAGACAGATGTATAATTCTTATGATGAATTGAGGAAGTATTGCTCATTCGGTGGATCGTTGAATATTGTTTGTTGAACCAATATTCCTTGGTTTGAGCAAATATTTATCATCTGAGCAAATGTTGCTCATGTGATGAATTGTTGAATATTTGATCGTCTGAGCATGTGTTGCTCATCTGATGGATTATTGGCAGCGTACCAAAAATATTAATTAAAATACTGGTCGTTGAACCGAGCATAATTAATAAAATTAATGACCATGAGGTCGTCGTAAAATTATTAAGGTTGGAATCTGGAATGATGATCCTTGGATTCAGAAACCCTAATTTGATCAATTGATGATCAATTCATGGTTCGTCAGAAGTTTAACCATGGGAAGAAGGAGGGAGCGACTACACGGGACCGTGGATCAACCATGTATGTCCATATGCTCACGTGAGAAAATACGAAGAACTCCTGAAGAGTTGACGATTTTTTGGTGGAAGAATGATTAAATGCTTGCTTAATCATTTATTCAAAAATGCTCGTCTGAGCCTTAGGTGAGAAAACCTAATTAATTATGACGAGAAGAGGTACCAACCATGAAGTCATGAAATCGGCCCTGGGTTGTCACGTGACTGCCTGACGATCACTTCATGAAAATCCAAAGTGTTTGGAAGAGTCTTGGACCTAATACGAGCAATTGTGCAAATTAGGTCAAAACTGTGAAAATTGATGGGACCGGCTTCCGTGAGCCAAAGAGCCAATATTAGTCGGTCAAGATAGCGTGATCGTGTCTTCAAGGCGTCCGCGTCTCAGTCCTGAGAATTTTGATATTTTCTGGCGTGCAATTGAGCATCCATTCAAGAAAATATGCCAAAATTAGGATTTCGATGAAACTGAGGAAAACACCATGAGATGATGGAAAATAATTATAAAATAAGGAATGAGGAGGCGTGGGACCGCCGAGGCCAAGGCATGGTCGGTCGGTCGTGGCCACGGTCCCGTGGTGCTTTTTCCTTAATTTTATAATATTTTAATGATTTTATGAAAAATTCATGAATTTTGAGAAATTTGATGAATTTAGGGAGTTTCCATGAATTGAAGGAGTTTTCATGAGTTCATGGAGACAAAATATTAAAATAATAAAAAACTCGGGCGTGTGGGACCATGGAGGCATGGCCGGCCGGCTATGGACCGGTCCCACAAGTTTTTCATAAATTTTTAATATTTTTAGGTATTTTTGATAATTTGAGGGAATTTTTCCTAATTTGAGAGAAATACCATAAAATCAAGGAATTTGATGAATTCAAGGAAAAATAGGATAAATAATAAAGCAAAGGGCGTGTGGGACCGGCTAGGGCATGGCCGACCGGCTAGTGGCCCGGTCCCATAAGTTTCCATTATTTTATTTTATTTTATTTTATTATTATATGATGATTTGTGCAAAAAATACCATGAAATCAAGGAGTTTTTTCATGAAATTAGAGAAATAATAATAATAATAATAAAATAATAGGGAACCGTGGGGTGTGGGGCTGGCTGGGACTAAGGCATGGCCGGTTGGCCAATGGTCACGCCCCACACTCCTTTCCTTAATTTTATATTATTTGTTATGGATTTATGGAAGTACCATGAAACCGAGGATCTTCCTCGAGACGAAGGAGATTTGATCAGATGAGAGAATTTTCATCAAATCATGGAAAATAATAAAAATGTATTAAAAATATAAAACTGGCGTGAAACTGACCATGGTACGGTCGGTAGGTCGTGTGTCCGTGTTCCCAGCACCTTGGTCAATATTTTTAATTATTTATTATTTTCTTTCCTATTTTGCATAGGTTCATCGTTTCGTTGTATTTTGAAATACTCGTTCGTGCGGTGACTGTTAGTGTATCGTCGTTGAATACACTTTCACCATTTGAATCGGGGCTTACTTAGAGGTAGCTCAGACGACCGGTTGTTGATTATTTATTACTAATTGTGGAATACAGTGGAGAATAATTTACAAAACTGAGTAATAAGATGTTTATTATTAATTCATAGGATCAGCTGAGGATTCAACTGCGAATTCAGAATAATAAAGTGAGCATTACCATTCCATGGGATCGTAGATTCGACCATAGAATCAGAGTAATTAAGATTTATCTATTACCATTTATGAGACCAGTTGTGGATTCGATCATGAAATCGGAGTAATGAGATAATATAGTTATTGTTATTCTATGAGATCAAGCTGTGGATTCGATCATAGAATCAGAACAATTGTTTATTGCCATTCCTTGGGATCAATCGCAGATTCGACCATGGAATAGGAGCAATTGTTATTGTCATTTCATGGGACCAGTTGTGGATTCAACCATGGATTAGGAGCAATTGTAATTAGTAATAATTAACTTTGTGGCTCTATACTAGCAGAGCAAGATGTCTAGGAGCATTAATTATCCCGATATGAGTTTGTCGGTAAGTCATATCTTTTATATAGTCTGGGTAAACTCGTTGTCTGTTCCTGAAGACGTTATCGCTCTATACTAGCAGAGCAAGCTGTCTAGGAGCCGTCCATCTCGTGATACTATATAGAATTAATCACTGAAAGTATTCAGTACTCATGAGATATGTCGTTGTCCAGTCGTGAGACTACATATCTACATGTACTCTGAGAGAAAGTACTCTCCGTTGAGAATTCGATGAGAGACCCGTGTCTCGATACTCATGTCTGATTGTTGTATCAGAACTTCGTATAATTATGAGTTTACGATTTTAGCCCTTGTCGAAAATCCACCATCTACACTTCCACACCTGGATGTCTTATGTACCCCAACTCGGATGATCTGGATACCTTCTCATTCAAAAAGGTTCTGCGTATTGCTACTCAGCGAGGCGACTATGACTTCCTACTATAGAGATTCGTTCTACATCCACAATGCCAACAATATGGCCACATTAGGTATCTTACATCCGTTCCAATCCTGATCAGGTAACCTCCCTTCGTTCGGAAGGTATTGAATAAGCTATAAACTTATCTCTTAAACGGGAGGTAGTTAGGTGTAGGCGTTGAAAAAGCGTGGGTCTAACAACCTCACCCAATATTTCGATTAACAATCTGTATGGACTAACTCCAATATACTTTCTAGAGAATAAACTAGACAGTCAGACTCAATCTAGATAAAAGTATATCAAAGAGTTAATATCTCAATCTCGCGATTTGATTTATACTCAAGCAAATGGAAATCTGCAAGTCTTTATCAAATACTAGAGAAATAAACTTGGATGGTACCAAAGACCAATATCCAAGTGTCAATCAATTTAAATCAACAACCAAAGGTTGGATATTCTAATTGATTGATCTTAACGCACAACCTGTGATATTTCAATTATATAACAAAATATAATGCGGAATAGAAATAACATAGACACCAGAAATTTTGTTAACGAGGAAACCGCAAATGCAGAAAAACCCGGGACCTAGTCCAGATTGAACACCACACTGTGTTAAGCCGCTACAGACACTAGCCTACTACAAACTAACTTCGGTCTGGACTGTAGTTGAACCCTAATCAATATCACGTTGATTCAAGGTACAATTGCGCTTCTTACATCTCTGATCCCAGCAGGATACTACGCACTTGATTCCCTTAGTTGATCTCACTCACAACCAAGAGTTGATACGACCCAAAGTCGAAGACTTTAATAAATAAATATGTATCACACAGAAAAGTCTACGACGATAGATAAATCTGTCTCCCACAGATAAACCTAAGAGTTTTGTTCTGTCTTTTGATAAAACCAAGGTGAACAGAAACCAATTGATAATCCGGATTTATATTCCCGAAGAAAATCCTAGAATTATCAATCACCTCACAATAATCTAAATCGTATGGTAGCGAAACTAGATATTGCGGAATCATAAACGATGAGACGAAGATGTTTGTGATTTCTTTTTATCCTTCCCTATCGGAGATATAATCTCAAGTCAATTATTCAATTGAACTCGTACAATAGAAAATGGCAAAATTAGATCGCTCAACTACAAGAGAAGTAGTTTTATCTGGCTTCACAATCCCAGTGAAGTATTTCAGTCGTTAACCTACAGGGTCTTGAGAAGAAACCTAAGGTTAAAGGAGAATCGACTCTAGCAAAACCAACTAGTATCACACAGGAGGTGTGGGGATTAATTTTTCCAGTTGCTAGATGTCTCCTTTATATAGTTTTCAAATCAGGTTTTGCAATCCAAGTTACCTTGGTAACAAAGCATTCAATATTCACCGTTAGATGAAAAACCTGATTTAACCAAGCTAATATCTTTCAACCTTTAGATCGAAACTTAGCTTGTCACATACAAATGAAATGTATTTCATTTAGGTTTAAGTAACTGTACCTAAACGTGTACACTTAGTTGGTTCACAAATAGTTAAGCAATGGTTAGCCATTTGAGTACTTCCATATTAACCATATTCATCTTCTTCATATAACTAGTTCAAATGACTCATAAGAACTAGTTGAAGAGTTGTTCAATTTCTTAGGTCTTTATGAATAGACACAATTGAAACGAAATCGGTTTGATTCACTTGAATCAATTCATGAACAATATAGCCATGGTTTGCAAAGATTGCATTCCTTATTGATTTATTGTTTAAGTTCATGATCTTCCGATTTGAGAAATATAACCAGCTTGGGTACGCGTACGGGTACGTGTACCATAGCTACCGGATTTGAGTTTAGAAACTCAGCAGAAATTTTCGGTTCAAAAACTTCTGTGGGTACGCGTACGAGTATGCGTACCTAAGGTGACTTGTTTAACAGTTTGCAAACTTACAAACTCAGCAGAAATTTTCGGTTCGAAAACTTCTGCTGGTACGCGTACCCAACCTGTCTCCTTCACCAATACCGTATGCACACATATGCAAACACTTGGTTTCCGGAACATGGATTTATACACTAATGTGCGAACACACTATATATGCTTATATCCATAGTTGGTTACGTAATATCAACTCTACATTTCAATCATTGAAACATTCTTCTATAATGTTATAACAGTCGTTATTCACAACTATCGTCATCAAAGCTATTTTCAAGATTGAAATGTCATCATGACTTTCGTCACGCGTTAAGATGAAAAGTGGTTAAAGTGAAAGCTTACCAACACATATTTCTAGAAAAAGATAGGCGAGTAAACTCGACTCGAAATAGCAAATGTGTATGTATGAAAACTATCATACTTATACGACTTTGTCTCAAGAGTATGAGATAGAGTAGATTTTTGAGTGATAGATAAGTTCAAGTCTCCACATACCTTTTAGTCGGATGAAATTCCACTGGTTCCTTGAGTAGTTCTTCATCTTCGTAAGATGATCTCCATAGAGTTTGGAGCTCAACTACACTAAACTCTCATAAACCGAGACTTAGCTATAAGTAGTCTAGAAATGAGGACATATAGTTTTGACAACTAAACTTGACAAACATGCTTGGGATAGCAACGCATGCGAGTTCGACCGAGCAATGCTCTAACAAGCGTGATATAATGCGAATTTTTTTCCGTTGGGCGTCTCCTGTTCATACTTTGTTTATTTCGTGGGAGGAAGCCACTGTGGTCTTTGAGGACTTGGTTTCTCTTACGGGGTTTCCCATTCAAAGCCTTAACTGATGAAGACGGCGAGTTGTGGACTTATCTACTGCAATGCAAAGATGATTCGAGCAACGATCTAGTGAGGAGAGATCAGTTGCCGGTAAAGAGTACGTGGAACGGAAAGTCTGCTAGTGCCAGTCGGAAGGAGAAATTGACGCCCGCTTCCAAAGGAAAGCATAAGGTGACCAAGTATAAAAAATCCCCTTCTCCGCGCCCCGTAAGTGAGCGTCTTCTTGCTAGTTCAATCCGCACTCATGAAACTCTTCAAGGATCGACCACTCCTTCTACGCCAGTTGGTCCAGAACTCGTTCCTAAATGTAATCGGCGTGCCTCCTCTCCTCTTTGGATAAAGTATTGGGATCCGCGGTTAGTCGATAAGAAGGTTATGCCTCCTAACGGAGAGGAAAAGAGACCTCGCGCTAAACTAGTTGCCTTTATCTAGTTCTGTATTTTTCACGACGTATTTGAGTATATCCATCAAGACACCATTAAGAGCGATCTCATGCCGATGACAATATTGATGTCTCGTGGTGTTTCCTTTCCTCTTGCTCCCATGTTTCTTGGTAGCTTATATCGTCAGCTAGACCTGCTTTGTCATCACATCTGTGTAGTTAATGCAGTTTACAAGGTTGAGACCTTTGTCCTCGCCTCTTTTATGCAAGTGTGGTCTTGGGAGCATCTTCCTGAGTATGCTCCCGATCCTCATGTTCTGGCGGTTCATCGTGAAGAGGATGATGGCATTGTCCGTAAGGTTGTTGTTACTTATGGTTATCCGAGGATAGCTCTTTGGAATGGCAAGGGGAAAGTGGATAAAGGAGACATAGCAAACTTCATGGATATAGCTAAAAACTTCGAGTCTTTTACTTACCATGATGGTCGTTCTGGTCTAGCACATTATGATTTCACATCGCCTTTGGGAAATGTGAATTTAGATTCTTCGCGCAGTTCTTATCAGAGTCGAATTTTCATTCGATGATGGTGGTGCTTCCCGGTTATCTGCCTGGTTTTCATGCTGGTAAGTTCATAGCAATGTCTTATAACCCTGATCGTTGTGCTCGACAAGTGGGTTTTGATCGCTTTGTTTTCAAGGGTCCGACTCGTCTGAGTGATCGCGGTATCAACTTTTCTTTTCAGTAGCCCATTGTTGAGCGCTCTTTGGCGGTTACTGAGCTGGCTCATGATTATCAACATCTCATTCGTCGTCGTGCCCTAAATTTTATTATGCATGATCCGGTTCCTTCTCAAGATTTGACTTATGCATATCTTAGGATTTTCCACGCGTCAGGTCATATTAAACTTGATGACGAAGTGGTTGATGTGCATGGTTTCAGTCCGGGTACCAGAGGCCGCCCTTTAGAGCCAGTGGTGATTTCCTGGTATCCTCTTGAAAGGTGCGATCCCATAAGGAAGAAGAAATAGGGGGCAAAGCCTTTTTCCAGTAAGAAACTCCATTGCTTCATATCCAAAAGCCATCACTAGTTCTACGATGGCGTAGGTATGTCTTTTATTTTTCTTCGTTGTATGATGCCTTTCTCTCCCCGTTTTTTTTGTTTTAAAAGATGTCGGGTGTTACGTTCTCAGGGAGCTCCTCTATCCTATCCCGTGAGGTGGAAGCCGCCCTCTTATTTGGTGGAATAGTATCTCAACATTTCTGAGCGTGATTGGTCTGAGAAAAGTCTTGCTAAGAATGATAAGCGAGAGGCGGCCAAACTATCCGCTTCCCATCTTAGTTCTTCTATTGATCCTTAGTCTGCGTTTCCTATATAGGCACACCGGGGAACTTGTGGTATCCCAACTCTTTCATTCGTAGATATTATGCTGAGTCTCGGGTTAAGATGTCGGGTGGCGCTGGATGGGTGTCTCCGCGCTTACATGTATCGTCGGTTCACCCTTTGCGGGAAGAGACCGTTCGCATTAAGGGTCAGTCTTTGGAGTCCCCAGGCGATGTGTTGCATTTGTGAAGTCCCTACTGGTCAAATCGGTTGGTTTCAGGTGGGTCTTCTGCCCCACGGCGCCTCCCTTAGATTCCCCTAAAGGTAACTGCTCACTCTTCGTTCGACACGTGTGTGTTTGTTTAATTCGTGGCATCATTTGTTTTTGACTTCTATTTATATCCAGGTTTGTCTTCACAATGTTGTGTGTTTCTTGTTTTGCAGGTTCCACGAGTGATTCCGCGTCTTCTTCTGGCTTATCATCTTCTCGTTCGAAGTCCTACGGTCGCCCCTTTGAGTCCCCTATTTACGAGGTTGGTTCTATCTTCTTTCCTTTCCTCTTTCCTCTTTCTTTCTTTTCTTTTGGAAGCCTCGCCCTCTCATATTATGTTAGCTCCTTAGTTATTAATTGTTATTATACCATGTTCTTATTAGAGCATGGGCAATAGTCGTAAGGAAAAGTTGAAACCCGAAAGTTCTGGGGTTTAAGGTGGGGGGCTAGTTAATCCCAATGGCGAGGGATCTATAAAGCGTGCTAAACTGGATGGAGGCGGCCCTTCGTTGGTTGACCCTTTAAAAAAACAAGCCAAACTGTCTGACCCGCTGTTTCCAGGGACCCTGAATTTTTCTTTCCGACGGTGGTGGATACCGCTGATGCTGGTGTGGACACTGCTACTTACAAGCGGGTTCATGGTTTTTGGGTGCCCTCTGCCTTGGATGCCACTTATAGGGACATTCTGGAGCGCGGTGGTGGTCATGGTTAAGGAGGGTTTGCTTGACATGAAAATTTTGTGTTACATGAATAAGAATTTTGTCGAGGTAGCTGACCAGCTCACGCGTGTAAAGGACGGCCATGTTGGTGCGAGCGTGTTGCAGGGATGGGAAGCTACTATTCTGCTTCTCTCTCTTTTTGTTTTTTATGCTCGGGGAAAACCGGTATGCGTGTTTCTTTTGGGATCAGCCTGTGTATATGTAGTGCCTTTTGTGCATTGTTATTTTGTAGGTGGGTGTGAGGCGCGTCCTCCCGTTATTGTATCTTCCTGTGCTTCATGAAATTTTGTCGTTCCTTCGAGAGCTTGGCAGTATGTTCGTAGTTGTTTTGTGGTAAGCGTTTATCTTCCGATTGCTTCAAGGCGAGTTCTTAGACAGGTAGTTGTAGTCCCCCTATCTTCTAGTAATGTTTCATCGCCCAGCCGATGTCTTCCTTTTAGCCGTTAATGGTCATTGGAAAAATTGGGTGCGCTTTCGCATTCTGTAGCCCTCTTCTTCTCTTTCTTTCTCTCGCCCTCTCTTTTTTTTTTTTTTTCATTTTCTCTTCTTTCTTCTCTCTTCTTTTCTTTTTTCTCTTCTTTTTTTAGCCGATCGGGTGCACTCTCGCATCCTTAGCATCTTATAATCGTTAGTCAGCCGGCTGCATTTTCAGGGCGTGTAGTGTTTAATAGTCGCTAGCCAACCGGGTGCGTTTCCTCATCCCGTAGCTTTTAATAGTCGTTGGCCGACCGGGTGCACTTTCACATCCCGTTGCCTCTGATAGTTGTTGGTCGATCGGGTGTACGTTCACATCCCGCAGCCTCTTATGATTGTTAGCGGATCGGGTGAGTTTTCTCATCCCGTAGCCTTTTAATAATCGTTAGCCTATCAGGTGCATTTTCATGACCTGTGGCCTTTTAGTGGTTACGATGTTTCGCCGTTCTTTCTTCGCAACAACTTTATTAATCAAATTCTTTAAATCCCTAAGTCATATAAGTCCCCACATCGCACGGTGAAAATACTCACTTTTGGGTGAGCATCACCGCCCCCTTGAAAATTCTCTATTCCACATTTCCTCAAATTCTATGAATGTAACAGTGAATAGCGGTTTTTAATTAAAAAACAGTTTCACGGAAACAAAAAAACGGATAAAGAAACGGTCTTTATGGAAACTCAAAAAAAAAAGAAAATTGCTCTTTATTCTCCTATCGAATTTTTTTCTTCTTCTTTCGGTTGGGGTTATTCCTTTTGAGTTTCATTGTACAGGGAATATCAGTTACGATTTTTCATTTTTACGGTTTTATATTGTTGGTTAAAGAATTTGGGGAGATCCCTGACCAGGTTTTCATTAATGGCGGTAGTGAAGGTTGCAGGTAGGGTTTAAAGTTTGGTTTTTAGGGTTTAAAGCTTAGGGAAAATTTGGTTCAATTTAATGGTTTTGAATCATCGATACCTGATTAATATTCACTCACGTTTCTCTATCTTTCTATTTGTGTCTCTTACTTTTTCCGGGAACCCTACACAACCAAAAATTCATAACCCTAAGTTTATGCTTATTTGGCTCTCGCCCGCACTCTCTCTTAATAAGAGCCAAATGACATCTATCATTATCAATTTATCATATAATTTTTGTAGATGTGGAAAACCCTACAACTACGTTCGAAGATAAGCATACACACTCCTAATGAAGTAAACAAATAAGAGAAGCACAAGAACACAAGATATATGTGGTTCGATATGATTGCCTACGTCCACCGGGGTAAAGGGATGATCTTATTACTTGATTCAAGGTTACGAAGGACGTCTCTTCTTATAAACTCTCAAGTCTCACTCTTAAGCTCTTGGTGTTCTCTCTTCCCTCACTCATTACTTTCCTTCTAGCTCTCTACATGGCTCTATATTTATAACTACAAGTGATGATACATCCAAGTTATAGTGTAAGTCGCGACGTATCTTCCTTGATGTCCTTCTAGGGTAGCAGGCGATGTCTTTTACGAGATGTAGGGCTAGGCCTGGTGATATCTTCTCCCGACATCCATTCATCCGATGTGGATCAGTTAGTGAGTATGGACGATATCGCCCTTGATATTCTTAGCTGAGTCTTACTTTGACCAGATTCTTCTTATCTGCTCAACTACTTCGTCAATGCATTTATTGCTCTTGTACTCGATGGTTGTCTCTTCTCTCACCTCCGACCTTTACACGTATTGTCTGCACGGGTTCCCTTGGTGTCTCTTTTCTCGCGCCTAGGCCAGGTAGAATGATTTGGTGCTTCACGCCTCATCTGTTGTCGATGCCCCCACTACCTAGGATTGTTCCACCTGGATCTGTGGATTATTTACACCTACATTTATGCCCATTCTTTCACTCGTGTGATCGACACGAGGGGAATAAACTGCTTCGCCTTCCACGTCCGCTTCCATGCCGTGTTTCACGCCATGTTGTTCCCCACTACACTCGTCTTTATGACCTGTTTACCCTCTTCGCCGGTTACAATTTTTGGGACTATAAATTCAAGCCTTAAACCCTTGGATTTTCACTTTTACTTTCTCCGAAAATTTACACTCTCTCTCATTCGTTTCTTCTTCCAACTGCTGCTATGATATTCCTTTATCTTCTGATTCTCTGAAAGTTTCAATCATCCTTTGATCCTTCCATTACTTTCCCCTTGCTGCTGTTGCGATTTTTGCTGCTTGTTATCTTCTTCGGTTCGAAGTTTCTTCCCAACAGTTTTTCCATGGCTTCTTCGACTCCCTCCATGACAGAAAAGAGGTGTGTTAGCTATACCTTTTCTGAGGATGATGGTGTTCCCGTTGATTCTTTCTTTATTGTTGAAATCCCTTCACACCATGATCATCATGCCCTTAACTCTATCCTCTCTGATGGTTCTCCTTCATTTGTATGTAGGAATGACAAGAAAGTTGCCAAAGACTTGACTGATGAACAGTTCATCAAGCAGTTGAAGAGTGATTTTGATCTTCATGGTTACGACATCAGACTCTTGTCGGGCCAAAGGAGCATTTTGAAGAGAAGTGATGTTGTGAATTTCCCTCACTCGGCCGAGGCGACCGTCGTCACCAAAGGTCAATTGGAGATCGGGATACGTTTCCCTCTGTACAACCCTAGCCGTCCATTCATGTATGAGGCTCTTTCAAATCTTCGTCCTCATCGTGCCTTAGATCAGTGGAATGGTAATACTTTTCGTCTCATAAACGAGTGGGAGAGACGAAGTCGGGTCAGTTGCACTCCTACGGCCTGGACAACCTATGATCCGTCTGAAGCAGGCGACTATGCCCCTGCCAGTTTTGCTGCCAATTATCGGAGTGGGACTTCCACTAATGGTGACCTTGCCGGTTTTGCTGCTAATCCTGACCGTAATAAGACTATCCATAATGGTTTCAAGAAGCTTCTCCTGGATGAGGACCCTGAGGGGAAGACGACTAACAAGCATGCCCGACATACCAGTGATGTGGCTTGGGACCGAGTTCCGCTTGCTATCTACGGTCCTCTTCTTAATGGCCAATTTCCACCTCCAGACGAGTCCTACCCGTTCTGGGTAGTCAATGTTGATCGAGTAAGTCTCTTCGTCTGTTTTAACTTTGTCAGCCCGGGTATGCAGATGTGCCATGTTTTGATTCATTGCTGTTTTGCAGTCTCAGTTTCAAAGTAGTCAGTTTAAAGCTTCGGTTTCTAAGAAGAGGGATATGGGTCCTAACACAGGAGTCGAGGGAGAGGAAAGGAAGGTAACAAATATATTGCTCTTCCTACAGTACATGTACTTTCTCCTATTTGTTTCCTTGAATGGATCTAACGAAGACTCATGTGCAGAAATCGAAAGCTGATGGGAGAGATGTGGACAATGCTCCGGCGATTAAGGGTGAGGACCCCGACGAGCGGCTTCCCTTCTCTCATTTTCTGAGGAAGTTGTCTCAGAAATCTTCTGGTGTTTCTTCTACCGTTGTAGGTGGTAAGCCTAGTGGAGGGGGAAAAGAATCGAAGGTCGATGAATCTGCCCCAGGGGAAGTTATGCCGCAGCAGTCTGTTAGTAGAAGTGTCACTCTTGCCGATGGTGTTGTTCTCCTTATTTCTGATTGTGAGGATGATGGCGATCTTTTTGAAGAGGAGGATAGTACTGGTGGTGTGGGCGACAAAGAGGATGAGTCTGGTGCTGGTGAAGAAAATGTTACCCCTGAGGGTAGGTTGTTGGAAAAGGTATCTCCTGTTATTCATGACCCTAGCTCGGGTGGGGCTACCTTCTTTACTATATGGGATCCGATGTGCAATTCTCTCGGGGCTCTCACTTCCCGACTTTGCATCATTTTCTGATGATCAGATGATCAGTGTTGTATCTTTATACTCTACCGTTCTGAGGGGAAATTTTGATCAAATGGTGAGTTGTATTTCTTTATTCATACATTTATAACGTGGAGTGGTTGTTGACGTTCATAGTTTTTTCAGGTTGCCAATAAGGAGTTGTTGGAGGCTTCTCTTCGGCGAAAAGAACTAGCAGAGAAGGAGAGTCTTCGTCTCCAATTAAAGCAAGAGTAGGACCGATCCCGAGAGTTAGAGAAAAGATTGGTCGAGACCTAAGGTATTTGTTTAGAACTTAAGTAGCTATGATTGATTTCGTAGTGCCAATATCCTGAACTTAGTATTATCTTGTTAGCCGAGATGTCTAGTATAGATGCCGATGCAGCTTCTGAATATCGTTTGTTAAAGAGAAAACTGGATATTGAGCTGAGCCATGTTGAGAATCTCCGCCAAAGAATCGTTAACAAGGATGAAAAATTGATCGCCAAGAAACCGAGCTTGAGGAGCTCCGAGCCAAGCTATACCGCTATGAGAACTTCGAATATGTGCCCAAGGAGATAGATAATATGCGAGCGAGTCTTTCCCTTGCTCAAGGTGTTGCCGCCGATAGGGCTCTGTTGGTCGATAATTTGGAGGGCCAGTGTGAACGTTTAAGGCGTCAGAACGTGGATTTGCATGCTGATCGTCAGCGCATTTTAGAGGAAAGATACGTTGTTGATAGGTCCAATCAGGAATTAGAAGGGTTCGGGCTCAGTTGTTAGGCCTGCAGAAGGCACATGATCGACAGAAGGCCGATTGGAGTGATCATAAGAAATATTGCCCCAAAAATGAGTTTAATGAACAACGTTATCATGAGTTAACCTCCGAGATTTCATCCCTTGAGTGTAGTCTACTTAAGTCCGAGGAGATCGTTAAAGTAGTTTTTCCTTTGCTAGAAGGTGTTGTAGCCCATATTGTGTTGTGTTTGCTCGTGTTTTGTTGCTATGATGTTGGTGCCCCTGTTACTAATCGTCTTTCTTATTTGTAGTTGAACAAGGAAAAGTGAAGTCGTTGGAGGAGGAAGCTGCTCGGCTAAAGGCGAGAGAGACCCAGCTACTCGGGCAGGTAGCTATTGCCGAGGCAGCATCTCTTCAATTGACTCAGGATCTTGCGGCCGAGAAAGAGAAGTTCAATTGAGCTTATCTTCAAGGTCAAAGAAGGTGTGAAGGCAGTCATGGATAAGAAGCGAGCCGATACTGCTACTAAGAAGGCTGGTTCGGGATCAGTTCCGCCAAAGGCCTGAGTAGATCTTTTGTAGTGCTGCGCCACTATTATGCTCCTTATGTTGGGCTGTAAATCGTTTGAACATCCTTATTTTCTCTAACATTTTCTTTTTAAGGGGTGCTGCGTCGCCAACCAGTTTGTTTACTGAACTTCTGACATTTTCATGCTTGTTGTTACGATTATCTTTCGTTGTTTTTTCAAGGCATGTCGACGTTTTCCTGCATGAAAGTGGTTGAACTAGTTAGTATAAAGTCCATTTATGTCGAACACAATCAACAGGGAGGGTCATCGGGCCCAATGGCATGTCCCGATTGAGGTATCTCATCACCTCCATTTAGATCTAGTGGTAGGTTATTCGGTCATTCCTAGGTTTTATTGGCTAGATACCCCAAGAAGTTATCAATTAACTAGATTGGGAAAGTGATTTCGTCCACTTGCGATGGGAGCAATGTTGTATGCTCGACTATCGGGTACTCATGCCCCGATAATCGTCCACTGGTTTCCAACCACCAGGGCCCTTAGACTACCTCGGCACTTGCACACTGCCATTTCCCCGAGTTCGAATAGCCCGTCGAGTGTAAGAAACCTCGGCACTTGCACACTGCCATCGCCCCGAGTACGAATGTCCATTCGAGTGTAAGTCACCTCGGCACTTGCACACTGTCGTCGCCCCGAGTATGAATGACTATCAGACGCAATTGTCACATTCCCTAC
Source organism: Papaver somniferum (assembly GCF_003573695.1). NCBI lineage: Eukaryota > Viridiplantae > Streptophyta > Magnoliopsida > Ranunculales > Papaveraceae > Papaver > Papaver somniferum. The sequence continues at coordinate 17,016,789 of NC_039366.1, forward strand.
CCCACGTGGATTTTTAAGGAAATAAATGACAGAATATCATACCTGTTGATACACCTGTCATGGGTGGTATAGCTTCAGATGTTGGGTGTTCCACGGTCTCGGCTCGGGTGTTCCATCTGGTTTCAATATCTTATACACTCCTTCGCCGACTTTTTCCACTATAGTATAGGGTTCGCCCCATCTTGCCGCCAACTTCCCACCCTTCTTATCACGTTCGTAACTGGGTAGCTCCTTCAATACCAATTGTCCAGGTTGAAATTCTCTTGGTCGAACCCGTTTGTTGTATTCACGTTGTAACCTCCTTTGGTAGTTCTCCATATTTTGTAGGGCCATTTCTCTAGTTTCTTCTAAATCATCCAGCTTAGCCAAAATGAGGTCTGCCGAGATGTTCCTTCTCCACGCCTGAGTCCTTGTAGTAGGTATCATTGCCTCAGTTGGGAGGAAAGCTTCGGTCCCATATGTTAGAATGAAGGGTGATAATCCGGTTGCGTCCCTGCGGGTGGTCCTATATGCCCATAGGAAATTGTAGAGCTCCTCGCACCAGTCTCCATATTCTCTATCCAACTTTTTCTTTAGGTTGTCGGCTATGGTTTTGTTTGTAATCTCAGCTTGCCCATTACTTTGTGGGTAAATAGGCATAGCCTTGATTTTGCGGATGTTATAGGTGTTAAATAACATGTCAATGTTCTTTGTTTGGAGTTGTTGTCCATTTTCCGAGACAATTTCCGTCGGCACGCCAAAACGACAGATAATGTGCTCCCAAATGAAGCGAAAGACGTCTTTATCTCGAATGTGCCTTAGTGGTTCCGCTTCCACCCATTTGGTGAAGTAGTCAGTATCCACGATCAAGTATTTTCTCTGCCCCCGACCCGACGTGTAGGGGCCCCACGATATCGATCCCCCACTTGGCAAAGGGACAGGGGCTTATTACTAAGTTCAAAGTTACTGCAGGTGCATGTATCTTTTTTCCAAATTTTTGGAATTCATCGCAGGCTAATTCTATGTGTTTTGCGTCGTCATTCATGTATGGCCAGAAATAACCCATGGTCTTAGCTCGGGCTGCCAGGCTTCGACCCGAGCTGTGATTGCCCGCAGCCCCATAATGCAATTCATTCAAGATTGAGTGTCCTTCTTCTTTTCTTAGGCACCTGAATAATGGTCCTAGGTAGGATTTCCTATACAGAACGCCGTCTCGTAATTCGTATGCCGCCTCTTTGCTTTTAACTTTACTGATCTCGGGTCGTCCCTTAGGGAATTCTCCCGTCTCCAAATATTGATGAATGGGTTTGCGCCAATCGTCGTTCTCGTATTTATCAGCTGTAGTTACTGCTACATATGCTTTTGTGTCTACTGGCTCAGGGAAAGATGGCATCATGATTCTCATGACTCTGATGCCTTCAATGCTTGAGTCTGTTAGCATGGAGGCGATATACGCCAGTGCATCCGAATGTCGATTGTCTTTCCTACAAATATGTCGCAATTTGATGTTTGGTATCTGGCCGATATAGAATTGGGCGAGCTCCCAATACTTCTGCAATACTGGATCATGTATAGCATACTGCCCAGTGATCTGCCTAATGACCAACTGGGAGTCGCTGGTCAGTCTCACGTCGTGGATCCCCATTTCTACTATCATTCGTAAAGCATGTATCACGGCCTCGTACTCCGTGACATTGTTTGTTGCCTTAAACTCCATCTTGAAAGAATGAACCATCTTTTTCCCCTTTGGTGTGGTGAAGACGAGCCCTAAGCCGGACCCATCTTTGTTGGACGACCCATCGACGAATGCTCCCCATCGCGTCGAGCTGCAAGTTTCAAGGAGGTCGGAGGGGTCTTCTCGGTCTTCTTCCATGCCTGGTATATCGTCAACTCCTTCCTCATCGTCTAAAGGGAAATCTTCCAGGAAGTCGGCCACTGCTTGTGCCTTTACTGTTATTCTCATCTCATAGAAGATATCGAACTGCTTGATTTGAGCACTCCACTTAGAAATCCGTCCTGGCCTCGCTGCATTGTTGAGCACTGACTCTATAGAAGACTTCATAAGCACTCGAATTCTGTGGGTCTGGAAATATGTTCGAAGTTTTTGTGTTGCAAATACGAAGGCTAGTATTAACTGCTCAATTCTAGTGTAATTTTTCTCTGCCGGGTTCATGGTTTTGCTTATGATGTACACAGGCTTCTCCTCGGTCCCCAAATTCTTGGATAAAATTGCGTTTATGGCATAAACTGTCGCCCTGAGATACAGGTTAAGCACTTCATCGGGCTCGGGTCATTGCAAAACTGGTAGGCTTGCGAGATGTTGCTTAATCTTTTGGAAGCCATCCTCACATTCCTCGCTCCATTTGAGTTTTTTTCTTTTCTTTAATGTCCCGAAGAAATCTTTACATTAATCTGAGGATCGTGAGATGAATCGTCCTAGTGCCGCAAAGTTTCCGTTTAGCCGTTGTACATCTTTGATCGTCACCGGGGACGGCATTTCCAACACAGCCCTAATCTTCTCTGGATCGGATTATATACCTTTATTAGTGATTATGTATCCCAGAAACTTACTCGAGGTAACCCAAAAGGTGCATTTGGCCGGGTTTACTCGCATCTTATATTTTCTCATGGTTCGAAATATTTCCCTAAGATCATCAACGGTTGGTGGAGGACATGTTTGAGGAAGACATTTTGGTATAGCAATATAGCCCTCTAGGTGTGAAGAAAGACGTATGTTCTTGATCCTATGGATCTAGGGGAATTTGATTATATCCCGAGTACACGTCCATCAGTGTTATCACCTTGTACCCAACTGTGGACTCTACCAATTGATCGATGCTGGGGAGGGGAAAACTATTCTTCGGGCAGGCCTTATTCAAGTCGCTGAAGTCGATACATATTCTGACCCCTCCATTCCTTTTAGGGACTATCACCATATTAGATATCCACTGGGGGTATTGAGCCTTCCGAATGATCCCCACTATCAGTAGCTTTTTTAACTCGGCCTCTACTGTTGCCTGCAACTCGGGCGCAATCCTCCGTATTTTTTGTCGGATCGGTTTGAATTTAGGATCTATTCTTAAGTGGTGTGAGAATACTTCTAGGTCGATTCCCTCCATATCATGCATATACCAGGAGAACACATCCAGGTGTTCCTTTAATAAGGTTATTAGTTGTTATGTTTGTTCGTCTGATAGTAAGGTCCCAATTCTTAATATCTTAGGTTCCTCCTCGGTCCCTAAGTTGATTTGTCGGGTAGCCTCTAAGGCTGAGAAGTTAGGTTTTGATTCCTCGGCCTCCTTTGATTGCTACAAAATTTCTTGCTCGCATGTTTCATAGGTCGCAATGGCTTGCGAGAGTACCTTCTCTAACTCCTCCGCTGCTTTAGCCTCTTTAGCTTTGTTCTTTTCTCGGCGATGTCTTGACTGCCTTTCCTCATTTTGTTGAATATCCAGCTGCATATATTGTCTTTCAGCCTGTGGATCGCCCAGTACTTCCACAACCCCTCGGTAAGATGGGAACCTTAACTTCTGATGGTATGCTGATGCCACACCTTTGATACCCGCGATCCAAGGTCTTCCAATGATAGCCTCATAGGGCGATACGACATCCACTACACAAAAGGTGGTAAGTGTGTCCAAGTATCCTTGTTCGTTCGAGACTCTAAGAGTGACCTCCCCCTTTGGCACTGTCACTGTACCGTTTAAGCCGTAGATCCGATAAGTTAAAGGGATCAGAACGTCATCTGATAGCTCCATCCTCTTGAAGGTGTCGTAAAATAGGACCTCGACTAATCTTCCACTGTCCATCAGTATCCTTTTCACCCCCACTCCTCGATGAGTAAGGTAACTACTAAGGGATCTCCATGTGCTTGGCCATTCGATGGGACGTCCTCGGCCGAGAAGGTGATCGGCTGCATCATCCAGGGTTCCATAGGCAAAGTTCTGACTACACTAAGGATATCTTTTCTTGCCCGATCCCTCTTGCAGATTCTAGAAGTGATACTGCCCCCTAAGTCGAATCTTTGGGTCGCCGAGTGTGAAATGGTGTTGCAGGTGAACTGAGTCCCTCAGTCGATCCTCATTTGATGCACGGGAGCATCGGGCTGTTGGGTCGATGTCGGCGCTGTCTTAACAAAATGTCGTAAATAGCCATCTCGGATCAAATGTTGAACAATGTCTTTTACCTCCCGGCAGTTGTTAGTCGAGTGGCCTCGGTACTGGTGGTAATGGAAAAACTCGGGATGGTTTCTTGTCTCGTCAAACTGGATTCCCCTTGTCTTTGGGTATATGATGTCGTTTCTCTTTTCTACTTCCTTGAATATTTCCTCTAATGGTGCATTCAGAGGCGTGTACTTCCTTGGTTCATGACAAGGTTTCTTTCCTTTCTCAACCCATTCCTTCTTGCCCGAGCCTTGATGTGGTGCCATCGGCCTTTTCTCTGATCGTTTTGGGTCTTCTCGAGGAACAGGTTCCACCGACGCACTGGCTTCTTGTACTCCTCTGTCATGCGCTCCCTCTTGTATCTACTCTAAGGCGATGTAATACTCTTGCATCTTCCTCATCTCCCTTAAGTTTTGCGGTTTCTCAGTATACATAGCTATGCAAATAGGGTCGGATTTTGCTAATGAATTTTCGAATCCGATAATCTGTTGGTCTACTGGTACTTTTCCGATATCGGTGCACAACTTCCTCCATCTGTCCGTTAGAGATCTTAAACGTTCCCTGAACCTTCGTGCCAGTGTGAACCGTTTTTTCACCCTTGGGCGAGAAATGTTGTTATGCATGTATGTTTCGAGAAATGTTTCCACTAGGACGCCATAATTTCCAATGGACTTATCGGGCAAAGTATAAAACCAGTTCTTCGCCTCGCATTCTAGGCTAGATAGGGAAAACTTACACATAACCACGTCATATTTCTTCCATTGTACTAGGGACATGATGTACATCTTGATGTGCTCTCCTGCGTCGCCGGTGCCGTCAAACCTGGATGGGAAGGTTGGAAGTGTGCATTTTGGGGGGAACGGTGCTCGTTCAAGTTCCTTGGTGAAAAGAGTTTTATGTTCTTCGCTAATCACCTCTGCCAACTTGTCGTCCTCGCCGTCTCCCGCCAATTTCTTGCCTCCGTCGCCGCCTCAGATCTCCCATTGTGCACTTCTTCGTCGGTTGAAGAATTTTCGGGTGGACCATACCCGCTTCTCGTCCGGTTGGGGTCCGGTGCATGTCCTCGGGTCAAGGGCGGTGTTTGAGTTCGTCCTTATCGGGTGTGGCTGCTGGAAGCTCCTCGGCTCGATGACCCTCGTGACTCAGATCTTTGATTTCGAAGTTGATAGTTTTCATGCTCCAACGCCAGGTTCCTTCTCTGTAATTTCCTCATCATATCCTCCTGTCCCCTCTGATTGGCCAGAATTGCCAGCAGTGTCGGGTCGGTGCTCTCGTGACTGGAATGACCATTTCCTTGGTTCCCTACCGTATTGGGTGGTTTAACTGGTGGTGCCACAGGAGGAGCTACGGGGGGAGCGGTTGAAATTGGTGGGATGTCTCGGGTGGTGTTACCCAATTCTAGGTTACTCGCCTAAGCCTCTCGCCTTTTTATTCCAAAGCCCACTGATACTCTGCACGTTGCCGAGATCGTCTACGGTCCTCTCATATTATTCGTGCTTACTCGTCTTACTTTGTGTCCGATGCAGTCATTCCGTCTATTATCTCCCCTCGTCTCATTTGACTCGGGTCATTTCTTAGTTCTCTCGGGGTGAGTTCATCGTCTTGGCCTAAGTCGACTTCCTCATTAACAGTTGTCATGCCTCCACCTGGTGCCCATGACTCTTCTTGTTGATGTTGTTGACTGTTTTGTCGAGAGTCCGTTACTCCCTCCTGCGCGCTAGTTCCTGTTACCGTTCGATTCCTCAGAATCCTGACCGTCCCGGAAGTACTTGCCATCGTCTCGGGTCTAATTGATACTCTTCGGCTCGCCCTTCCCTACCTACGTCAGAAAAGTAGCCATCACCTCACTTTGGACTGTTTTTGAAAAAGTTAAGGATGAAGTACAGCAACTCTGAATTTCAAAAAAAGAAAAAGTTCAACCAAGTACGATTCCTTTTTGCTTCATCTTGCTGAACTCAGCAAAAAAGGTCGTTTTGACAAATAAGACAATCTTTAGAAATGTTGTTTTGTTATGTCTCTTTCGTTACTTTTATTATGCAATAATCATCATTTGTCCCAACATTCTTTTTTCCAGAAATCATTAATTATCTGTACGTTCGGTCGGAAAGTTTCTTTCTTGACTAAGATTTATGGTGATGACCTCCGCCAATCGATCTGTCGGTGTCTCACCAGCACAAGTTGTCCTAATGAGTTTTCTCTTCCTTTTGGCTTTGTGATGATGTCGTAGGGCTCTTGTGACAGGTTTAAGATGAGACTGTTTTCAAAGTACTTATCGCACCCTTTCTATCCATAGCTTTTGGAAAACCCTAACTCAACGATTTCGAGCTGATTTTACTGCTGCTACTGTTGTGATTAAGTTACCCACGACCAGCGGGGTGGTGTTTTTTCTAGCTTCTACCAAACATAAAAGACAGTCCTTTTGGGATTTTCAAATCCTTCTGATCACTCGTTCAGTCACAAAAGAAAACACAATCGATCAAAACTTAAACCGGACTTCTTATCAGAACTATTTGACGTAAAGAGAAAGTTTTCAAAAGCATACCTCACAAGCTTGTTTTACAAGAGAATCTTGTAAGATAAAATACATTTTTAATAAATATGCAACGAAAAATCTTGTTTTACAAGAGCACAACAGCTCTGATTGTTGACACGAGTCTAAATCAGAACTTTGCAAACTCGACGAAAATTAAATGAAAACGAAAGTAACACACCGAGTTTCGAAAAGGAAAGAAAAAAAAGAAAAAAGCTTTAAAAGACTATTCCATCAACTCATATTTCTCAACCATAAGAGTCTTTCACTTAGCGTCAACTAACATCGAAGGATGTATTTAGGAGCTTGTGAATCTCTCTTTAATGGCTTCGATGCAAGGTATCAAAAGATGTTACACGCTCTCCTTAGTCGGCGCCAGAATGTAGATGTGGAAAACCCTACAACTACATCCGAAGATAAGCATACACACTCCTAATGAAGTAAACAAATAAGAGAAGCACAAAAACACAAGATATACGTGGTTCGGTATGATTACCTACTTCCACGGGGGTAAAGGGATGATCTTATTACTTGATTCAAGGTTACGAAGGACGTCTCTTCTTACAAACTCTCAAGTCTCACTCTTAATCTCTTGGTGTTCTCTCTTCCCTCACTCATTACTTGCCCTCTAACTCTACATGGCTCTATGTTTATAACTACAAGTGATGATACATCCAAGTTACAGTGTAAGTCGCGACGTATCTTCCTTGATGTCCCTATCGGGTAGCAGGCGATGTCTTTAACGAGATGTAGGGCTAGGCCTGGTGATATCTTCTCCCGACATCCATTCATCCGATGTCGATCAGTTAGTGAGTATGGACGATATCGCCCTTGATATTCTTAGCTGGGTCTTACTTTGACCAGATTCTTCTTATCTGCTCAACTACTTCGTCAATGCATTTATTGCTCTTGTACTCGATGGTTGTCTCTTCTCTCACTTCCGACCTTTACACGTATTGTCTGCACGGGTTCCCTTGGTGTCTCTTTTCTCGCGCCTAGGCCAGGTAGAATGATTTGGTGCTTCACGCCTCATCTGCTGTCGATGCCCCCACTACCTAGGATTCCTCCACCTGGATATGTGGATTATTTACACCTACAATTTTAATTGGTTGATTGTTTTTCTTATCAGAGTTTGATAGTAATCAAAATGTGCGTTCAGTTCAATTCTTAACATACAAGTAATCCAACAGCAAAACCCCCTAATTTTACTTTCAGATCGAACTATGATTAAGACAATCCATCCTCCCATCCTAGGGGAGGAACTATCTAATCCTCCTGCAGATGGCATTAAAAATCACAGTGATCATCTCGTCGCACTCCAACAGCAAGGTAAACCCACAATCGATTTTTACAGCTAGAGTAGAAAAAAAAGTAATTTTAGATTGATCTCCAATATTTCTTATTTTTAAGGTCATGAAACTGTATCAGAGGAATAATGGAGTCCTATGAAGCTCATTAAGATCTATTAAGGTACATTACTATTGTGCAATTCATTGAAATGGGACAAGGACACATTGAGAAATAAAGAGAGTTGACAAGATATTTTAATGCATACCTTCGTTGGTCTAGATTCTGTGTCCTGCTTGAAGGGTTCCCATATTAGTTTGGTTTTATTACAGTTCAGTTTTTGGATACTTGTTCTCCCTCTACATGTGCAGGTTAGCAATGGAAATAATGCTCATATTTGATCTTTTTGTTTTTATGGCTATCAGTTAAGCTGCAATCAACCGACATAGTGAAAGAGGAGCGTTCTCATGTGCACGACTACATATGATGCTATGGGCTTCATGTGAGGTGGATAGGAGATATTCGCACTGGATCGATTCAACTGAATTTGTAATCAACCTAACTGTATCCAAATTGGGGCTCTTTTATTTTTGTTTACAGGTAACAAACAAGGAAAGGAGAAAGAAAATCCTAAAATCATACGAAGACTGACCCATTAATTATGAATCAGGTAAACTCTATTTAGCTGTAATTCTTTCATTTCATGTATATATGTGGTCTGTTCTACCATTGCATGTGTGTGGTCACTTAGGTTATACATTTTCTATAGTATTAGCTTATACGAGTCTTGATTTTGTTTGGAGCAGTGATGTCCCACACCATTTTGCGAGTGGCTATTCCGCTCAAGCGGTTTCTTTACCGTTAGATCATGCTAAAACCCACATCTAACAGCCTTGAACCTTTTAGAAAAATGATGGGTCCTATCCTGAAAGTGGTGGGCCCCTTCCTGAATGCGAATCCAACCGTTAATTTGATCATCTAACGGTCCAGAAGCCGTTTGAGCGGGATATCTACCCGCAAAACGGCGCCGAATAGCATTAGTCTTTTGTTCGTACCATTTTTCTAATCACTATCCACCTCCATAATGTTCTAACATCTAATCATCTTATTTATCTTCATCCTTTTCTTCGTTATATTAACATGCTCTCTTATATAATTTTGTAATATTTTACATTTACAGGCCTCTCAAACTTGACATCTTCGAATCTTAAAAGAAGACATCTGTTATGGCAATGCTTCCACTCTTGAGATATTGTCATGATTTATAAGTTGTAACTGATGTTATCTCCATTGTTATTCTAGGGAATAACAATTTAATGTCAATTATGATTATTATTAATATTCTAACCAGGTTAATTTTAATTTTAAGCTATTAATTTTGTTTTTAGTTGGTTCACTATTGTTTTTAAATTAGCCATACACTTTTTTAGAAAGTGATTTACAGTCGCATTAGTAAGGCTTCTGCTGCTATTAATCACTGCCTTTCATTTCAAGTTAGCCAAATAAGTGTTGGTGTTGTCAGTCGTGAAAGTAAGGCTTCTCCTTCTATTTAACGTTGCCTCTCATTTCATCCAACTTTATGTACAACTTACATGTATGATGCACCGGTGTCTATGTAGTTGGCTAAATGGATGAACTTTTTGTTGGCTGATTGTACGAACTTTTAAAACTAAATTCATCCTAAAATGGCATTTTTGTTTGCTAATTGTATAAAATTTTAAAGTAAATCATTTGTTGTTGAATCCAGGTATAGAAAGGAATCTAGACCAAAGAACAAGGCGAAACAAGAAACAGTTTTGAAACAATCGCATCAATTCGACCAAACAGAAATGATCCCTCATGTGTCGTCCAACTCTCTTAGCAGCAAATGTCAGGTACTTTGAGTATCTTTTTAAGTGAATGAGAACTTATTTCCTCCATACTTTAAGATCATTATCAATGTTTTTAGTAATACCCCTTTGACATTCTTTAGGGATTCACTTATACTTTCCTCCTGCTTTCACTTTCTCCATTAAAATAAATATGTTTTTAATCCTCATTTTTGAAGGATTTCAGATCGTTTTCTTAGACCTTCATTATTTATTTACCCTTAAGATTGCTCATCTCAGAATTTGACCTGAATCTAATTAAGGGACTAGCGAACTAATCTTTCGTTTTTATGTCTTGAATTTGCTGTCTGTACCAATCTATGATGTTAGGGTTTGTTTCCATTATTCCGGTTCCAATCATAAAATTTGTATTCTTCGTCTAATAGTTTAGACAATTTCGAAAAGAATGTTTCATTTACATAGTTGATGTTCTTGACCCAAAGGAAGAAACAAAATTAAGAATCTTTGCAATCCTACCAACAATCATTAGCTTAGTTAAAGTTATATGGTTGGGGTTTAAATGGCTTCGGACTCCTTGATGTTTGGTAGGCTAAGAAAATGAAAGAAAAGTGGTGTGATCACATTTCCATTAGGAAACAAGAAACTGGAAAAGAAAAACGGATAAGGAAGATGGGGAATACAATGAAATCTCCAGAGAATAGAACACTAAAGAGTGATATTGACATGCTTTCTGCTCTTGCTGATACTTTTTTGTTTTTTGTTTTGTGTTTCGTTTCAGTCAAGACATGCTCGAGGCCTTGCAGCGCACACTTGAGGGGAGCCAGATTTGTGTTGCTTATTAGAAAAAAAGGCCAAGGGTTAATTTTGGTTTCACTTATTCTTTTTGTTTATTAGTATGGACGTTTCCACTCTTTGGTACTACGATACAAATAGTGAATTTTCAGTATTGACTAGGTATATATTAATTAATAAGTACATTAGTTATTGTTTTTGTTAATTAATAGTGAATTTCATTTTTTTTTATCAGCTCATATTCATGAACTTTTAAATAGGTAGTTTGACGGAGTTTGGAAGGGTTGGATTTGTTAGTCATGACTCACGAAAACAAAGAATGAAATTTAGAGGTGTCTTCCTTCTTATAGGACAAAAGCACCATATTTTCGAACACTGTCTTTATTGAACCAAGATAAAGAAAAATACTAAATCAAAAATGTTAAGCGACGAGGCGAAGCCGAGCCATACCAAATCGAAAATCCTCAGCATGCATCAAGGTGAAGTGAAGATGAACCACATCAAAATAAAAAATCCTAAACATGCATCGGGACGAGGCGAGGCGAGCTGAACCACACCATGTTGAAAAATCCTAAGCATGTATCGGGACGAGGCGAGGCAGATCCACACCAAATTAAAAATTCTAAGTGACATGGTGAGGCGAAGCCAATCCACACCAAATCAAAACTCCTAAGCGACGAGGAGGGGCGAAGCCGAGCCACACCAAATCAAAAATTTAGTGCAACCGGGCGGTGGAAACCCCCGCGACATCAACAAAAAAAAAGCGCGTCGGGGCGAGGCGTAGCCACATCACACCAAACTAAAAAATGATTAAAAAAAATAGAATGACGATAGATGGTTTTCGGGTCCGCCCAGTGCGTAGCATGGGCACAAAATCTAGTAGCATATATATATATGTCTAGGAAACATACAAAAAGAGTACAACTTTCCTTTGTTGGTGGGTCGCTGTTGCTTATTTTCCGCGGACTAGGTTTGCAAAGTGAAGAGGGTTCGCCGCACTCTTCTTCTCTCTTTATGTTATTTTTCCGTTTTTTTTTCTCGCTTCGCCTGCGTGGTGACTTTTTATGGTTTAGTGGCGGTGAAGAGGATTACGCTCGATCGCCTGTCATGTTATTCTAATTTCACCGGCTACGCGCTTATGGTCAAAGATGCTCCTGATGACGAAGCATTCCCCTGTTCCACTGTTGACCTAGTCGTCTATGGTAGTGGCAGTACTTTGCGGCGCTTTTGTCCATTTCGTTGACATCTACTACGACTGTTGGTGGAAGTTCGACTTCTTTGTTTTCTAACCATCGTTCCGAAAGCCTAATTATTTTTTCTTGGCTGCATGGTAGGTAGGTGGCGGGATAAATCTCCTTTTCTATTTGTTTCCTGCCGTGTTCTCATTAGCATTCTGAAGCGGCTATTTATTTCCTTGGTTGATGTTTGATTTTACGTTACGCGGTGCTTTAGAAATAGTGTTAATCGTGTATTGCCAAGTATGATCCGTGTGTGATTCTTCGACAAAATCCTTTCGGCCGCTTCTTCTAACTCGGCAAAGGTATGGAATCTAAAATTGGTTAAGTTCCTTTTGAAGACGGGTATCATTCCTCGTACACAGATTTCCACCAGTGCCCCTCACTTAATGTCTTCGTGGTAATCTAAAGCAATATGTCGAAATCGAGAGATGAATTTTTCTATATCTTCATATATTCGCTGATTACACTTTCTCGAATCTATTGATGTGATCTTTCCTTTGGCTGAGTAGAACTTTCTCAAGAATAGGGTGGACATGGTCTGTCATGAGTCAACACTCTCATCTCTCAGGTTATCATACCAAGTGAATGTCGTGCCTATGAGTGACTTAGAAAATTCCCTCAGACATAGCCTTTGGTCAGAGGCCTTGTCGTTCATTGCTGACAAGAATCAGCTGAGATGTTCACGCGCGTTTCGTTGCCCGTCATACCCTTTAAATTTTGGCGATGCGTAATCTCATGGGTATTGGTGCGTGTTGATCTTCGTTGGGTAGGGGTCGAGTATAAAGTCATGATTTTCTTGCCTTGTCACGTGGTAATTTGTCTCTATATATTTTTCTATGGCTTTCTGCGACATTGTTGTGGATTTATTTTTCTTGCATTCTTGTTTTCTCGTTGTTTTCTCAGGGAGATCTTGGTGTGTCATTGTTGCTTTCTCCATCCATTCCTTCAATTCTTGTTTTCTTCGAACGCGTCCTTCTAGATTTTATGTATATCTTTCAGGGATGGCGAGCCTGGTGTCTGCGTTATTTGTCATGTATCCATCCCGTGTTGCTTTTGCTTCCTCGCTCTAGGGTTCATGTATCACTGGGTATGGGACTGCATCTTGTGTTGGAACTTCTTCTTCGTTGTTCTCGTTTTCCTCTTCTATTGTTACTTCATCAAGGTTGATGGGTCGGTCGGTCAATTGATTTCTTGGCGCGCCCTTGTTGGTTCTTTCCTGGTGCGTCATGGTGAACTAGAGACAAGCCTCTGGTTGTGGTCGCCAAATGTTTAGGGGTGATCTTGGTTCTACAAGTCCTAGTTACACCTAATGACAGACTTTCTAGGAATAAAATGAGAGATAACTTGTTTTTTATTGTACTATGTACCTCTTTATATAGAGTTTCCCAAAATCCCTTCCTTTTCTGTCATCATGACACATGTCCTTAAACCTCTTAATTACCACTAATGCCATGCCTCTCTAATGTGACCTTCTTCTTTTCCATTAATTCCTTCCTTATCGTTTCCTTCATATGGATACTTTGCTAATGGACTTGGGATTTAGTCTCCAAGTCCCATACGCTTTAAGTTGGGTTTCTCTCCCTTTTAGGGGCTTCCTAGCCCTGCTAAGGGGCGATTATTTCATGTATCAACGAACATTGCAAAAACTTATTGCCAGAAAGTCTCTTGCGTAAAATTCGTAACAACATGGATGTTATTTCTTGTTTGAGTAACATAAGCCGTGAAAATTGCTAAATCTTCATTTAAAAAAAACCTAGGACCACGAACTCGAACAACCATTTTTGGAGATTAAATGATGAAGATTGAAGTGAAATTATGAAGAATTTATAAGTGTGAAAGGAGGAGAAGGTGTGATTTTAGTGTTGAAATCAACTCAATTTATATGGGGGATTCGTAGCCGTTGGATGTTTCTAGTCGTTGTCGGGCAGGAAGAACCGACCGATTCAGTGTGAGACGACACTCGGGTTCCATTACCAGGTGTATAATCAGCCCATTGGAATTGCTCTAAGGGGTGGAAATATATATGTCGCATCTCTAGAAGGAGAGGGGGCTTATAAGATTCTTTTGGTTCTTACTACCCCTGAAATTCACTCTCCCAGCCCAGTCTCTCTAATTCTTCATTCTGGCGATTTCTAGGGCGAAATGTATCGATCTTTGTGGTGTGAATTGGGAGTAACTCTGAAGAGGACGACAACTTCTTCTTCAACATTACCAGCTAAGTATTTTTTCAGAATACAAAATCAAAATGTTGCTGTAATTTCAAAATCTAGGGTTACTTCCATCTTCTCTTCCTTCTCTACTACCACTAGTAATAAGCGTAATAATGTCAATTGTTCTTATGATTTTGATTCATCATTTGTGGTTTCTTATCTGATTAATTCATGTGGATTATCACAAACTGAAGCAATTATTGCTTCTAAAAAAATCAATTTTAAAACCACAACGAAACCAGATTCAGTATTAACCCTACTCAAAACATATGGATTTACTGAACCCGACATTTCTAAGCTAATAAACAAGGAACCATCCATCCTCTTATCTAATCCTCATAAAACCCTTCAACCCAAACTGGATTTCTTCAAATCAAAAGGAATTTATGAAATTGAGCTTGCCAACTTCATCTCCAGGTTCCCAAAATTTCTGACGCGAGGCTTAAAGGGAGAAATAATTCCTTCCTTTGAAATACTTAAGAGCATTGTTCACTCTGATGTACATGTCATTAAAATGATTAAACGAAATTCTTGGATTATCAGTGCGGACCGAATTAAAAGAGTGATGGTCAATGTAGAGCTTTTGAGAAATGAAGGTGTTCCTGAAACTAATATTCATATGTGTTTAAGCGCCCAACCAAGAGCATATTCAGAAAGCGCCAATAGATTTAAAGAGATTTTAGAAAAGGTTAAAGAAATGGGGTTCCATCACTTACAAACCACATTTCTTAGAGCTATACATGGATTAACATCAATGAATGGAGCCAATTGGAGGAAAAAGATGGATGTTTACAAGAGATGGGGTTGGTCTGAAGATCACATTCATGCAGCATTTAGGAAACATCCCAGCTGTATGATGGCTTCCGAAAAGAAGATTATGGGGATTATGAATTTCCTTGTGAACGATATGGGTCATAATTCATTAAGTATTTCTGGAGCCTCAAAAGTTTTTTGCTATAGCTTGAAGAACAGGATTATACCTAGGTGTTCTGTTGTTAAGATTTTAGTCTCCAAGGGTCTGATTCAGAAAAAACCTTGTATTAATTCATTTGTAACAATCACAGACAAGTCTTTTTTGGAAAAATATATCAAGAAATACGAGCTAGAAGTTCCCGAACTAATGAAGGTATTCCAGCGTCAGCTTAATTACCTAGACCTACTTCAGAACTAGTGTACCTTGTCTTTCCCTCTTCTTCTTTTTCCTGTTCCTGCTGGTCTTTCATATTTTAGCTCTGCTCTTGTTTATGATTGTATTGCTATTTCAGTTAAAAATATTGAGATGCTTCATTCGTTTGAAAAAAATGAAGAATATATATCACGAAGTAGTAGTCCTATGTTTTGGGCATGTTATTTGTGGTTTTTTGTTTGATAAGAAAGTTTGTATAGTTGGATTACTATTGTTTCTTCCGAAGGTTGGCAGTTTAGTAACTTTATGTTAGCTCAACTGTCCTTTGGAGTCCATTAGATATTTTTTTCTTTTTCTTCTATGTAAACACTTCATTATTTTTTTCCAAGTACCGAGACAATAGAACTCGAGTAAAAGATGTTATGAAGTTGGGAAAGGTAATTTCTTATTCCAACTGTTCATTTTATTCGAAGAAATCGTTTAGTTGCAAATTTTGGGTTTGTTTGTGATTTCATATGTTGGTTAATTTGCAGATTGCTATGTCATCTGCTTCGACTTATGAAGAGTTCATGGCTGCTATTGCCGAGTACTTGAACCCGGTATAAGATATCAACTTGCAGGTAGTGATTTTTCTCTTCTACAGCGACGTAAGTATCTGCTCCTTATTATCTTTTTTCCATTATTGATGTTTGTGTACGATGTGTGTGGTTGCGAGTCTACACTGACTTGTAACATGTGTTGCAGCTTGTATTTGAAGAGCTGCTGGAAAGGATTAAGGTGAAGGAAGAGAAGGAGGCTAAAAACCGTCAACTCCTAGCTGATGACTTCTCTGATCTATTACGCTCAATTAAGGTATATCATGATTATATACTAGCACTAGAACTTCTATATCCTTAGTCTGCAATATTTCATAAGATGATAGTCTTCGCAAACATTAGCACTCATATATTCTCTCACCTTAGAGTAGAACGACATCTTCAAGTTGGGACATCCAAGAGTATAGGTATTGCGAACTTTAAACTTTCTTTATATAAACAACTGTCACACCCCTGAAATTGGTGAAGTCTGAGGTATTTTAATTCCGGGGAAATAAATTCTGAATTTACGAATTAGGACAATAAAGAAGACTTTGTTAATATGTGACATTCAATTGTCTAATTGTATGGTACCTGGAACAAAAGATGATACAGGTTATGTGAGTTACGTTACATTTTTAGCATTTTAAGTATCTTCTGTATGCTTTGCATGTGATTCCAAGAGTTCGAGGATAATGTCAGTTTTTATTTTCACCTGGGTAGAAAATCAGAAAAAAGGTTAAAATTCATTTGTGGCCACTACTTGGAGGCGACTAAGATTTAGCAAATATGAGATTTGGAATTAAGTTCATTAATATTTCCCATCTTTTGTGTTCTCTTTCTCTCGGCAATTCTCGGCAATATGTTTTACATAAATTGTCCATATCTATTGATAGGGATAAGGAGAGGGAGGCTCCAAGAAGGATGATACAGAGAGCGACACTGTTGATGCATCTGGCGTGAAGGAGGACAGAAAATGGGACAAGGATAAGGATAGGAAACTCTGAAAGTGACCAAAGTGGGGCTGAAGACATGAGTTCGGAGGAGGAGGAAAAAGATAATTCAAAGAAATCACAAAGACATAGTAGTTCTAGAAAAAAATCAAGAATAGGTAATAGTATCATGCGTTCACTTCTTGGTTGCTTGTTCCTTAATTCCGGGGGTCATAGCATGTATAAACTAAAATTTTCCTTTTTTTTTTGCGTCTGGGCAGCATGCATGCACTCCTAATTCAGATGGTGAAGGTGCACACAAGAGACATCGGAAAGATCATAGAGATGGCTCCATAGAAATGGCACTCATGGGAAACTTGGAGAGGATGGGAAGATACGGTAGTTCTTCTTTGCGCTGCTGCCCTATATAAGTATTTGTTTTCAAGTACAGTGTGTTTGGTTGTTCTATCTTATCTAATTTTTACTAGATCATTTTCACAGTCGTTCTTTTGAGCTGATTATAAATTTGGAAATGATAATAGTCTGGCACGTACATATATATATATGTCTTAGTCAATGCTGCTTTTATTGGTGAAACTAGAAAGTAATTTCCTTCTTGATCCTGTGAGTCTTTGTGCATCGAAATTCCATAGATGGATTGCCCAAAGGAGTAGGGTCATATAACGGAAGAGTTTCACCATGGATCTAAGTTATTAGATCAGTTTTTAATTGTCGTCTTTTGAGCTGACTAGAAATTTTCAAATATATTACTGCAAACGTGTGATATGTCTTGGTAAATGTTGCTTCCCTCTACCTAATATATTATTTTTTATCTTTTTTTATTTTCTTAAATCTGAGAAGTCAAAATGCTCGAATTGGTATTATAATGTTCAAATTTGCAGGCGAGTTCAGTGAAGTTAGAGCAGCAACAGAAGAGAATCAAGCAATATGCAGGCAGTTGCTCTCAGGCTTGAATACTGCAGTACGATGGAACCAAGAACAGGTTGTCAGGAGAAGTCTTTTTCAATGAAGTTTGTGACTGACTTGCTCAGATTATTCTCCTCAATTCCGTCTCTCCTCTGTAATGGAAACCAATCGACCTTTTGAAGACCAAAGTCCTCTGCTGTAGTAGTGGTGCATCAAAAGGAAATACTGGTGATGGCTAGAAGCAGTGATTTCTTAACTGCTGTATCTGGAGGGTTGCCGCCAGCTCTTTTGCCAGAATTTTGGCAGTATTGTGTGTGGGAATGGGCTGCTAAGACGGGTGGTTTATCATACTACGCCTTCATTCTTGGCAAACTTAGAGTCACCACATCAACAGTACTGTAGATTCTCTCTTCTTTGGAGGGCGCCCTTTTCTGAGGTTCCTTTCTTTAGTTGGTTTTTGATGTTACTTTTGTGTGTCCTTTTGTATTGATTTGCCTAATTTGGCTGGTTAATAGAAAAATGACCCTTATTCCTAAGAAGTTATAAATTTGTTTTGGAGATTTAAAGAAAGAACCAGAAGATAACTTGGACTGTGCATCTATGACCATGACACAGGACTCAGGTGCATTTGGGCCGACTAGTAACCAATGAACGCATGCCTCATACTTGGTCTGTGCCTGGTGTCTCCTACATCCCAAGCCCCGGGAATACCGCGGTTGAGTTGCGGAACTGCGTTGCAAATTTCAGTTTAGTAAGTTTGGTCAGGGCAAACTAGCAAATAGGGTCGTTGTAGTATAGTGGTAAGTATTCCCGCCTGTCACGCGGGTGACCCGGGTTCGATCCCCGGCAACGGCGTTTTTTTTGTCTTGATATCTTTTTCCACCTATATTTGCTTAATGTAAATGCGCACATAGTTCAGTAGTACTGATAACTATCTCTTATTAGCTCCTTGGCATAAGCTATTAGCCCACTATTGCAAACCAAGTTTCTAGTAGCACATAGTTCACAGTCGAAGGAAGTTCATAGTTCACAGTCGAAGGAAGTTGTATAATTAAGATGAATATGCGATGGTTTTAGGAGATAGAAGGGGCTGAATCTGTGAAACTTCCTATGGATGTTGAAACAAGTTTCGGAAACGGAAGGGTCTGCTATTAGATGATTGTCATGTCTCTAGAGTTCTTTGTACCACTTCGTCGACAGTTTCATTGTTCAATCAATGGCAGTTATTGTGTGTTACCTGGGCTGCAAATTAGCGTGACTACACGACTAATTTTTAAAAACTACCCGACAATTCTTAAGCATCACGCATCATCTGGTTCCTCATTTCATCCATGAACATTGCAAAAATGTTACCCTAAAGATCGAGAATCTACTCGGCTTCATCGCTACATATACGTTCTCTGATTTAAAAAACATATGTTTTACAAACAGTTAAATCCTTATTTTGAGTATACTGAACACCACGAATTCCGCGAGGCATTTTTCGTGATTAAAGTGAAATTATGGGAGTAGAAGATGTGAGATTTTGAGTTCACAAGAGCTGAATTTATATGGGAAGAAATTAGAATTTCGGATAACCAAAAATGTAGTTGCTACGATATATCTGTTTAGCGGCGGAACTTTGGCCGAGTGTTTGTATCAAAGACGCCACCGCTTTAGCATAGATCGCTCGGCACAAATTAGTATAAGGTTTTCATTTCACAGAATAGTTACAGAGAGGCAATAGATCAACTCAATTGTCTTGGTTA
Source organism: Papaver somniferum (assembly GCF_003573695.1). Lineage (NCBI taxonomy): Eukaryota > Viridiplantae > Streptophyta > Magnoliopsida > Ranunculales > Papaveraceae > Papaver > Papaver somniferum. The sequence goes on from NC_039366.1 coordinate 17,036,125, forward strand.
CAAATAAAGAAGAAACAAGAAACGATATAAACACAGACAAACCGACATGACTGATCAGAAGTAACCAATCAAAGAATGACAGTTCATACTTGGGACATGATGGATTAGATACAGTTTTAAATGACTGTTGCAGGTTTAATGATGTAAGAGGAGTGTCACTAACGGTGAATTCTATCAGACCCCTCAAGCTGAAGTATCTTAGCAGAAGAGAAATATGCTGGCCTGGTATTTCTATATATCAGCAGCACTTATTATGCTGGCCTGGTATTTCCATGTATCAGCAGCTTATTATGCTGGCCTGGTATTTCTATATAGCAGCAGCATTTACTATGCTGGCATGGTATTTCCATATCAGCAGCACTTATTATGCTGGCCTGGTATCTCCATATATCAGCAGCACTTATTATGCTGGCCTGGTATTTCCATGTATCAACAGCCGGGTTGGCCTGGTATTTCCATATATCAGCAACCACAATGATGAAATGGGTTGGCCTGGTATTTCCGTATATCAGCAACCACAATAACAAAAAATGACAAAATGTAGCTGGTCTGGTATCTCCATATATATCAGCAGCATAGAATTGTTTCAGAGGCGAGGCAGAAACGCAGCAAGGGAATTGAAATCAAAGTGGGTTTGGCACATGGAAACTGAAAATGGGAACTATTTTATCTTTCTTACTTTATTACGAAAATATTCCACTGAGAAAGATAATTTATTTGTCATGTGAAGAATTAATTGAGGAATATTTACACGTGACTATTTTGGAAATAAAATAACTCTTTCTTCATTTGGGAGATTTTGGAAATAAGGGGAGTTTATTATTTCGTTGGAAGAACGAGGTGGCAATACTATTTGGGGAAAGATACTGATGACGACATAAACTTGCATGCAAGATATTTCATAGAATAATTTATTTTGATACTTTGATTAATAAAATAAAAGAAAAGGAAGGTGTATAAGAAGGGGGTGACTATTTGAGAAACGAGGAGGCGCGGCTACGGTCGTTTATAGAGAAGAGGGTTTTGCTGTTTTGATTTCTTTTTCTCCATGATTTGCTAGATTGTTTGTTAGGGTTTAGGTAGAAACCAATTAATTGTAAAAACTCTACATTGATATATGCTTAATAATGATTTGATTGATTAATAATTTTTCTTCACAAAGCTTGGTGTTTAATCGTTTATGTGATTTTCTTGATTATTTATGCTTTTGAATTGATATTTCGTGCTTCGGTTAAATCCCTAGACGTGGTATGTAAGGATTGATAGGTAATGTTTTAGAATCACTACCCATGAAGCGAAGAAAACTATAGCGGAGAAACAGTATTTGAAAATAAAATCATGGAATATATTTTTAAAGATTAGTAGAGTTTGCATAGTTATTTGGTAGAAACCGAAAATCCTAATAACCCGCTCTCATTCCGTTTATTGTTAACAATTATTTTTATTTCATTTTGTCCAGAATTTCTGAAAAATCGTTAAACATCACCTTATTGATTTGTTGATTCTTGGTATTAGTTAGTAGAAGTATTTCACACTCCTCGTTGGAACGACCTGTACTTTCCATTGTTCTCCTAGTTAGACACTGTGCACTTGCAGTATTATTATTGTAGGTTTCTGAGCCTACCAATAATCTACTTACCAACCGTAACTAGACTCAGAAACACATTTTAACTGGCATTGTTGTTTACGGTGGGTCACGATAATCTAGTTACCAACCGTAACTACCTTTACAAGTATTCTCTAACTGGCATTGTTATTTACGATTGGTAACGATAATATAATTACCAACCGTAACTTACACTGAAAACAAGAACCAAGCATATATAAGTCATTTAAAACCATTAAACCATATTCATTACTAAACATTACAACCATTAAACCATTACAAATATAAATGACATTACAACTCATTTTCTTTCATGCGACTTAAAAAGATACTAATATCCAGGCCTATGAGTGCGATAGAAGTCTTTAAGAATGTTGAAATGAGGTAAGTATTGAAAACTCGACCTTTTCCATCGTCTCCATTATTGAATAGAGCTCTCTAAAACATCAGTGTCAGTTTCACCCCGTAATCGTATTTCACCCATAATACGAACTAATGCCATAAATTCTTTAACGTTATCCCGAATAGTTCCACATCGAACATACAACATAATTTGATCGCGGTTATAAGGGTTACATGTTTCGAAACAAAAATTTTCAAAAAGAGTTCTCAAATAACTTGTACTCACAAAACCACATCGACGTCATTCTTCTCCTCTTTTTGGATAGCATAGAACAAAGTTGCGGCAAATACATAAATCTTCTTCCAAAGTGAATTCAGGATTTTGAGCCATAATCTAGTTTAAGGTAAGAGATGATTCATGTGGAGGTGTAACTTCTATTGAGGAGGATAAGCATATATATATATAAAATTATACTATGTAACGGATCTATTTTTTGAAAATGAAGTTGTTGAATGTTATAACGTCTATATATTCAAATCAAACAAGGACATGTCAGTGAAAACAATTATTTATTTTTCTGGATAATAGAAGTTACAGTTGGTAACTACAATCACTCAACCAACTGTAAGACTGTAGAATTTTGAATTCCAGAATTTCGGTTCGTAATTATTTCGAATGTACGAACCGTAACTCTGGAGAAACTGAATTCCAGAGTTATGGTTGTTTAACGGCATAATTACGGTTGGTTAGATAAATACAAACCAACCTTAATTGGTGGCATCTGAAAATTTAAAGTTACAGGGTGATTTACAGTTTGTAATAACAATAAAGAAACCAACCGTAACTTAAGTTAGAAAAAAATTGGGTTCCAGAGTGTTTTACGGTTCGCAACAAAAATTAGTTACGAACCGTAACTCAATCTACGGTTCGTCTCGATATTTTCTTACGAACCGTATTTGACTCTGAAACTCAAAATTTTCAAACCAAAACTGTCACATACAAACACACAAATCCATAACTTCAAATTCATATATAATATCCATAAGTTCAAACCCATAACTAACACAAATAATTTCAAATTCATAGATAATATCCATAAGCTAAAATCCATAAGCTAAAATCCATAAGTTGAAATTCATAACTAACCACACAATTAACATAAATCAATAACTAACACACAACCATAACTAAGCATGGCGCCCACCACGACCCCTTTTGTTGGTGCTACCACCACCACGAGTTTTAGGACCATCACGACGACTACCACGACCACCTCTTTGGCTAGTGCCCATACCGTGCACCTCCTCTTCAAGATTTGTCTCTTTGCTGCTAGGTGAAGGTTGTCTACGGCTACTACTCGAACCTCTAAGAGAGTTTCTACTCCTCTTTAAGCCTCTTTCTTCCGTGACCAACCCCTCATACAATTCTTCCATGTTTATATTATGCATGTTCCTTATTTTCTCTTGCAAGATCTTTTGTTGAGGAGCTTTAATCACACCATTACTACGGATGTATGAAGTCATGCTATTTGCCAAAGCTTGTCCTCGCTCTTTCTATTCACATATCAAAAAGAATGTTAAGAGATTATTTCATAATATACATTAATCTTAAAATCCAATGTCATGAGGATAATAAAATTACGTACGGACAAGAAATATAGCTTCTTCCAAGTCAAACCAAATAGACTTTTTTTCTCTTTAGTCTCGTCGACCGCCTTCCTTTGTGCTATAGCCTTTTGAATATACGGATGGGCCTCCGGATCATTATTGATCACATATGGATGACTAAAATGAGAATACCAAACTATGTAATCAGCAACGGCTTCTTTCGTGTTGTTACAAGAAATTGCCTCTGCCGCTGCGAGTTGGTATCTTTCTTGATGGTGGTTGTTCCGAGCATCAACCGTCGGAGTTGGGCTGTAGTTGAGTACAATGGTGGGGAATTTTGTCTCAGATCCTTCCTTGGATAATTTGAAGTTTTCCTTGATAACCCTTTCTTGAATATGACCAATTTGGCGTAGAGTTCGACGAGGATTGGTCATAACGTAACCTGTGGGATGATACAATGGTCTGTTGTAGCCTGTAGTCTCTGTGAACCTACGAACATCAACTCCATTTTCGATCCTCAAATAAGGGTCAAAGACAACATCTTCAACAATGAAAGCATCTATTTGCTCCCTCATTTGAATGAGCTTCTCCTCTTTGTTCCTTAGTTTTCTGTCAGTGAACTTGAACTTTTTTCCCGTAGGCCATAATCATGTTCTTCCCATTCAATAGGAGGTCTCAGGCTCGGAAAGTGGTCATAAACCCATTCCTAAAAAAAATTACGTATAAACGATTGGCACATGACTAAAAATATAACAAACTAATAAAAATGTAACCAAACTTACCATTAGAAGCGCAACATTCCCGGAAATTTCAGTAGCTCCAACCCTCGAGGCCTTTCTTAGGCTGTCAAGTAAATATGCAAGGGTTGCAGTGGCCCACGAATAGTTTTTGATGTTGTCCAAATTCTTCAACAATTATAGGTAATGAACATTCACCCTATTTCCCGAGTTATCGGGAAAGAATACGGTCCCAAGGGAATACAACAAATACGCTTTAGTTGTACGCCTAACTCTTATTTCATCCATCACCTCACCCGCCCTTTCCTTTAAATGCGTTCCTTCAAACTTTGTCCTCAGATTCTTCAACAATAGCTTTCTGATGATAGGTTGCTTCTGTGGTTCACTTGGGTCATAACCAGCAGCCAACCGAAACTCCACCTCGGTTTCGTCTTTCTCCCACCCGAGTGTTTCTTGAACAAGGTTGTAAAGGTCCAAGATATGTTGTTGTCGAAACCTTCATACACAGATTGTCCTTCAACTTCAAGGTCAAGAATTTGCTTCACATCGTCCGGTGTTATTGTCATCTCTCCAAATGGAAGATGAAACGTATCGGTTTCAAGCCAGTATCGTTCCCTGAAGGCAGAGACCAAAACACTATCATACTCCGATTGGCAATGAAGAATTCCAGACCCTAATCATGTACTAACCACTAGATTGCGAATCGAAGCACATTCTTCACTTAATGGCCAATGTTTAGCCCTTTGACGCTTGACCAAATTTATGCATCTTACACGGTCCTAAAAAAACAAATATACAAAAATATAAACATATTTTGGTGAACTGAAATAAACAAACAAAATGTATCAAAATAAGTTATAAATTGAATGTTTTAAGAAAAGTAACAAAAAGCATACCCTTGTCTCACAGACTTTTGCGGACCAGGAACCGGTATAACCAAATAAGATTGAAGACTTATCTGGGGCCTCTCCCCAAGGTATCATATTCTTCTTCAGTGGCAACAACAACTCTTTTCTTTAGGAATATGCATCCCTTTCGGTGCGGGGTCCTTTCTCGGCTTCTTGTTTTTCACTCGAGGTGCATCTACAACAATCTGTTTTCCCTTGGCATTTTCGCCATCTTCATCATTTTCTTCATCTTCCTTGTCTTCATCATTTTCTTCCTCTTCTTCATCTTCATCATTTGCTTCCTCTTCTTCCTCTTCTTCATCATCGGATTCTTTAGATTCTTCTTCATCTTCATTAGTTTCTTCCTCTACAATTTCATTTTCGTTGTCTTCACGGTTAGTTCGACTCTGACCTCTTCTTGATCATTATGTTCCACTCCTTCTAACTCAACTCTAGATTCAGCCACAGGTGGTTCTCTCAACTTAATTTCAAACTTATTCTTCCTCTTCTCATTCTTGTGGATACCTCTATTATCTACCCCTAAATGCTTGTCACCGCGAGGGGTGGGCGTATGATTAATCGGGGTTAAGTTATTTCCTCTCTTTTTATTAACCCTATCAGGATTCCTACACAAGCATTACAATTGATTGATTTACTAAGGGTAGAACAAATAATATAGAAAACAAAAAACAAAAAAGTTGGTGAGCATGCATAGTTACGGTTTGTAAAATGACAACTTATAGCAACCGTAGATAACCTACGGTTGGTAACTAATGAATCGAGATCAATCGTAGGTAACCTAGGGTTGGTAACTAATGAATAGAGATAAACTGTAAGTTTTTTTGGGCAAATTACTAAGTTACAGGATGTTCTATGGTTGGTAAGGTTATTTGAGTTACAAGTCGTAACTCAAATACGGTTGATAACAGTGATGCAATTACAAACCGTAAAAAAAAAATGAAAGTTACAGGACAGATTACGTTTCGTAACTTAAGTAACGATACCAACCGTAAGCCATTTACGGTTTCAAAATAAAAACGTAACTGAACATTTTATCTCAAAATCAAGAACTTACGGTTGGTATTTGAGTTACAACAAACCGTAACATCAACCAAATCTATAGTTACGGTTCCAACTGGAGTTACTACCAGCCGTAACTTACATGCAACACAGAAATTTCAGTTTCAATTTTGATCCAAAACCCTAATTTTTGATACAAAACTAACTTAAATCAAACACAATAGACTAAAACCAAACTGGGTTTTTCGAAACATACCTCATATAAGTCATTGTGCCTAATTTTGACGGTTGAGGAGTTTCAAATTGATGTTCTTGACCTAATGGAGGATGTGGTTCATTAGAACGGCTACAATCTTCGTCAACCTTCTTCTTCGACATCTCTAATATAGTTTTCAATCAACGATTATCAAATTTTCAAATCGCCGATTAATCGAGGACGATGAAAAATCAGTTTTAATGGAGGAGGAGAAGAGAAGATGAATTTGAAAAAATAGTAACTGTTTTGATTTTTCTAATTCCATTAGGTTAAAAATAGGGGAGGACAATTCAGTCTTTTCAACCAAAAAAACAAGGGTAAATTAGTCCATTTAAGGTGAAATGGGTAATCTAGTCAGTTTACACCCCGTATAGGACATCCCCTAACCAACTAGAGGGACATTGTTATCACACTTGCCGCCCCTCTAATGGAACATGCCGCCCCAATAACAGGATTGTTAGATAAGGCGTAGCATAACTAAAGCCCCTAACTTGCACAGGAGCGGAGCCAAGAATTATAAGATGGGGGTGCAAAAATTTACTATGGATGTTGTTGATAGGGTAAAAATGGGAAGGAGAAGCAAGTCCAAGCCACAGCAAGCCCATCCCTTTAGAGGTGAATGGAAAGAGAATTAGAAGAAAAGAGAGAAAGAGATGAATTGTTGTCCTATCCTAAGTCTCCTTTATTTTCCTTTTATAATAATCTTTCCTCTCCTCCTTATGAATAAACACTCATAAGGGTAATATATTACAAAACTACCACTTTCCTCTTTTCCAAGTTATCAAGGAAGAACGATTTTTTAGGGACCATGGTTTTTTGGGGACCATGGTCCTATTAGGCCACCTACCCTACAATTTTAAGGAATGTCCAAAATCATGAGATTACTAATTTGGCCCTTACCCTAATTAAAATTAACCCTAACTTAATAACTGCTTCTAATTTAATCTAAAACAAAACCTAATTCAAAACCTAAACTAAACCTAGCCGCACCCAAAAAAGGAAAACAAAGAAAACAGTTTTGAGGAGAAAACTATTCTCCCTCTTGTTCTTCTCTTCTTCCCCATTTCAGCGTCATCATCATCGATTAATCGTCGATTCATAAAATTTTCATCGTCGATTAATTAATAGACTATAAGAATGGTTCTTCGAAAGAAAACCAAAAGACTCCCAGGAAAATGTCCCCTATAAGGACATCTAGCAAATCAGCCAAGTGATTTTGAGATTCATAAAGAAGTGGAAGAGCCAAGTGAATCCATAATCCAGTATAATAGATACAGTAAGAAGCCTGATTCTTCCATGGGACCGATTCGCAAGTATTTCCCGAGAAACCCATTTCTTTTAATTTGATTTTCATCGATTCAATTGATTAGAAATCATCAAAATAGGGTTCAAATTGAAGTTACAGTGTTTAGTTCTGTTATAGCGTCTTTTATTGTTGCCCTAGTTTCTTAACCGAACTCCATGAAACGAAGAACACGGAGAACAGTTCGGTTTTATAGGATTGAAAACTAGGTTACCTAACTCGTGAGTTCGGTTGTTTCGAAAAAAAATTGTTGAACTTCCATGTAACCGAACTATAGCCATATTACCAAAAATAGGAAAAAAATCCATGTAACCGAACTGTTTGATTTTTCCCAAAATTTCTAGTACCCACACTACCAAACTCTAGCACCTTTGTTCGGTTGTTTCGCATAAATGTTTAAAACTTCCATGTAACCGAACTGTACCCTTATTACAAAAAAAAAAAAAAAAAATTGCCATGTAATCGAACTGTTCTTTTTTTCCCTATATGTTTAGTACCCATATAACCGAACTTGTTCCTATATGTTCGGTTTGTTCGCAAAAAACTTTGACAAACCGAACTCTTGGCTATTTACATATATATGTGGAGTTCGGTTTTCTCGAAAAAATAATTGAGTAACCGAACTCTACCCTGGAACACGATTTTTTTTTCTTGAGTTGGTTTTTTTTTTCGTGAATTATTCCTTATTTCTTTTGTTTTTTTGTTTAGTGGCAAAGGTAAGAAATCTAACCAACCATTACCGGAAGATTTAAGAACTCCCACGCCTAGAGGCCCAAAACACTTAGGTGCCGATAAGCGTGGAACCAAAAATGCTAAGTATAGAGGTGGGTCATTACCGGGTGTTGTCATCCAAGATGGTGTCAATAGAGATAATGTTGACAACGTAATCCAACAAGTTAATGAAGAGATCGTGGAAGAGATGAGCAATCAAGAACATAATCAAGGTGGAGAAGATGAACTAGCTCAAGGAGGAGGAAATGAGGGTGGAGATGATGAGGGTGGAGATGATGAGGAAGACGGAGACAAGGATGAAGATAAGGATGATGATGAATCAGAGGAGGGCTCGGATGAAGAGGAAGAAGAAGAGGAACACGCAGACATAGTGGTAAAGAGACCTAGAAAGACGCCTAAAAAGCCTTGTGCTAGATATTCGTACATTCCTCATAAGGATTTGTGTTTTCCGCCAAAGAATCCAACATATGGTACTCCAAGAGATGTCGGGGAGGTATTGATGGGCTACAAAAACTCATGGGCTGCCAAGATCTTTGCAACAAAGGTATGGTTCAATCTTAACCATCAAGATTTAGATTTCTCAGTCAATTTATTATATTTTGACATATATTGTTCTTTTCTATATATATTAGTATATAAGATATGATATTGTTTTTTTAGGATCATAAAAATGTTGTTCGTGTTTTGAAACGTCAAAAGAACAAGGTATGGAATATAGAAAATGAGTGTGATGAGGTTCGCCTGGCGGTATTTGATTGTGTACTATGGAACGGGATACAACATGCGCACCAAAAATTTGATGTTGTCGCTGTTACTGCATTTGCCGAGAGGTCTTATCCAGAAACGGATACCTTTCATCTACCTTTTGGTGAGATGGAAATAACTCCGGATGATTGTTTTATAATCACAGCCCTACCAATTACAGGAACAAGTGTTCGAGATGGCTACGATCCCTCGATGAGTTATGAAGTTCTTGAAAAACTAGTCGAAAGGTGTCTAGGATGGAGCGATAAAAAGGCACAATGTGAGTTTAGGCGAGCTAACAAGGATCCTAAGGAAGGTGATGAGTATAATGAGTTTGAGGAAGACCGCACGTATAAGAAGAAATTGAAAAAAGATCAAGCTCAAAACCTTGTTTGATGAGTTTTCAGGGACGAAAGATTTGGTTGCTCAAGGAAAGTTGGTGATGACAGAGGAGAAGACTAAGCACCATGTGACTGCTTATTTGTTATATCAACTTGGAACCATCTTCTTCCCTGACACTTCAGGCCACGTGGTAAATGCTCATTACCTCCAGCTATTGGACCCCTTGGATGAGATGAACAACTACTCTTGGGGCATTGCGGTTCTTTCATTCGTTCAAGTGGAACTCAAAAAAGCTTTAAGGCTTAGGAGTCTATATTTTGGAGGCTTATACACCCTTGTTCAGGTACCCCGTTAAATTATCGTTTGTGTGTTTGAATATATAAGTGAATGAATGTGTATTGTTACTAATCATATTGCGAATGTATTATTTTTTGCCTCTTCTCATAGGTTTGGGTGTACGACCACTTCCCTAAACTGCAATTGTCTAATGCTCGCACTCCTTGGACTTATGCGAAGCCTACAGCTGGTAAATATGAATTTTTGAACTCACAGGAAAAGAATAAGGAAAAAAAGGTGTTGGAGTTGAGGGAGACATTGGATAAGTTAACAATGGAAGATGTGGTTTTCCATCCTTACAGCATTGCATCAGATGAAGACGAGGAGGATGTTGATGTTATTAATTTCTCACCTGTTGCGGGTTATAATGGACCGTTGTTTCATCCTGGGGGTTGTACAATGTATAATCCTCGAAGAGTACTTAGACAACTTTCTTGTGTCCAAAGTGTCCCACAAGTGGAAAACTTCAAAGTAAAGAAGGCCGGAACTAAGAACAACGAGAAGAATTTCATCCCCAAATACGATCCTGCTCCATCAGTGGACCAGTGGACCAGTGGAAGAACTTTGGGGATTATCTTGTTCCAGTCGAAGAGTTACAAGATTCGTTTGATGAGCCAAATGCCGCTGAAGATGGATATATGGAATGGTATGAACATTTTTCTCATCCTCGTGTAATAAACAGTGTCCAACAAGCCCGTGTTGATAAAGCAAAAGCGACGGCAATGGAGAAAGAGGCTCAGAAGATTATGAAGCCCACCCCTGTGTGTGGTGATGAGGCCTTGATCTTGTGGAATTCGGCGGTAAGATATTTCCTCTTATTTTTGTTTTTCAAAATGTTATAAAGTATTGAAAAATAATAGTGACTTATGTTTTTGATGAGAAAAGGTGAAGGCAAGTGCTAAATTGTTGAAGAAATTGATGGCAAAAATCCGGAGTGGAGAGCCGATGGACACTCGAGAACAAACATACCTCTACAACCAAATAACAAATGTTTTTAATCCCGACCTTGTCGATACAAGCCACGTTGATCCAAGCCAGACCATGCCGTTGAAAAGGAGTCGCCAACAAGGGGAAGGTTCAAGTCGGATGGTTCAACAACAAAGCAGTGGAGATGACACTCCTAGTGACGAAGGACGACCTAAAGCTCCTAAACGCAAGAGTAGAAAAGTTTCTCGTAGTAGTCGTGGTAAATGAGTGATTGCAACAATTAGTACTTTGTTTTCTTATGTTTGGAAGACTTTTTTATTGCGGATTTGGTAGTTTGTTTCCTTATGTTTGGAAGACTTTTGTTTTGCGGATTTGGTAGTTTGTTTTCTTATGTTTGCTTCCAACATTTAGTTATATGGATTACTAAATGAATTTCATAATTTGGTCTTATGTTGTTGTTGTTACAGTCATGCTTAAATTAAAATTTTGGATTCAACACAAGTAGTTCGGTTTGATCGCAAATTTACAGTGTAACCGAACTCAGCGTTCGGTTATATCGCAAATGTCCAGTGTAACCGAACTCAAGAGTGGAACAAAAACGAAAACATGCCAAAACATCCAGAGTCAGGTTCGTTTAACAAGGAAAAAACGGCATGTCACCGAACTGAACAGTTCGGCGACCTACAAAAAATACGGTGTAATCGAACTCAGCGTTCGGTTTTATCGCAAATGTGCAGTGTAACCGAACTCAGGGGTTGAACAAAAACGAAAACATGCCAAAACATCCAGATGCAGGTTCGGTTAACTAGGAAAAAACGTCAGCTCACCAACGCAATCACCACTCTCCTGCGTCTAAGTTGCTCGACACATATGGTTATTTTGGGAGTGTAAGTGAAACTATCACCTTTTGAGAAATAGTGAACCACACAATTGAATGCGTTGACGATTAAGTGCCCACATATCGGCATGCCCATCCAATGATCCCTTGTGATTGGATTGCCCCCGTGGAGACGGATTTGATACCTAAGGAATTGCATGTTGAGGCTATCATCCCCATCGGAAAACATTCTCTTGTAAAATTCCGGTTTTTCCTTTAACTTGTTGTAGCGCCCAAGTGTAACTTGGTTCTTGCTCGTCCTTTAGAAAACAAAAAGCAACGGTAAACAGTGACTTCGTCGACGTACGACCAACAATGTTCAACAATGGCATCTCGTATTTGTTTGTCTTGTAAGTGCAATCCATTATAAGAACTTCATGGAATGATTGAGCCAATTGAACACTCTTCGGATGGGCAATGAAGAGATGAGTTATTTCTTCTTCCGGACCTACCTTCTTTTGAACCGCGTAGCCTTTCTCTTGAGCCAAAAAAAATAATTATTGCATTACTTTTCTATCCTTCCATTCATTCCTTTTAATCGTCTCAATTGCATTGTAAATGGTGTACAAAGATGATACGTTACCCGGGTTATCTTGCTTTAATAAGCGAAGCATTGTGGAAGGTGGAATACACAATTTCCTATACTCGGCTATTTTTTCCATTTCTCTAGAAGTGAGCCTTGCGGCCATTGCATGCCCTTCAAGATCATCCGGACGAGGGTGGTTATGACGACCTACCACCTTATCCATAGCTAGAAACCATTTCGTCGTTAATTTGCTCTTCCTAGTGAACGGGCATTTTATTTTCTTTGAGCACGTTGTGTTCTTCCTCGTCGTCTTTCCTTTATACTCATAACCCTTCCTCTTGTGACTAACATCGAGATCTGCACTTCTCTCACAAACCATTTCAAAACGAGTGTTGCTTTCTTTTCCATTCAAAACCAAGACGCAATTGACTCTCTTGGCATGTTCTCTAGCCCAATTCTTCGCATCAATAGGTAAGTCAAATACCAACTCATTCGCATAGTGAGTAGATGTATCTTCGAACAACATACCAATCGGAGCAGGTTGATCATGCATTGGTATAGGTTATGATTCTATCTACAAGAAATGTAACAACATCAATGCAATGACAAATAAGTTCGGTCACATAATAATTTTATCGGGGAAACCGAACTCATTGTTCGGTTGGTTAAGCAAGTTGCAAAGCAACCGAACAAATAAAAGGAACCGAGTTCGGTAACATGTGAATTTTATCGCAACAACCGAACTAATAAAAGGAACAGAGTTCGAATACTTTGTATTTTATGTAGATAATCGAAATAGACACTAGAACTTCAGACTTTTTTTGTTTGTTAAGTTTGATTGGTTATGCTGGTAGGTCCAAGTTTGCGAAACAACCGAACTTATTAAACATAGTTCGGTTAGATAGTTGGTACATGTAGTTTGCGAACCAACCGAACTATATACACTTAGTTAAACTTTATTTTTTTACGTAAAGTTCGGTTAGTTGCGAACCAACTGAACGTAACACTGCATCTCAGAACTTCCATTAATATGGAGTTCGGTAACCTGCGTGTTTGGATAAAGTAACCGAACTACATCTTCAAATGAGTTCGGCTACTTATTCATCTCACAAGGAAACCGAACTACACCTTCAGAACAGTTCGGTTACATGTTCTTCATATAATGTAACCGAACTGTGCAAAATCCAGTTCAAAATTTTACATTTTTGGGGAAGTTTTTACCAATTCAACATACATTATCTAAGATTGGAGCATACCTGTTCACCCAAATACTCTTCCTCCGGTTGTGGTTGATAAAATCCATCATTTTCATCTTGAGTTTCATTTTGGGGAAGAATACAATCACCATCTAAGAAACAAACCAAATCCGGATCATTTTGAAGATTAACAAATATTCTAGGAGAGGATGGAGATGAAGAATCAGATGAGTTTTCATCACTTGAATACTCAAAGGGGGTGAATTGGAAAAAAATTTTATTTTCCATGTTTTTCTCCTTCATCTTCTCTAACTCTACTCTCACAATAATTCTACTCAACTAATAATAAACCCATCTTTTAATTTAATCTCACTAATTGTTTTAACTAAATCATTTCACTAATCATAAACTTAATTAATTAAGAGGGTAGATTAGGTATTAAATGAATAACTAGATATGGGGTGACCTAGAATTACTTCTAATGTCTTTACCCAAAATAAAACCATGGTCCCCCAAAAAAACCATGGTCCCCAAAAAATCGTTCTCAAGGAACTAGAAAAGGCCCATTTTGTTAGGGATGAGACCCAACTATTTCAAGTTTCTCTTTTTTGGGCTAGGTCCATCCATTATCCTATGGGTTGGACCTAGTCCCCAAGTTCCCTTTTCTTAAGAGGAATCCTTAATATGCTAAGGTGCTACCCCTTTAGGGTTAATTACTTTGTATCAACAGATGCAAAAGAAAATTTAGGAGTGCAAAAATGCGAGAATGGGCTTAGATAGGAAAAAAATCTCAAACTTGGTTTAAAATGGGCGTTGGAACCAGCTGGGCAGGGATGCAAGTGCACCCCTGCAATATGATGCCTCCGCCCCTGAACTTGCACTTGGTTTCAAGCAGGGCCATCCTTGGCTATTGTGTTTTGTGTATTGTCAAATGCCAATTTAGTTCAAACTTTTTTTTTTCCTAAGTATAACAATTAATTTAGCATTTGTTTTTTAATTCTTATTTTGTTATTTTGCTTTTGGTCTTTAGCCTAAAAGTTGACTCACTGGTTCAATTTTTTTAAGCATGTACTCTTTCAACTTAGTTTATGTTGTGTTATTATTGTTGCCAAAATGATGATTGTTAAATTTTAACTGTCAGTTAACTGACATGGTCACATGAATTTGGCACGATTGTGTACAAGTTTTATATTTATTGATTCTTGAAGTGAGCAAATACCGATTCCGATCATATACGGGCCTTAGAAAGACAAAATGCACAAGTGATGCTTTTAAAAGACAGACGAAGCTAAGAGCCAAAAACTTATGAGTTCTATGAGAAGAGCAATGGATGAATATTTGGTTTCAAACAAAAACACAATGAATGACTATGATGAAGAATGGGAAATTTGGTTAATGAGATGGGAAAAAACGATGATTTGTTGGACAATGATGAGAATACATATTGGAAAAATAAAGATCCAAGAGGGCCAAAATTATCTCCTCCAGATACAAATGAGACTGGGTTCTGATACAATAAACTCGAGTGTTTGTGCCAGTCAAGGACGGAATCCTTTATGGTTACTAAATAAATCATGGGACTAGCCTAGCAAATCAAGTCGTTGTAGTATAATGGTTCAGTATTCCTGCTTGTCACGCAGGTGATACGGGTTCGATCCCCAGTAGCGGCGTGTTTTTAATTTTCATAGGTGTCCCTTCCCCAGTTCCCCCCCTATTTACAAGCAGACTTACAATCTGAGTTTTGAAACAAACATAAAACTGTATATTATTATTACATCTTGGCAAAACAAGTATGAACCCTGAAATTAAAGATAAAGGCTGCTAATACCTTATCTTTTTTACTTGTGCGTATGATTAAACTCTAGCGATTTCGACACACTTCTTTAGGGCTTCAAGTAAGCTTCTCATAATTCTTGGCTCCCCTGGAGGCGTCTGACCTTTGGCGCCTCCATTTCTTATTGCTTGAAAAACTGGACCAGAACCGTCAGTTGACGGAGTTACCAAGCAATCTATGTAAACATAAACCTCAGTTTCACCATCATTATTAATTGTAATGAACGCCAGTCTTGCTCCCCCTGTTATCTTATCCACCTGTATATCGAAACAAACTCCCCCCAAGTCATTCCACAGCCTAAAACCAACAGTTACTTGCTAAATGTAGATGATGCTAGTACATTATAAATCATTGTCTTACCTTTAGCGGATATGCAAGTGGTAGATTAGATCCTTGGCACAAGCTATTAGCCCACTGTTATTGCAGATCAAAATTTCAAAAAGACGATTTAAAACCGCGTAAATTTAGCATTAAGCTGAATTCATTGTTTTACCTGAAACAACAAGCTTTCGAATCTAGGGATATCGATATTGGCTGGCAATTTCATGGTACCAAGGGACACACCTTCAGTGTCAGCTTGAACAATATTCTTGTCTGATGTTGCCTTCAATACAACTAGTGAAACTCTGTTACTCAATTTACTAGATTGAGTACCAAAATTGTTGTTGGTAGTGAACAAAACTTGTTGGGTATTGAACTGATGAAGTGATGAAGAAGATGAACGCGGGACGACGTGCAACTTAGCAGACGCAGGAGCGAAGAATTTCCTCGCAACAGCAGCAACCATGGCTTATAAATTCTCAAACTACCACCAGAAAATCAAAATGTGAAAGAAAAAGCTTGAAGATATCTATGTTATCACCTTTTTAGAGATAACTCTCTTTGGGCATGTACAGCCACAAGTTATATGCAAATGCAACCTCAAAAAGAGTATAAGGGTGCCCCGAAGAAAGAAATGAGGGTGCCCCAGAGAACGGGGCCCAAAATCTCCGATTTTGTCATTTCTCCCTTTTCTTACTTTCATTTCCCTCTGATCTCCTTCTAGGGTTTTTGATATAGCAGCCATGGCTGCTGCATCTTTCAATGGAGCGATCACCCTTTCTTCTTCTTCTTCTTCATCTTATCATTCTATGATCAGTAACAGTAAATCAAAATCTCCAAACTTCAACAACTTCTTGATGATCAACCCATCACCTAATGTTTCATCTCCAAATATTCATCCACTAGTGATGAAGGGTTCAAGAAGAGACACTCCCAATTCAGTTTCATCTTCCAAACCATGGGTGAATCAAAACACTGGAAAACCCGATCCAGTCTATCGCAATCGATTGGTTAACATGATGGTTAATCGGATTCTCAAAAACGGGAAAAAATCATTAGCGTATCACATCATATACCGAGCACTGAAAAAGATTCAACAAAAGACTGATACAAATCCGTTGATTGTTTTGCGTGATGCGATACAAGGAGTAACTCCTGATGTAACGGTGAAATCAAGACGTGTAGGCGGATCGACTCATCAGGTTCCTATTGAGGTTGGGTATGCACAAGGGAAGGCACTTGCTATTCGTTGGTTGTTGAGAGCTTCCAGAAAACGGCCGGGGAAAAGTATGGATGTTAAGTTGAGCCGTGAATTGATGGATGCTGCAAATGGGAGTGGCGATGCTGTGCGAAAAAAGGAAGAGACTCATAAAATGGCCGAGGCAAATCGAGCTTTTGCGCATTTTCGGTGATCCATGAGTACATGATAAAAAGATGAGTCTACTTGTTTCTCGCTTAATGTTGTTTCAGTTCATGTTTTCATATTAGATTAGCTGGTGTGACTATGTAGATTAACGCTTATATTCGAACAACTTTGATGTTTTTGCAATGCATTGTCAGTTCATAACCACAATTTTATGGTTTGTGTCAAACTCAAAACAGTGAAACAGGAACAGCATTATGGTAATTGTGATTTTATTAAGTTTGATGTATTGGCCATATATTCAACTCGACTAGAATGCTATACTTGTACATTTGTTCTCAAATAAGAAATATCTACACAAATAACAATTCAGGATCTGAATGACTTTACTTACTGCCAAAAGAACATACATATTAGGTCGTCAAAGTCTCACTTCTAGCACCCTCATTTTCTTCATCGAGTATTTGGTATTGAACGTCATCATCCCGAGTTTCAGAGTTTATTGCACTGATAGCATTCCTGTCCCTGGTAGAGTAAATAAAAGTGTGTATCAGAATTCAGAATGATGAGTTAAAGAATTGGATTCGCGAATGCAGAATAGATATACAGAGATATTGGATGGAAGAGCCTTGTTTGCAGTTGGAATATGAACTTACGTTGTTGAATAAATGATGAGTCCAATAACCACGACAACAAAGGAGAGATAGTATAACCAGGGGATCTGCAATGAGGTGATCAGGTTCGCTAGTTACTCTGTGTGTAAGTTTAAAAGAAACTAAAACTAGAAGCAAAGTAAGTAGAGTTCAGGGACAGTTACACTCTGCTGATACACGAAAACCCGAATGATTAGTACCCAAACATCTGATGTTAGAATTGAGAGGTTGAATAGCACAGATCCTCCCAACTGCATGAAAAGAACAAACATCGGTGGAAAACATGGAGAACAATATGAAATTATATTCCAATTTAGTCTGTCACTCCTTAAAGAAATGATACTCAAGCAGGACAACCATTAGTTCGTTCCCACTTAGAAAACAGTTTCACAAATTTTTGATCTGAAACTGACCTTCAAAACATAAGGAACAATCGAGTAGAACATAAAGGTTGATAGTGCAAAGCCACCAAAAAGTGATATCTGGAAACCAGAGAAGCACAACCATTAGTTCAGCGCGAACAGTCACTGACGGAAACACATGATGTAAGTAGTTAACTACTATAGAATACTCATTGCAGAAATCAGAGGCATACAGAAAGTAATTACTTACAACTTCAGGAGACCACTTGATCGCTTCCACATTACTCCTCTCAAGTAGTAGCCTAAGATAGCGTCAAAGAATGAAACAAATTTTGATTTTGCAAGCCATGGCACTAAGTCCTTTAACTTCTGACAGAAACGGAAAGTAAACTAACTTCAAAAAGGATACACCTGGCATATGCTCACAAGCATTCCAAAAATACCGAGCATTGCAAGAAGTTCAGTAAGATCTTTTTTCTTAACACAAAATTCCTGCATATACGGATGATACACAAGTTATGCAAGTAAATGAATGCAACAACCTCTCTATCATGACCACCAAAAACTATGAAGGTAAAGAAAATCACTATAGCTATCGACTTATCAAAATTGTTACGGATCTTAAGAAAAACTATGATATACCCCAGACAGGTCCAGTGGACTCTCACAAGTGACAAGCTATGAATGATATGACTGAAAATGAAACAACATCATTTCTGACCTCGCCAACATTGCTTAGTGCATAACCAAGTGTTCCAGCAATGACAAGTGCGTCACCAAGAAGAGGAGCCGATCCACCTGTAAGCAATTTCAATTAGTACCCCAAGAACTGAACCAACAGTGCTGTTTAATGCAATTTCAATTAGTACCCTGGCAACTGAACAAACAATGCTCGCTTAATCAACTGACTGATCTAAGAAAAGCAATTACCTGATGAGCCACCGCCCGATGAATCCGACAAGAGCACCAAACAAAGACCAACCACACATGTAGCTGCACCAAAGAACTGACATAGACTATATCTAGTCCCTATGAATATCCATGTTAAGATCATAACCCATGGTGTTGTCCAGCAATCCAATAACGTCACACTCGTAATCGACGAATATTGATATGCCTTAATCACTACAAATCAAATCACATTCCCAATTTAGCACCCATGACAAACACTAAAACACACCCAAAATTCAATTTTGCAAATCATTTCTATTTTCTACCAGTAAAACATAAATTCTGCAACTACTAACCCATAAAATTGGCTTGGACATCAATAAACCCCAACAGAAGATACCAATACCAAGGGACCTGCAAAAACCAAAGATTCAATTTTTATACAGTAAATTGATAAATTGCTGCTGAATTGATAAACTGAACCACCCCCCTGTTCTTACCATCAATTTCTGTCGACGGAACAAGAAGATAGGAGTGTAAACGAGAGCTAGTAGGGTGTAAGTACAGAGAGATTGAGTAAGTGGTGTATTTATACTTCGATTTGATAAGAGTGAAGAAGTGAAACTAGTAACAGCTAAATTAGTTGATACGATTTGACCAAGAATTAAGACAAATATCACTCCTAACACATTCTTGCTTCTCCATTCAATCATGATTCACGAACCCTAACTTTTGAAACTCAGAAATGAAAATTTCTTGATGATGATGATTGAAGGAGGAGGAGGAGGAAGTAAGTCAAAGATCAATACTGTTGGATGAATTTTGGCCGTTGGATTATTATTAAGGTAGTTACGAGGTTTAAGGAATAGATTGGATGTGGGACGTTTGATTTTGAGTTTCTCATCTAACTACTAATCTGACGGTTAAAGGGACTGGTTGTTGTTGGTGGTGTTTATAGTCACGTGCTACTTGTCGGAGAAGTGGTAACCCCCAACGAGGTAAGTTTGCCGTTGTTCAAGGGAAAATTTCTTGCTTGGTGCTAAGTCCATAAGGTTATTTATAGGAGGGTCCAACCGGATTTTATTCTTATCCTAGGGTCCAAAGTTTTTTGAAAACATGGAAATGACTAATATACACTACTGGTTAAATATGTGTGAAATAATATACTTCTACCAAATCGAGATTTTATTTATCGGGAGGTCCAAATTTAATTACAACATATAAAATACCACAAATTTGAGTACATATCTGCTAAATTTGCGTTACAAATTTGAGTACATATCTGCCACCATGCTTAAAATTTGAGTACATATTTGCTGCACTTTTTACAAATCAGCAGGAAGCTCGTATTCGTAACGAGCACCAGATCCTTGCTCAGTTTGGGGCATTTCATATTGACTCTGACTTGATACCTGTGAGCTCTCTGGTACAGCCTAAATGGAAACGAAATGGTTTAAGAGATCACAAGCAACATTATATAGAACGACAAGTTGTACAATTACTTCATCCTTTACCTGCTGGTTCTCCCACTGTGGATGTAATGAAATTGCAGGCCCTGACTGAAGTTGGCCAACATGAGATTGAGGAATGTGCGTGTTGGCTGATGTTACATAGGGTGGAGCACCTTGCTGCTGCATAACAAAGGGATGCAGCGCAGCAACCTGTCCAGGCAGACCGTAGGCACCAATTCCAAACAGGGACGAAGGAACAATATGAACTCCAGGAACTTGATCTTGCTGTTGATGAGAAAGGGGGAAGTTAAAATTTTCTACCCATGCCAACATAAATTGATGATACTGAGTTGGGACGTAACAACAGGCAAATTTATCCAACAATTAATTTTGTTCATCACATGTAATGTGTTAATCATGACTGTCAAAGCTCCAGAACTGAAAATGCAAGTGCAGGAAAATATCTGCCATTAACGTTTACAACTGTGATGTTGGAGAGCATTCTAAAAAGGCATCGTTGAACCTACCTTAACTGATCCATTGCCAGTTGAAGCAACAGCCTGAAAATCCTCAACGTTCCCGTTTAGGTAGGCACTAGTATTACCATTTCGAGGGGAACCCCCATTTACACTGATCTGGTTCCCTTTGTTTTGTGTATGTGTTAATGCCTCCTTAGTTTTTGAAGCTGCACGAACCAAAAGAAGTAGCAAAATTGTGAATAAAACAGAATTAGAAGAAGTTTATATCAGTTTGACATATACGTACTGCAAAGTCATGAACTAAAAACTGAACTTCATGTCAAAGAAGTGGCCAAACTCAATTGCATGACAAGAATAGGTGACAGAACTATGAAAAATAAGAGGATCAAAACATATATTATAGTATTTTGTATATGTACTGACGGATAAGACTAAAAAATGAGACAAAGCACATCCAAATAGCATTTCCTATCAGTATGCGACATATGTACTGAAGATTCATGAACAACAAATCAACTGCATGACAAGAATAGGTAATAGATCTATGAAAAATAAGAGGATCGAAACAAATATTACAGTATTTCGTATATGTACTGACGGATAAGACTAAAAAAGGTGACAACACTTCAGTATTATACATACATACTCATGGATCGAATAAAAAAAACTGGAAAAACTTCGAATAAAACAAAATCTGAAGAGTAATCACCCCTGCGCAGATAGTTTCTCCTTTTGTGTCCAACCTTCTTGTCGGTGGGGTGCGTGACTTTTAGTAACCTAATCACATGCTCGATGCACACAGCTGGTTCTTTCAAAAATTAGCAACCCGTTTAAGAATAAAACTTGACTACATTTCTAGTATAAATGACTTAGTGGCGAAGAATCAGTGAGTTCCCATTCGAGTAACCTTAGAGTTGCTGACAAACAAAAGAATTTTTGTTAGGCCATTCACTTACTTGTAAATTTGTTTGACAGTTGACAGTTGTAAATGGTAGTTGAATCATGCATGCAATTTCACCCATCATTTTCAGCTAATAATGAAAGGATTTTATAACATTTTATACTCATTTGTTTGTGGAGCGCTGAACAACAAATTATTGACATATGTACTGAAGATTCATGAACAACAAATCAACTACATGACAAGAATAGGTAATAGATCTATGAAAAATAAGAGGATCGAAACAAATATTACAGTATTTCGTATATGTACTGACGGATAAGACTAAAAAAGGTGACAACACTTCAGTATTATACATACATACTCATGGATCGAACAAAAAAAACTGGAAAAACTTCGAATAAAACAAAATCAGAAGAGTACGCCATATATGTACTGTCAATTCATACCAAAAAAAACACTGTAAAAAACTGAAACCAAACCTAGAGATGCATAGTAAACACATATTAACAGTACGTCATATACGTACTGATGGTTAATACACAAAACCAAACTGAAACCAAACCAAAAGCCACCAAAATGAAACTAAAATACCAGATCTACAAACGAAACAAACGTAAAACATGATTTTATAACTAGATCTGGACTATTTTCATCAAAAACCACCAGTACATCATATACGTATTGATGATTAATACACAAAGGCAAACTAAAAACAAACCAAAGACCAACAAAATGGAATTAAAACATCAGATCTACTAATGAAATGAACATAAAACATGACTTTCTATCTAGATCTGAAGGATTTTTATCAAAATCGAAGTAAAAAAATTAAAAAATCAAGCATGAATATCGTAAGAACAAAAAATCCACCTACCGATTACACTTGCATAGCTCGAACTCACGAATCGAACTCACGAATCGAACAAGGACCTCAAATAATCTTCACTTGCAGAGCTCTTCTCTGAAAACATAAATTGAGAGAATGAAAAAGAAAAAAACGTCTCTATCCATTTTTATATAGTGCGGGGTGTTTTGGGAATTATGATAAGACGTCACATGTGTCCCGCACGTGTACAGGACCTAGGCTTAAAAAATTAGGTCAAGTTTCATGTTTTATTTTAATTATGGACCTATGCTTACTGGGCTTTAATGGGTGGACCTGCCACTAACTAGTATCACCAAACTAGTACCTATAGGTAATTCCTACTTTTTCAAAAGATGAAAAATAGATTCTTTCGGTTGACACTGAATATTCCACGATTTATAAGATACCAGCATTACTAAGCGTTGATACCATTTCATCGATCCAACGGTCAGGATCGGTGGGATTTTTTTGTCCTATATGAAACGGTATCAACACTTAGTAATGGTGGTATTTCCTTTATAAATCATGGGATATTTAACTTCACGTTTGTTTCAACCCACACTAAAATTTTTAAATTTCTCTAGAATTTTTTAAACTCACACGTCTTTCATATTTTTTCAACAACAAAAAAAATCTTCCAACATTTACAAGATTCTATGAATATAGTTAAGTTCACAGAAAACCAAATAAGAAATCTTAACCCAAAATTTAATACAACGAAAGATGAATGTATTGTAGGAATTATATTTTTTTTACTAATGGTCCTATCATTGGTGGTGTACTGCACTCCAAGCCCAACCATTTTGGAAAACAAATTTTTGAAATTTCAAAAAGAAACAATGAACCTCAACAATGGGGATGAGCACGGATTGAGTCACCGCTTCAATGTAATCAATAAAGAAATTGATTTGCATGTTACTTCAATAATAAAAGCGGCTCGAAACATGAGGAGTGGTGAAATCATAATGGACATTGAACAAAGGTGTTGGGAATGGCGCCGCATCAACGGAGAATATTTCCAATATGGAAATTGCTTTGAGATCTTAAGAGTGTTTCCCAGATATAATTCAATATTTATGTCTTAATTTCTTAATTTTCAACTTTAGCTCAAATGTAAGTTTTAGTATTTTTCTTATTTTATTAGTTAAAATTAAAATGTAAGTCTAATTAAAATGTAAGACTGAATTAAGAATATAAGTTTAATTTTCAATAAGTTAAATTTCCAAATTCATAAAACATATTTCACTTTTTTGATATAAATTTTGAACTAATCATTAATAGTCATTTTACACGACATAAACTAGACAATAACAATTTAAAATTTAGACTTTGAAAATAAAAATCTGGGACAATGTTCTTCATCTTGTTTATCTTCTTCATTTCACATAACTTCCAATCAATGCGCTCATAAATGGAGTGTCTTTTGTTTTCGTTAATAGTACTCTTCTTTGCTTTCAAAATTTCCTTGCCTTGAACTCCTCTTTACTTATTCTTACCTATATCCAAAACTTGAAGACTTATTTGCTTTTTACCTATTTCTTTATAACTATCACATATCTTCTTAACAACAGCTTCAAGTTCTATTCCTTAAAAATCAAGTTGTGTTGATGAATCAAGTTGGGTTTGAAATTCGGTAATTTTGAGAAATATTGAAGAAAAAAGATAGATCGGCAAAGAGAAAAAATCTCACAGTTTTTTTCTTTCTTTTCTTGAACAACCATTACATTAAAATCGACTGAGTGGGAGAGAAAAATTCCCACTTAGCATTAGAAACAGATAATAAAGAGTTTTCAGGCATCATATGTTTCGAATTGCCTCCTATTGCAGGAGAATTGAGAAATATTTTTGCACTGTCAGAAAAGTCTTTCCTGATTGGCCTATTAGAAAGATTACATTTTAATAAACTAAAATGATTAAATAAGTTTTTAATAGAATTTAAGATAATATTATCAAGGCTTTCCTCTCGTTTCTGCACCTGCCTTTGGATTTATATTCGAGCTAATATCTTCAACTGTAAAATTGACTTCCTTCATGTTTCTTCTCCTAGCTATCATGAGGGATGCTATCACGCCTACTAAATGGGCTTTGTGTGTGCTTCTTGTCCTGCAACGCATTCCTGCAATATCCGAGATATCATCATTTTCAATTGTTACAATCAAATGTGTTGCCGCCAAATGTTCTTCATTGCTGATGATGGTGTGGATGTTTATGTTTCATTCCTTTTTTGGTGTCTGTAAGTGTATATAATTGTATATATGCACGTTTACGGTACCACACGGATTTATTTTTGGAGGTACCTAAGGCATGGACTACGCAGCATGCAACATACATATTCAAAGATTTTTGTTGTTTGCTTAAGTCCCTTTTTGGTGCGCGACACACTATTCAGAAAAAGTTAACCACGTGGCTATGCCCGTTTTCTTTTTTGTACAACAATTTTTCAAACCATTAAGAGCATTGCTCTCCTTCTCTTCACATGACTCTGAGTAAGAAGAAGTTGGGGAGACAACGTCAACATCCGAGCTTAATATAGTACGTTGTTTCCGTATTTGATTTTAGTAGGAAAATTGGTAATTTTCAACAAGTATTTGATTTTAGTAGGAATTTTTTCGAATCAAGTACCATCCTTCTATTCGAGGTTAATAATATAATACACTTCCGTTTTTATCTACGTTACTTTCAAGTCGTTTAGATTGAAAACATAGCATGCGAAGTTATATATAAGAAACTCTATTATTAGAGACTTGATCATATCGATCATTATGATCAAAGTGTCAAGGAAGAATATACAAGTTGTATCACAACTTTGTGTATATTAAATTACGAAGTATAACGTCAATCTATTGAACTTCGTGATTGGACATAGACAATATTTTTGTAACTTGTTACTAGATTGTGTAATGAATTTAGGATTGATTCCATGCCTATAAAACTAGGTTTAACGACATGAGTTTAAGGAAGTAAACTTTGGGAAACTTGTTTCGTAATTGAAAGGAATTAATCGGATTAGTGGTCCGATTCCTATTGAGGATTTATAGGAGGACCGATCCCGATTGGGGATCGCTTGCTTGACCAGTCCCAATAGCATATCTTCTATTTCGGTTTTACATATTCTTTAGGGTTGTGTGAATATTGGGATGTCGACATAATGAGTAATTTGAACACACGTTAAATTCTTATTCTTTCATTGTTCAAAAGTATTCATTAGTAATCAAGTTGAGATCCCAAACAAAAATATTTGAGAATCTTATTTTTAGGGTTTTCGAATTTATATGTTATGTTCTCCCAATAAATAAAACATACCTTTGGAAGATATATTAGTAAAGTATACATGTATACTAGCTAATATTGAGTTGTCATCCAAGAGGGATTTTAGTGTATCAGTTAGATGAATGGACTAACTCCAGTATCCCGACTAATATAGCTACTCTCTGGAATGTTGCTATCACTTATTTTTTTTCTTTTTTCCTGAAAAGTTGGATGTTATCAAACACATTAAACATATTAAAAAATTATTTCTAGAACATGAACAATAACACATAATCATCTAAACCAAATTTTTCTAACATGTTCGGTCAAGAAACCGAAAATCATTTCAATAACAAAAAATCAGTTGTTTACTTCAAGAACACAACCCATAACATTCCATTCAAAGAAAGCAATCGATCGAGAATAATTACATGCCCGAACTTCTTCTTTTATTGTTGGATTCAAAGCATTTGATAATATAGAAGGCTAAACTATTTTTCCACAACCAGACCTAGATATTTTATGAAATTTAATTTATAGATTTTGAGAGCTTAATAGGATACTTGTACAAGAAGTTTGTAATCGACAAACGTTACTAACTAGCTAGTAACGAAAAACTGTCACTGAATGGTTAAGTAAAGGAATATATCCGTTCATTTCAGACATTAAATTACAAAAGTAAAGATAAAAGAATTAAAGACTAAGATTCAGTCATAACTCATGAGTCAAATTAATAAAGCACCAATATTTGAAACGAATATCTTTGTTTCTAATATATTCTTCAACAATTGTTTTATTTCTAATTAGCATCTACAATTAAAATAAATATAATCAACCTGGACTTGTAGGTAGCAAGCCTTTTCTTATAAACAAGGTTTTCAAGATTTTTTTTTGTTTATTCTTTCCGTTTCACACTTAAAATCAAAATTAATGGAGAAAAAGTATAAATGTAATACTAACTTAACGGTAAAATGATATTTTATTGTTCCATTATAAGATCCATCGCCAAAATACCATGGTGGGGAACTATGGCTATTTCGCAAACCAATATCTTATATTTGTACTTCAATAAAAATCAACTAGGTGCGTATCTTTTTTTTAACCATATAGTATGGGGTGTGATGTGGCTTCGCCTCGTCCCGTTGTGTATTTTTGATTTTGTGTTAAATTTGTGATTGGGTGTGGCTCGGCTTCGCCTCGCCCCGTCCCTTAGTATTTTTGATTTGGTTTGGCTTGGCTTTGCCTCGTCCCGTCGTTTATTTTTGAGTTGTACAACATTAGCGTGTTGATAATGGTGGAGCTGAAAGACAGGGTTTACAGACATAGTTACAACTGCTTGATGACATTTTTGCTCGAGCAGCCTCCTCTTCTCTACTTCAGTTGATCCTTCGTGTATTGTCTGCTTTGTATTCCTGCATGTATCATGATTTTAACACTTTTGTTGTTATACAACAAAAAATGTAGGCAAATTAGTGATGAATAACTAATTATTATCTAAGACATTTTAACCATACAAAAACATAAAATTGCTACCCTTAATTTCTTGGCCAAGGCTCGTTATGTAAATCTGAATAATAGAACGCTCGATACACTATGTGACTGCCAGATCATTACGTGACCAAAAATTATATATGTGACGCCGGAATCATGTAACATTTTAGCCTACTCAAATAAGAATACCATATGTGGGAGTCGAACCGCACATCTACATGGTTGAAAACCATGTGATCTTCCATTTGAGCTAAGATAGCAAGTAATCAATATAGAAGAAAAAGAATTTAAAGAAAAGATTGTTACCTGAGCTAGTATTGATATGTAATGTTCAAAATGGAAAGCTAAAACAAAGAAGAAGGGAGCAAAATGAACCATTAGCAACCTGTAATGGTGTCGCTGCTATTCTTTTTCCCTTTTCCTGACATCTGCCTTCTTCCTTAGCATAGGTGGTACCTACAATATGCAAAACATTTTATTAAGTTCACTGCTCACGGAGAGAGTAATGCTGCCATCTAGTATCAAGTAATCAGAGTCAGTAAACTTGAAGATGATAAGAACTCATAACAACATCATCAACAACCTAAAATTCGACATATATTAGTTAGACAACCATAATAAACTCCAAATCTCTAAGCAAACAAAACGGATACACCACAAAGGCACAAACAAACAAACAAAAACTAAAAGGATCAATGACTACAATATATGCTTATTAAATTTTGTTAAAGTATTTTAGAAACGAAAATCAGATTATCAAAAATACAAAGTCAGATTATCAAAGATATAAACTTTACTCTTAACCAAATAAGCTTTCAGGTTCGTTTGAGGGATCGCAAATGATATGTTGGTCAAACACCACTCAGCAACAATAATTGACTAATTGAGGACTTTCCAAGGCCCCTACTGATATTATCATCTCACTCATTGATTGATATTTTCAAGTAGGCCCTGTGTTTTATGCCAGATGTATCCATGAATAACACTCCATGGGCTACTGATCTTTCTTTTCATGTATTGTGAACATTAACCCAAAAGGCCAAAAGACACTTGCTTAATCATGTCCTCAAAAAAAATGTAGCATAAAAACTGAGTGGATTTGTTTGAGATTCACTCAGACGTTTCTCGACCGCGTCGGTTCAGTTAATGACCACAACTAAACTTTTAGTGCCATGAAAATTCCAATACATGCTTTAGTAAAACTTTTTGTTAAACTAAATGCTTTAGTAAAACTGTAGCATGTGATAAAGCCATCTTTAGCATTTTATTTCCTTCCAAAATCACCACACCTGCAAAACGATATTGGAACTATATATTTGTAATGGTGATCCAAAAGTGATCACCAACCATTTAAATTCACCATGAAGTTGACCTGAATTTAAACTAATATTGCATCAGTCCAGAGAATGGTATTTGACCTTAAAGGTTACAAAATCACTAATTTATGAAGTTAATTCTCACACTCCACGAAAATGCATCACTAAATCTAAGTCTTGGATTCAGTAAGCACATAACACAAAACCAAAGAACGTCCTTTTTATTTAACTGCAGTATAAGTAAAGTTATTTATGAAGATGCTAATTTAAACTCACAGTCCTAATTTTCAATACCATACCTGAGTTTTCTCTTGCTTACATAAGCATGCCAATTGAAGCGAATTGTTTTGCTAGCCAATACCATTATATCCCGGAAATTTTACACGAATCGAACTTAGTAGAGAGAACCGTCTTTATTACATGCTCACATGAAGAGAAATAAAAGCAGTTTTCAAAGATATGATAAAGGCACTGCATATTCTTATGGAACCAAGAAAGTGTTAGTAAGTTAGCACACTATAAATGAAGGATAAGAAGGAAGACACTATTAAAGGTTGAGGCTTTGCTCTATCACCAAATTGCGTCAACAACAAAAAAAAAATTCTTCTTGTACTCCAGAACAATGACATCCGACTCCAGCTTCCATTAACATTCAACCCCATCACCAGCTCAAGACATTTTGGAAATAAAAGATATAAACACATCCATGGTATGACTTATATCAGCACCAAACACATAAACTATGATGGAAACCATTGATACAAAATCTTCTACATGGAAAATAAATCAGCAGCCAATTCGTGATACAACTTTAACATTTAATTCAAGAGTGGAGTGGATGCTATATATAAAATGATAATGAATCGATGATATAAAAACTAAGCAAAGTAAAGGAGCCAAAGCTGGAATACTAACTATTAAACATGTGAATCTATTCTGCAGTAAGCATTTCAAGACATATGGGTACCTCAGGATAAAGCAACCACTTCGATCAAAACCACAATTAACTTCAAAATTGGTTGTCAGAGAATGTCATCTTGCTAGATAAAATACATTGTCGGTACTGAAAGGTACCTATAATTGTCCCAATCTCAGGTAAAATCTGAGATTGCGAATGGTGTTTCCCAATCTCTGAGATTGGGATTAGTTGTCAGAGAATGTCGTTTTGAATATGTCAGAGTCTGGTGTTTCCCAATCTCTTATCTCTATAATATCCTTGTGTAATGATGTAATTATGTAAAATCTGAGTTAGAATTAGTAAAAGATTATGCACTGCTAAAACAATTGTGATTGAACGACCAACCAACTTCAGGGCATATATGAAATCCTTATATACTAAAGAAACTCCCAGATCGAGAGATTTTCCAAGACCAAACAAATATCGAATATTAAGAATGCAAAAACTTTAAGGTACCACGTTCTTGAGCCACCACACTATTTCCAACAAAAAATGGAGCATATGAGCCAATGTCACTTTAATTATTAGGCAACAAACTGATAATACAACATTGACTTAAAACTACCCTGAAAATAGTGAAGTTTAATAAGTATTACGCTTCATTGGCAATCACAAAAGTTATAAGTATTACGCTTCATTGGCAATCACAAAAGATCTTATAAAGAGACACAGGATATAAGAAACTTACAATTCAAAGAAGTTGTACACCTCTTTGTCCCGACCAATGTCTGTAAACCTCATGTCAAAGGACTTATGATCTCTATTGTGATATTCATATTGAAACAATCCATCCGTGGGGCTAAGGGAATCTCAACTGCACAACAAAAAGGGAACTTAGCATAGAGAAAGGGGACTTGCTACAATACTGGAAACAATACATATATCTGACACTACCCCTGAGAGGCTGAGAGTTTACATAAGATTAGAATAAAAGAAATTCCTAGTCTTAATCTCAGCTCAACACCAGATTCAATGGCCGCAACCTCTCGTTCTGTAAATTTGGAGATTATCAATTAGTATGCTCTGGTAGAAACACCAACAACAGCTCTGCAACCACCACTGGTTCCAACTCAACCTAACTGCAATTCACCCATTCACCAAAGCAAGCTCCATTCTCCTCTTCTCAGTTCTTCAAACACGAAAGACCAAGCTCACAGCTGAAGCAAGATTTTTTCCTGATAGTACATCAAAAAGAAAAAAATTAACAGCGTTCATAGATTCAATCGTACAGTAATTACAGCAAGAGAAGCAACACTAATGGGAGAAAACCAAAACCCTAACCCTAGATTATTTTATACCTGTTTTTCTCTATAAAATTCGATTTGAAATCATAAATTGAAGGAAGAGATTGATTGATTTTATCTTGATTAGAACTTCAAACCAAAAAAAAGAACTAAGAACTTTTAATACTTTAGCGTTTCGACGCAAGAATCCGATTACAACAACCCTAAAAGCTGCACATCTTTTGGATTTTACATCGACCATTTTAAAAACCTGGAAACAATACTATCAAAAGGGGATTTCATCAGTCATAATTAAATCATCATCTTTTGGTTGCTAAAGATTAAGAGAACAAACCTAGTCATCCCTTTTTGATACACCTGTACATGTTTTTCTTTCCAATCAGTAAGAATTTCCATAGAAACCTATCAGAGATGGAGACGAAACCATCTCTCGCTCCGTCTACTTCCCCTGCTGTTCTTCCCAAAATCTGTTAATACTTGAGCGATTCAGTAAGTTTTTTTCCTGATAATACATCAAAAAGCAAAAAATTAACAGCGTTCATAGATTCAATCGTACAGTAATTACAACAAGAGAAGCAACACTAATGGGAGAAAACCAAAACCCTAGATTGCCTTTGTCCCCTGGCTAGTTGCTTTTCTTTTCTTTGTATCATTATCTCCATGAAGAAAGCATATCCTAGGGTTTTTTTTAGGTTTTTTTTTTTATTTAATGTTTTATGAGCGAAACAGAAAAGGGTTTAGTATGTTTTTTTTTTTTATGTTTTGCGCCCGAAATTTGTGTAGGAATTCCTCTTTTTTCTCTCCTTTGAGGAAAAGTGAAACGGAGCGATTATGTGAGAGGGTGACGGTCACCGTTCA
This sequence comes from Papaver somniferum, assembly GCF_003573695.1. Taxonomy (NCBI): domain Eukaryota; kingdom Viridiplantae; phylum Streptophyta; class Magnoliopsida; order Ranunculales; family Papaveraceae; genus Papaver; species Papaver somniferum. The sequence continues at coordinate 17,067,803 of NC_039366.1, forward strand.
ACATGGAGCCTAAAGAGCTTAGGATTTTAAAGGAGTTAGATTCTTGAGCAAATTGATCGGCAAGTCTAGTTCAATTGTATTGTATTAGGCCAGGCACTAAGATAATGCATTTGGCTTAGCTTTAGCTACGTTATAGCGAGAGCCAACCACTATGAGCCATCACTTAGCTATAATGCGGCGATATCTTTTGGCTTGGCTTAAAAGGGGAAAATGTTTGTTCCTCGTTATAACTATGCGATGCATGACATAAACTTAATTTGTTTTATTCAATTTTTGATATTTTTGCTAAAATTTAGGAATTTTTCTATTTATTCATTAAAAGCGAAATCTCAAATCAAAAAGACTGCAACTATTTGGACGGATACTCAGTTCCCGTCACTATAAGCTAAGAAATACACCTTTGTTGAGGTATTGTTATCTTGTGCACCAATGCATGAATGCATAAGAGAGATGATATTCACCTACATTAGAAAATGAAAAACCTCACTGTTTATGAATACAAAATTAGAAAATCCATTCAAATTTGCATTCTTCAATACACATTAACATTGTGTCTCATGTTTCTCAATTATACTTTGCATTTCCAATACAACGATCAGCTATTATCCCGTGCATATTGGTTTGGGTATAATGAACTTATAGCCAAGCAAAATGGCCGACCATAATATATATATACTTGGCCTTAGGATTACAATACTAGATAAAGATTAAAAAAGTGGGAACAAATGTTGGATATTGCATTCACTGGACATCCAAGTCCCACGTTTAAAATCCCATATCCTAACAATTTATATGTGCAACTTTTTTGCCAAAGCTTTTTTTTTGATGCCGCTTGCATTTGCATATTATATAGCTACAGCTTACCAGCCCATCCTTACGTACTTCCGTGTGGATTTCACAACCGGCTCCGCCTAACTCAACTTTCATAGTCCTTTATTTATTTATTTCGGTGATATCTACAAATTAAATGGTTAATGGTTAACTAGTCATCTCTACTTGAGACAGTTAAAACAGTTCTACTTTTCCGAGGAGAAAAAATCCATGGCTCTTAATATGGGTATAGTTTTGTGGATGCAAAATACCGCACACTCATTAATTACGCGAATTAATATATTTAGCACTATGTGAAGACGAACGCACATTACATATCCAAGATGACGAATTTAATGATGTCACTAAGTCACGATAGAAGTGTGAAGATCTATGCGTCGGCAAATAACCTGTGCGGCAATATAAATGTCCAAGCGACGTTGACGCACGTCAGATCCGAAAATAAGGGCTTTATTAGCTTTCCTCCACTATGTAAACTCCTATAAAAAGGACCAGCCATTATTGTAAAGGGGAGAGATCTTTTTGGCGAGTAGAACTTAGAATTTTAGGAGAGAGAGTATTATTTGCTTCCCAAGTTAGGGTTTCATCATACCTCATTTGTATTTGTTCTAAGTTTTTAATAATAGATCTTGAGTATTTCATCAATGGTTTCTTAGTTTATTTGATAGATTATCATTAGGGTGTAGTTGTGGAATTTCCTGCAACTACATTTTGGCGCTAGAATACAGCTCGGATGAGTAATTGGCATCATCCCCGCCTGTTTAGATTTCTAGAAAAACTAAAAACCTTTTGTTAATCTTGTTTTTACAAAAGAGATTTTATTTGCTGCTTTTATGGAGTTTTGAGAACTTTCAGCGTAGTAAAGATTTCTTAAGAGTGCTTAAACACACATATTTGATTTAACGAACTCATGATTTGATAAAAGTTTTCACAAATATAAGAGTATATTTTGTGAAGCATCTCTACTCTTTCGATTTACTGTAAGAAATCAAGCGAAATCTTAGGATCTAACAATCTATTTCAAGAAAAGGAACAGAAGATATGTTGATGAAGGAGGCGGAACAAAAAATGGAAACAGGGTTATACAGGAACGCGCAGAGTCAACATGAACAAAATGAACCAATAAAGACAATAAGGATCATAGGAGAAAGAAGAGGAAGCATACGTCTGCAGTGCAATTTAATAACAAAATCGATTTTTAATGTTGCAGATTTTCACGCAGGAATTACAGGAAAAATACACAAGCACGACTATGAAGGAAGGAAGATCCTGACTGTTGATAAAGAAGCACCCCTGAATGAACGGAAAAAGCAGAAGACAACGTTTACAGCAGATGAAATACCAGAAGAAAGCTTAAGGAGAACAGATCCATTGGTTGTCACTGTACCTGTCAGGCAAAGCGAAAGCGGAGACGGTGCGAAAACATCAGAAGAATGGGCGATAGATCAAACTTTGATAGATGCAGGGAGCTCTGTGGACATCCTATTTTACAGCGCGTTCAAAAACATGGATATAGTGACGCAGACCTAATGCAGCCTACGTACAATATTCACGGTTTTAATAAGGCGATCACAAAGCCAAAAGGTGAGGTGATTATATGCATACCTTTAGGAGAAATTGAAACACAGGTAACGTTGTGCGTAGTAGACGTGGAGTCACCATATAACATGCTTCTAGGAAGACCATAGGTGCACCGAATAAAAGGCGTAACATCAACTTTTCATCAACGCATACGCTTTCCAATGCCAAGCGGTATAGGCGAAATCAAAGGAGATACAGGGGGCGCGAAAATTTGCAATCTAATAGATGTAAAGAACTATGAAGGACGCGCAAAGAAGCGAAAATATCGATGGAGAAAGGCAAAAGAATCAAGAAAATAAGAAGAACTGAGAATATACATGATAAGATCATAAGAAGAAAAGGGGATACCAAGCGAGATCCCATAAAAGGAAGGAGAACCAGTGCATCAATTAAAGGAACCATCGCCGTTGGGGGAGCCAAAGGCGAACGTTACCGCAGCAGACCGACAAAAGAAATAAATATAGGGACGGAGGAAGAACCGAAGATATTGAAAATAGGAACTAAGATGGACAAAGAAGAAGGGTAAATAACGATTAACCTTCTGCGGGAATATAAAGACGTATTCGCATGAAGTATGGATGAAATGCCAGGTATAGATTCTTATGTTGCATGTCACAGGTTAGATATCAACAAGAATATAAAGTTATTCAAACAAAGGATAAGAAAGATAGCAACCGCATATCATCCTCAAATAGAAGCAGAATTGCAAAAGATGCTAGACGCATGAATAATCCCGCCAGCAAAATACCCAGAATGGATAGCAAACATGGTGGTGGTACCGAAGAAAAATAAAGGAATAAGGATCTGCATTGACTTTAGTGATCTAAACAAGGCTTGCCCAAAGGACAGCTTCCCACTCCCAGATATACCACAAACGGTGGAAGCGGCTGCAGGCTATGACAGGTTATCATTAATGGATGGACATTCAGGCTACAACCAAATCCCTTTGGCAGAAGGAGCTCAAGAACACACGGCTTTCTTCGCACCAAGAGGATTATATTGTTACACTAGATTTCCTTTCAGTTTAAAAAATGCAGGTGCAACGTACCAAAGGATGGTGGAGAAACTTTTTGCAAAATGGGTACACACAACACTGGAGGTCTATGTTGATGACATGTTGGTGAAAAGCAAGAAGGTTGTAGATCATGTTGATAACTTGAGAGAAATATTCGAGCAGATGCGTCAATTTAAAATGAAGATAAACCCAGCAAAATGCATCTTTGGAGTAGCATCAGGGAAATTTTTAGGTTACATTGTGTCAAAGGAGGGAATACAGGTAGATCCAAAAAAAAGTGCAAGCAGTGCGTGACATGACATCACCTGCCACAGTAAAATATGTACAGAAGTTGAACGGACTACTAGCTTCATTGGGGCGGTTCATTTCGCGCTCTTCCGACAAATGCAAGCATTTTTTCAACATCTTGAAGAAGGGAGCAAAATTCGAGTGGCCAGATGAATGTGAGAAAGCGCTACAAAGTATTAAGGATTATTTGATGAATTTATCTATTTTTCAGAAAGCAGTTCCAGGAGAAGAATTGTTGATATATTTAGCATCAACACCGCATGCATTAAGTGTTGTATTACTCCGCTTAGATGCGGGAATTGAAAAGTGAAAAAGCGGGGGTCTAACAACACCACCCAATATTTCGCTTAGCAATCTGTATGGACTAACTCTGAAACACTTACTAGAGAATCAACTAGACACTCAGACTCAATCTAGATAAAAGTATCTCAAGGAGTTAATATCTCTCTCTTGTTTTGATTCACTCAAGCTAATAGAAATCAGCGAGTCTATAATCAAACACAAGGAATAACTTGGACGGTACCAAAGACCAATGTCCAAGGATCAATCAATATCAATCAACAACCAAAGGTCGGATTTCCAATTGATTGATTCAAACGCACAACCTGTATTATTTCAATTATATAAACAAATATAATGCGGAAATAGAAATAACACAGACACCGGAATTTTGTTAACGAGGAAACCGCAAATTCAGAAAAACCCCGGGACCTAGTCCAGATTGAATACACACTGTATTAAGCCACTACAGACACTAGCCTACTCCAAGCTAACTTCGGACTGGACTATATTGAACCCCAATCAGTCTCCCACTGATCCAAGGTACAGGTGTACTCCCTACGCCTATGATCCCAGCAGGATACTTCACACTTGATTCCCTTAGCTGATCTCACCCACAACTAAGAGTTGCTACGACCCAAAATCGCAAGCTTTAACAATAAACAAATCTGTCTCACACAGACAAGTCTATCAAAGGATCAATCTATCCCCCACAGAAAAACCATAAAAGTTTTTGTTCCATCTTTTGATAATAATCAAGGTGAACAGGAACCAATTGATAATCCGGTCTTATATTACCGAAGAACATCCTAGATTAATCAATCACCTCACAACAATCTTAATCGTATGGTAGCGAAACAAGATGTTGTGGAATCACAAACGATGAGACGAAGGTGTTTGTGATTACTTTTTACATCTTGCCTATCGGAGAACTCTCAAGATCTCAAGCTAATCAATATGATTGTACTGTTACGATAGAAGGTGCAAGATCAGATCACCCAACTACGATAAAAGTAGTATCGGTCTGGATTCACAATCCCAATGAAGTCTTTAAGTCGTTAACCTGGTTTTAGAAGAAGAAAACCAAAGGTTAAAGGAGAATCAACTCTAGCACGCAAACTAGTATCACACGTAAGGTGTGGGGATTAGTTTTGCACAATACTATATGTCTCCTTTATATTGCCTTTCAAATCAGGGTTTTGCCTTAGTTACAAAACAATCAATATTCACCGTTAGATGAAAACCTGATTTAGATTCAAGATAATATTTCTCAACCGTTAGATCGAAAACTTAACTTGTCATACACAAATGATTGTACGCTTTTAGGTTTGTTAACCGCACCCAAACGTGTACATTGTTGGTTCAACAATAGTCTACCCAAAGAGGTTAACCATATGAGCGCTTCATACCAACCATGTTCTTCTTCACCATAACTAGTTCAATTGACTCAAATGAACTAGTTAAGAGAGTTTTTCAATTGCAAGGAAATCTTATGTAACTACACAAGACACAATTGAAGCAAAGATGATTTGATTCATTAGAATCGGTTCATGAACTTTAATAGCCACGGTTTGCAAATGCATTCCTTAGTCTTTTAAGATTAAGTTCAGAAATCATCTTTAGATATATAACCTTCTCAAGTTTGCAGACTAGGTTCGCGGACTTAAGATACCGGATAAAGTTTACAAACTCCAGCAGAAATTTTCGGGTTCGAGAACTACGCCGGTTCGCGGACTGGGTTCGCGGACTTGGCTCACGCAAGTAGTTTGTCAACTTCAGCAGAAATTCTCGGGTTTGAGAACTTCGGAAGTTCGCGGACTGAGTTCGCGGACTTGGCACTTGCCATACTTCCGGTTCTCTTGATCAACAAAGTTCGAAAGCTTCGGTTCCATTGGTTATGTAATCTAAACTCTCATTCCAATCATTGAAACATTATTAGAGGACGTTATATAGTTGTTACATTATTTCTCGTCAAAACAATTTTCAAAGTGATTAAAACATTCATGACTTTCGTCACTTGGTAAAGATAAAATTGGTCAAAGCGAAAAGCTTACCACCACATATTTCGAGATATAGATAGGCGAGGTATACTCGACTCGAAATACCAAATGTGTATGATCTAGTCTATATATATAGCATACGAATTTTGTCTCAAATAGTAGGAGATAAAATAGATAGACTTTTGAGTGACATATAAATTCAAGTCTCCACATACCTTTTTGTCGAGAAGTTCCACCGGTTCCTTGAGTAGATCTTCTACTTGTATGATGAATCGCCATGAAGTCCTTGAGCTCAACTACACTTACTATCCTAGTCCGAGACTTAGCTATAAGAGACTAGAAATCAAGACTTATAGTTTTGATCACTAACATTGAAAAACATGCTTGAGATAACAACGCATGCGAGTTTGACCGAGCAGTGCTCTAACGATCTCCCCCTTTGTCAATTTTAGGGACAAAACTATCAATACATATGGAATACAAAAAAGATAATGAAACTTTAGTAGCTCCTATTACACATGTCTAATCTTCAACATTCCTCGAAATCTTCGTCACTTCTACGTACTCCAATGATCCCAAAGGTTGTAAGTTTAGCATCACCGTTGTTGAAGATCTGTAGCTATAACAATGAGAAAGCATCGGCCTCGATCATTGTTATACAGTGTCATAGTATTATTACACAGTGTCAAAGTCCAATTGTATCACAACTTCAACAATAATACTATGGTGATATGTATCACTCCACCTTAGGCAATACTCCATCTCACATGAAAACCACTCCCCCTTACACAATGATCCGAAAAACATATGTATTTTTAGTGTGAACTACATATTAATTTTACCCCTTTTTGTCAATAAAATTGGCAAAGGTACAAGAACGGGATCATAATGAAATTTTCGTAATAGACATTTCATGACTGAGAGAAAGAAATACACATCATCTTTTTTAGATGCAATCATATAGCCGAAGCTAACAACATTCATCAAGGAGTTTAAAGATACAAGATAACCCCTCTAAAATTCCACAGCCGCACACCCCTCAAGATATGACCATTAAGCACAAGTTCAAAATAACTCTCCCCCATTTGATGTCATTCCCAAGGGAACAACAACGAGCGACCTTAATTTCAAGAGAAACGAATGATTTTATTGGACACAGAAACCATGAGAATGATTTTTATATCCAACAGTCAATCAAATTATTCATAAGAAAACCCATGAATAATCTAATCGGAATACATAATCAAATTAACCACAAAGGTGATCAATTTAATTCATTGTGCTCAACATAAGTAAACTTACGGAGCAACGACTAACATAACCATTAGAAAATGATTAAGATAGCCGTTCATATATTCAACACAAGAAAAACGCATGGAATATATAAAAACTCAACTAGATTAATTACAAGAGATCCCATAATTAATCTAATTGGAATACACAATCAAACTAATCACAAATGTAATCAATTTAATTGTAATTTGTTTTGCTCGACATACGAGAACTTACGGAGCAATAACTAAATAACCAAACAAGATGATTAATTTAGTTCACAAATGCTCAACATAAAGTATCTTACGGAACAACCAACCAAGCTAATCAAAAATTAATCAACTTAGTCGTATCGTGCTCAACATAAGACACATTACGGAGTCTCACGGTAATACAAAGGATGGATCAATGAAGATCTATACCATGGAATACACAAGGATTCATTCTTTTGCACAAGCATATACAATAGCAATAATCCTTGGATACACAAGATTTTAACCTATCTTCTGTCAAGGGTTGACAATATAGGCTTAACTTTTGTATTTGTCAAAAGTCTATTCATTCTTAAACCAATACATGAATACTGTTCATGAACGACTTTACTTTTGACAAAATATGGGACAACAAAGCTCACAGACGTAAACACAAATATCCCATGATAAGTTGCAATATAACAAAATCAAAAATATTGCAAAACGTCATCCTCCAAATAGTTTTAGAATTTTAAACCAAAAAACCTAAAAACAAGAAGATGAAAATAATAGCTATGTGTAGTCACAATCATCGCTATTCAAAGCACTAGTTATTCTTCCAACTAAACCAAACAGAAGACTTACTAGGCAACTAAACTCAGTTTTCCTTGATGATTTCATACCTCTGAAATGGACCATCGAAATAGAGATCACTGATATCCTTGATTCTGTTGACCGTAGAGACACCATGTTCATACGTTAGAACGTTAGTTATTCGATCAACAATGCGAGCATAATGACGAGCCTTTGCGCAGTCAAGGATAACTTTCTTCTGATTTCTGATTAAGATATTCTGAGTACCAAGGATTTTTGTATGTCCATCAATGAGCTGGTTTATCTGCAGTTGAAGGTTAGCAAGTTCATTCTTGACTTCATTCTGAACGCGAATTAGATCCTTGACTGATTCTCCAATCCAAGAGTTATACTCTTTCCTTTCAAGCATCTTCTTCATGATGAACTCTTGAGCAGAACCACATCCTTTGAGATCATCCTCCATATTAGGGTTAACTTCTTCTTTTGGAACAGTTTCCATCGAGTTCCTTTCTGAATATTAATGAACACCTATAAGAATTATATGTGTTCAAGTATACACCCTAGATAGAAACCCTAGAGTTCCTTGAGGAGATATTGACGTTTTTGGGCCGACCGAAATACCAAAGAAGCTAGACCCAATCCGGAACATTGCATACTGTGTTCTTTTCAAGGATCCTTTGTCTCTAGAGAGTCATAAGAAAGAAATACAAAAACATATCAATCATACAAAACGAAAGAAAATCAACGATCATACTTGAGCATCTCTCAGACATCATCCTTGTATTTCTCAAGTTAGATACAAGAATGGAGATTTTCTACTAGGTAGTAGAGGGAGATATAGTCTCACCAAAGGTTCTGAGAGAATAGTTGTGATTTCCTCCAGGATATCTGATTTCAGCATTTCCTAACTTTTCACGGCAGTCTCCAGATTTAGAGAACTGTCTCACAACCCTTCCTGAAAGCACAGGAGAGGAATCTTTCTGATTACAAAGTCTATGACCTCTAGAGATTGGTTCTAGGGGATCTTCGGAAACGAGTCTCCATACTCTAGACTTACATTTACCAGAGTTATTCTTATAAACACAGGACATGCTTTCATGGGTAGCACAAGAAATTTTACCACTAGAATGCAACCCAGTCCTGTAATGACTTCTAGGAAGAATATCATTTTTATAAGAAGTCTGATTTCTTGTGAAGAGGTTCACTGCAGTAGTCGTCTGACTATTTACTCCATTGTCAGTGGAAAGAAGAAAATTGCGAAGTCTAGAAATTTTTTTCCTCCTGGCAAAACAATGGACAACATAGTGATTTCCTTTTCCATAAAAAATACAGGTTCGTGGAGAAGACGCAACAGTTGGTATCTGTTTTAACTTTTCAGCCCTGTAAGAAGATTGTAAGTTATATAAACTTTTCTCGACATAATCTTCTCTTGGAGAATATTTCTTCATGTACTGTATGTCAAGGGGAACAATTGAAATAGAAGAAATTTTCCTTAAGACAGAGTTTTCCTTTTCCAAGGTCATACACTGTTCATGGGCTAGTGAAAGTGATGCATCTAGCTTTTCTTTCTCAACACGAAGTCTGTCAAGATCAGATGAATGTGTCTTGATCAAACCTTTTTTCTCTAATTGAGCCTTCTTTGATCAACTTTTCAAGATCACAAATCTTTTCATGCTGTAGATTATTCTCTTGAAGAAGTTTCTCAATATCCTTAGAGAATGACTCTATGATGTTATAGAGTACATGTTCACGATCAATAGACTTTTCAAATTAATCAATGGGTTGTTCATGATTCTGAAGATCAACAAACTCAGTAGAATTTTTTGCAATTCTGGTGAGCTCCATTTTAGTTTTTTCCATTGTGTTCAATGTCTCATTGGAGGCAGAGTGGATAACACAAGATGATACAATCTTCCTATCTCGGGATTCAGAAGAATCAACTAAGAAGTAATCCTTTGAGGTATTTCCGAGACACTTGACAATGTTGAAAGCTTTAGGAGGCATTTTGGTATGCGTACGAGATTTCGTCCTCATACTCAGATTGCTACAAACACAGACTTGTAAGGTCTTAAACATTTTTGCCTGTTCTGATGCCAATTGAAAAAGGGGGGTCTAACAACACCACCCAATACTTCTCTTAGCAATCTGTATGGACTAACTCCGAAACACTTACTAGAGAATCAACTAGACAGTCAGACTCAATCTAGATAAAAGTATCTCAAGGAGTTAACATCTCTCTCTTGTTTTGATTCACTCAAGCTAATAGAAATCAGCGAGTCTATAATCAAACACAAGGAATAACTTGGACGGTACCAAAGACCAATGTCCAAGGATCAATCAATATCAATCAACAACCAAAGGTCGGATTTCCAATTGATTGATTCAAACGCACAACCTGTATTATTTCAATTATATAAACAAATATAATGCGGAAATAGAAATAACACAGACACCGGAATTTTGTTAACGAGGAAACCGCAAATGCAGAAAAACCCCGGGACCTAGTCCAGATTGAATACACACTGTATTAAGCCGCTACAGACACTAGCCTACTCCAAGCTAACTTCAGAATCGACTATAGTTGAACCCCAATCAGTCTCCCACTGATCCAAGGTACAGTTGTACTTCCTACGCCTATGATCCCAGCAGGATACTGAGCACTTGATTCCCTTAGCTGATCTCACCCACAACTAAGAGTTGCTACGACCCAAAATCGCAGGCTTTAACAATAAAAAAATATGTCTCACACAGACAAGTCTATCAAAGGATCAATCTGTCTCCCACAAAAAAACCCTAAAAGTTTTTGTTCCGTCTTTTAATAATAATCTAGGTGAACAGGAACCAATTGATAATCCGGTATTATATTTCCAAAGAACATCCTAGATTAATCAATCACCTCACAACAATCTTAATCGTATGGTAGCGAAACAAGATGTCGTGGAATCACAAACGATGAAACGAAGGTGTTTGTGATTACTTTTTATATCTTGCCTATCGGAGAACTCTCACGATCTCAAGCCAATCAATATGATTGTACTGTTACGATAGAAGATGCAAGATCAGATCACCCAACTATGATAAAAGTAGTATATATCTGGCTTCACAATCCCAATGAAGTCTTTAAGTCGTTAACCTGGTTTTAGAAGAAGAAAACCAAAGGTTAAAGGAGAATCAACTCTAGCACGCAAACTAGTATCACACGTAAGGTGTGGGGATTAGTTTTGCACAATACTAGATGTCTCCTTTATATTGCCTTTCAAATCAGGGTTTTGCCTTAGTTACAAAACAATCAATATTCACCATTAGATGAAAACCTGATTTAGATTCAATATAATATTTCTCAACCGTTAGATCGAAAACTTATCTTGTCATACAAAAATGATTGTACGCTTTTAGGTTTGTTAACCGCACCCAAACGTGTACATTGTTGGTTCAACAATAGTCTACCCAAAGAGGTTAACCATATGAGTGTCTCATACCAACCATGTTCTTCTTCACCATAACTAGTTCAATTGACTCAAATGAACTAGTTAAGAGAGTTGTTCAATTGCAAGGAAATCTTATGTAACTACACAAGACACAATTGAAGCAAAGATGATTTGATTCAATCGAATCGGTTCATGAACTTTAATAGCCACGGTTTGCAAATGCATTCCTTAGTCTTTTAAGATTAAGTTCAAAAATCATCTTTAGATATATAACCTTCTCAAGTTCGCAGAATAGGTTCGCGGACTTAAGACAGCGGATAGAGTTTACAAACTCCAGCAGAAATTCTCGGGGTTCGAGAACTATGCCGGTTCGCGGAATGGGTCTCACGCAAGTAGTTTGTCAATTCCATCAGAAATTCTCGGGTTTGAGAACATCGGCAGTTCGCGGACTGAGTTCGCGGACTTGGCACTTGCCATACTTCCGGTTCTCTTGATCAACAAAGTTCGAAAACTTCGGTTCAAGGAATCCATTGGTTATGTAATCTAAGCTCTCATTCCAATCATTGAAACATTCTTATAGGACGTTATATAGTTGTTACACTATTTCTCGTCAAAGTAATTTTCAAAGTGATTGAAACATTCATGACTTTCGTCACTAGGAAAAGATAAACTTGGTCAAAGCGAAAAGCTTACCAATACATATTTCGAGATATACATAGGCGAGGTATACCCGGCTCGAAATACCAAATGTGTATGATCTAGTCTATATATATAGGATACGAATTTTGTCTCAAAGAGTAGGAGATAGAATAGATATACTTTTGAGTGACAGATAAGTTCAAGTCTCCACATACCTTTTTTTCGAGAAGTTCCACCGGTTCCTTGGGTAGATCTTCTACTTGTATGATGAATCGCCATGAAGTTCTTGAGCTCTACTACACTTACTATCCTAGTTCGAGACTTAGCTATAAGAGACTAGAAATCAAGACTTATAGTTTTGATCACTAACATTGACAAACATGCTTGAGATAGCAACGCATGCGAGTTTGACCGAGTAGTGCTCTAACAAAAAGCCAATTTACTACATCAACAAAACTTACAAGTCCGCAGAAAGAAATTATACAAAGATCGAAAAGTTTATCCTCGCTGGTCTATGCAACAGAGAATCTCCACACTTAATTTCAAGCTCACCCAATTAAAGTGCCAACAAAAATACCAATTGAATCTGTAATGAAGAATTCGAAGAGATCGGGAAGAATAGAAAGATGGAATGCACAAGTAGGACAATTCGCAGTCAAATACAAAATACTGTCTTCCCAAAAATTTCAGGTTATTGCGGATTTCTTGGCAGAATTTCCATTAGAAGAAGACGAAGGCGTAGAAGAAATAATGGACATAGATGAATAGAAAGGAATCCCAAAAACCTTCTAACATAGCGTAACTCAAAAAGATGGGAAATATTCGTAGATGGATCAGTAAATGGAGAAGGAAATGGTATAGGGATAGTGATCATATCACCGCAGGGAGCAAGAGTGGTGCACACATTCAGATTAGAGTCCGCATCCACTAATTATGAGACAAAATATAAGGGAGTTGTACATGCGTTAAGACTCGCAGTAGAAATCGAGTTAGATGACATCAGAATAACCAGTGACTCAAAACTGGTAATACGACAAATACATGGGATGTACAGTACAAATGAACCATCTCTACAAAAGTACAAGCATCTCGTCATAGAACTGTCAACAAAAATAAAAAATGTGGACTGGAGGAATATATGCAGAAATGACAATAGATTCGCAGATGCACTGGATTTTATCGCATCTATGTTAGTGGATCCCACCGCACGGTACATAAAGGTAGAGACGCTCTCTTTTCCATCAATCAAGAAAGAAGAAGAATACGCAGACGTTATGATGGTAGAAAATGAAGAAGAAGATCAAGCAAATAAAGAAGAGGATTGGAGAAAGCAAATCCACTTATATCTGGAAAAAGGAGAAGTACCAAGAAACAGATTAGAAGCGCACAAGTTGAAAAGCTGAGCGAAAAATTACGAGCTAAGAGAGGGCGTCCTTTATAGAAGATCCTATCTTGGACCATCACTCAGATTCCTGACGCGAAAAGAAGGAATGAAAATTTTAAAGGCGATGCACTATGGTGATGCAGGTAATCATAGCGGAGGAAGATCATTAGCTTACAGAACAAAGATGCAAGGATATTATTGGCCTTACATGCATGAGGATGCGAAAGAAGTATCAAGAAGGTGCGAAGAATGCCAACGACATGGGAAGAGGATACATGCACCAGGTGCAGAGTTAAGCTCATCGGCAAGTGTATGGCCATTCGCAAAATGGGTCTTGGATATTGTAGGACCATTCATACCAGGAACATGGCAAAGGAGTATTTAATTGTTGCGATAGATTACTTCACTAAATGGGCAGAGGTCAAAGTAGTTCAAATATCCGAGATAAAGATGTGTACACCTTCATATTTGAAAATATAATTTGCAGGTTTGGGATCCCAGCGCAAATAGTCTCTGATAATGGAAAGAAATTTGAGGGTGAAAACATCTAGATGTTACTCAACGCATTCAAGATTCAAAGTGGAAAATCAACTCCTTTATATCCTTAAAGCAATGGGAAGGCTGAAGCAACTAATAAAACAATTGCGGATATATTAAAGAATAAGTTGGAAGGGCACAAAAAAGTTTGGTGTAAACAAGTGCATAATGCAGTGTGGGCGTATAAAACAACACGGATAGAAGCTACATGAATGTCACCTTTCTGTCTAACATATGGTGTAGAGGAAGTGCTGCCAACTGAGGTCATCATACCAACCACAAAGAAAGAAGCATGGGAGAAGAACTTAAATACAAATTTAATCTTAACAAAGCTTGATGACTTAGAAGAAAATAGAGAAGTTGCTCTATAACATATGGAGAACTATCATAAAAGGCTAGCCCGAGAATATAACAAGCGCGTAAAAGAAAGAGAATTCTAGCCTGGGGAGTTAGTATTGAGAGAAATATCGCACTATCATAGAGGAGGAGATGGAAAGTTGGAGAAGAAATGGGATGGACCTTACATAATAAAGAGGATAGTTGGAAATGGGGCATATGAGCCGATGGATCCTGAGGGGAAGAACACGGGTCGTAAACTTGACCATCCATGGAACCGAATATATCTGAAGAAATATTATCCATAGAACATGCGGCAGAATGAAGAAAATGATATGTATGCGTCGAGAATGGAAACTGTATGAATCAGAAAGAAGAATAAAAATGTTTTTTTTTCTTTTATGCGAAACAATGAATATTTCATTAAAAAAATACAAGTAGAAGAACGAGGCAACAATAAAAGCTCATAAATAAGACCTTAATAGGAGGCAGCAAAAATTAAAACCTCTACCTAGGGAGGCTACGCATCAATTTGCGGGGTGCACCCTAGTTCGTGTAAATGCAAGAGGCAATAATAAGACCTACCACGCGTCATAATTGGGGAAAACCTAGTAATGCATGGATCGGGCAAAAGACATACCCTCCATGGAACCTGAGTCATGGAGAATTGGGGAGAAACAAAACCTATCCAGCAGAAACTCCTTAGTTGAAAGACGAAGGTACTAAGCTCTCTCCTAAGGAGTGTAAAAAATCGATCAGGACGCCGTGGTACACGGTTGAGTCAAGGGTGCCTGGGGCGTCTGGAGCGTACTTGGCCATTCTTGACAAGTCATGACTCTGATACACTCGGTCCTCAAGAAAATCCACTTAGGGTGTGGTCTTGTAACCATAAGCCATATCGGCGGACGGATAAAAGGCCACGAACAAAACTGATTGTTGGCATCACTAGATGGGAAGACCCACCCTAACCCGGTAGGGGAAAGCTTCCTTGAAGGGGAAGTCAGGGGGAATATAAGGACGTCACCATCCACTAGGGAGCTGAATTGTGTCAAAGACGTCAATAGCACAAGACTTTTACTCACAAGAGAAATTATACTTGTTATATTGACACGTCAATATATCTTGCAGAGGCAACAATACGAAGAATGATAAGGCAAGATCAATGGGTTATTACTTGCAAAGGTAATGACCACTTGTGATCTTGCCGCACGACCAAAATAATACCCTGGGGCAAAAATAAGTCACATCAACAGGGGGAGGCTGACTAAGACCTCCACTTAGGGAGGCTCAATAAGACCTCACTATAAAACACATAGACCAATTTAAATATAACGCTTATTATATTGCATGTGATACATATGACGCATGAAACAAATATTGCAGGTGATGTATTTGACGCACAAAGCAAGAAAATACGTAGTTAATGCTTAAAGAACGCATGAAATGAATTTCGCAGAAGGACAGAAAGAAGTGTAGAACATGCTCAATTCACACAAAAGTTATTTCTCACAATGAAAATAACAGATCCAGGCATGGGAATAACATAAGGGAGGTATTATTCGCTTTCTTAGAAATAACTTTGCATAGAAATAGAAATGCGTTTCTTTAATGTGCAGCAAAAACAGATAAACAAGACTAGAGAATATCCAGAAACATAAGAGACAAAAGAAGAAATGAATCTAAAGATCTCTCCACTAGGGATCATTCTGAGGCAAATCATCACTTGGTACAGCAATCTCAGCTTCATTATTGACAATTCCAGCATCTTTTTCAACATCTGGAACAACATCAGGATTTGGGTCTCTAGGAAGATCATTGCCAGCATCATCATCTCTAGGTGGATCATTGAGAAAAAGAGCTCCTTCATAAGACACCAGTTGATTGAATAGGAAAAGGGAATCGGTGAGTCACGCTCTGACTCGGCGAAATTTTCTTCCGACGAATCTCAATTTCTGTGCTCATCTTCATAAATTCAGGTGGAATCAAAGTCATTAATTCTTGTTTTCTTCGTAGTTTCATGATTAGAGACATTAATTCAGGTGGTTTTCACGGATTCTTGTCCGAGAACCACTTGGCCTGATGAATTCAACAAAATTAGGTCAAAATAATACATAATCAAAAATTCCAACAATAGATTTACCTGATGATCTCTTTGAGGAGGGTTTAAATCCGTGGAAATTTTCACCCATTGGTAGATTATATTTACATAAGATTAAATTTGTGGATGCTGCTATTATTTTACGTCAACAATGGAAATTAGTTGGAGAATGTAAACTCATTCCTCTAGGAAGAGGTTTCTTCACAATCAAACTGGATAATGAAGTTGATCGAATGACCATCAAAGCTGGCCTGTGGGAAGTTAATGATCAAGTATTATAAGTTAGAAATTGGGTTTCAAACTTCAGACCATCATCACAACGTACATCTAAAGCTCAAGTTTGGGTTAGGTTACCTGGTTTAGGGTTGGAATTTCGGAAGGAGGAAATTCTCTTCAAAATATGTAAGGAAATCGGAACTCCTATTAAGATTGATGTTGCTACTGCAAATTGTGAAGTTGGTTATTATGTTAATGTTCTAGTTGAGATAGATTTTGCTCATTCTATTCCTAACAAAATCTGGATTGATACAAAGTTTGGAGGATTTTTTCAGGATATTTCAATTCCTGTATGTCCTAAATTTTGTCATAACTGCAAAATCATTGGTCACTTAACTACTGAATGTAGATTGAGTAGTATAAAACTAAAGTAGACAATGCACGTGGAGAGAATAAGCAATTTACTACACCAGAAAAGCAGCAACAAATTCCATTTGATATTTGTGATATATCAGAAAGAGCAGGTGAGGATTCTGTAGTTAATACTATTCATGAAACACAAGTTATCAAGTTATCTACAGGAAACAATATACTCCAGAAAGGAAAATCCAGTCTTCTTGTATGTGAAGAAGGAGAAATAGATAACGAAGTTGTCATTAAAGAAGTTCCAAATGTTTTAACACCAAAGAAAGCAAACAGTTTAGAAAGTACCACTATCAATTATGTAGATGGAAAAACTGGTCAAGTATCCAATGAAGTTGTTAAAGTGATCTCTTGGTCTAAAATAGTTGAAAAGGAAATGGTATCTAATACAACATCATCATCAAATGCTACAAGTCCAACTGATCCAGTAAAGGTAACTAAACAATTTCAAGCAAATAACAAGTATAATTTCAGGAAAAATCAAGGAAAAATAGGCGCTAAAAATCCTCCTCCTCCTATCAAATGAAGATAATATATTGGAATATCAGGGGCCTTAGAAGACCTAGGGCTCATGATAAATTGAGGTCTTTAGTCAACCAGTTTAGTCCCTCTTTAGTTTGGATTGCAGAACCAAAAGTAAAATGCAGTGCTTCTTTTTATAAGAAATTAAATTTAGCAGGAATGCAGAGCATGGTGATTCACAACTTTACATCAAATAATAAAGGTAACATATGGTTATTTTGGAGTAAAAATATTTCATCTCCTCAAGTACTATTTGTTTCTAGTCAAATGATCACAGTGAGTGTTGGAGATGTTCTTGTATCTGGAGTTCATGCTCATGTAAAGAAAGTTCAAAGAAGATTTTTATGGTCAGAGATGGAAATAATCAGTGAGCTTAATAAACCTTGATAGCTTTGGGTGACTTTAATGCAGTGATTTCACTTGATGAAAAAAAAGGTGGTAAATCTCCTAACAGGGCTTCAATGTTGGAATTTTCAACTTGCTTAGACAATTGTGAACTTATTCAAGCTCCTAAAACAGGGCTGCAATTTTCATGGTCTAATTGCCAGCAAGGGAAAAACAGAATTTTGTGCACTCTAGATAGAGTTGTCTTTAATCAACAATGGCTTCAAGAGTTTGGAGATTGGGATAGTGTCAGATCATGCACCATTATTGGGAGGTTGTTCTAATATTCCTAAACCTCATAATTGTCCAAGAAAAATTCAAAAAATGTGGATCTATCACCCAGAATTTTTATCAGTTGTCAAAGAATGTTGGTCTAAGCATATTCCAGGTGATCCAACTTACATCTTCATGCAGAAATTAAAAAGTTTAAAAAAGGAGTTAAATGAATGGAACTGGAAGGTTTTTGGCAATGTTCAAGTTAAAATAAAAGAAGCAGAGGAAAAAGTGAATGTAGCAATGCAATATTCAGATGACCATCCATTTGATGAAGAAACATTAAAGAACTTAGTAACGGCTCAAAATGAACATGCCAGTAGAGAAGTCCAAGCTAATGTGATGCTAAGGCAAATATCTAGAGAAAAATGGATTCAAGAAGGAGCAGCAAATACTCAATTCTTTCACACCAAGATGAAGATAAGGCAAGCAACAAATTTAATTAGTGACCTTGAAGATAACAATGGTAATATCATCTCTGACCCATCTCTCGTTGATGATTCTTTAGTGCATCAGTTTCAGCAAAAATTTGAGTTTCAAGAAGTTAATATCTCAGAGAAACTATTGGATGTTATTCCTTCATTAGTAAGTACTTCAGATCAAGAAATGTTGGATGCATTTCCAAGTCATGAAAAAATCTAGAATATCATTTTTCAAATGGATCTAGAGAGTTCTTCTGGTCCTGATAGTTTTTCAGGTATTTTCTACAGAACTTGTTGGGATATTATTGGTACTGATTTAGTGGCAGCAATTCAATTTTGTTGGAAAAGAAGATTCATACCAAGAGGACTGAATTCTAACTTCCTAGTTGTAGGATCAGAATCTCGCAACAATTATGTCTCAGCGAAGTTATCAATGGTACAACACAATAGCGTCGCATAACAATTTCAGAAACGACGTCAGCAAGGATCATGAGAAAGATGTGATAGTCCTGTGAAAATTAGAGAGCTTGCGAAATTAACATTTGTAAGGTTGCGAGAATGTCGCAAACCGTATCCGAAAATAAAGGACATATTAGCTGTCATCCACTATGTATTTCCTTATAAATAGTCATTCGAGTTGTAAAAGAAGGGGGATCTTTTTTGAGTAAGAAACAAGTAAATAGGAGAGAGAAAGTTCAGAGCAGAGATCATTCTTGACTTCTTTATCTTTCTTGTAAGAATATTCAAAATTTAATCAATAAAATTGAGAGTGTAAACCTAAAAATGATTTGATCAACAATGAAATCATATGAAGGGTGTAGTGTAGGATTTCCTGCAACTACATAATGGCGCTAGAAACAGGGAGGAGTTGAAGATTATTTTGGAAAAAGCTAAAGATTGATATTGATATTTGTGAAAATTTAAAGTGATTGATTAAGAATTTTTCATAATTTCTTGCAATACTGTTAGCATTGAAGAAATGGCTAGAAGAAGAAATACATCCAAACAACCGACTACTATTAGAAGAAGCAAAAGAATTGCTGGAAGAGAAAGAAGTGAAATGGGAGAATCTACTAGAATGAGAAATAATAGAGAAAATCTAATTCAATCGCCAATTCAACAAACACTAGTTCAAGAGAGGAATACAGATTATGACAGAGTGCGCGTACATACTTGGCGACCAAATTCAGCAGAAGAAATAGAAGAAGAGCAACAAAATAGAAATTATAGACAGGAAGAGAGAAATCAAGAAGTAGATGAAGGAATAATTCATGGAGATGAGGAAATTGGAGCGTTAGAAACATTGAGGCGAAGAATACATGAAGAAAGAAGAGCTGAGGCAGAAGAACGTGCGAATTTAACAAGGCAAAATCACGAATTAAGGATGGAGAATATAAGACTGCAGAATAGAAGATCGAGAAGTATCACAAAATCATATTCAAGATCGACTAGAAGAGAAATGAGGCTAAATTCACCCACGATCAATGCTGGAAATAATATTCAAGAAGAAACATCAAATCCTAATGAAGAATATCGCGAAAATAGAGAAAGAACTGATAATCGTTACATTCCACAAAATGAAACTTTTGATGATGGGCAAATTGGATGAAATCAAGAGAACGGGAAAAATCAGAGACAAAATAACCAAGATGGCGAAGGAAATCAAGAGGAAAGAAGAAGAATTTTACATGTGAGGGAAACTCAAAGAAATCAACAAACAATTGAAGAAGAAATTGAAAGACATAATGTTGAACAAGCACGTTTAATCTGCGAACGTGAAAGATTGAGAGCGGAAATGGAAGAACAAGAACTTCAGAAGACGATTCGCCAGAACAATCATGACAGTCGAGAAAGAATGTGTATACAAAACCGGAATAATGATAATCTCAATGAAGAGTATGATAGAGTAAAGAGAATGGTTGAAAGACAACGAATTGAATTGATAAGAAATGAACAAAATTATGGAGGGGAAAATGAACGACATCATCATTTGCAAATTCAAGATAGAGATGAGGAAGAGAATCGCAGAAGAAGACGAGATGAGGATAATGAAGAAGAGATACAAAATTTCGCAAGAGAAGATAGACGTGAACGCAGAAGAAGAGAAGCAAAATTAAAGAGACCAATGGGTCAAGATTCATGTGTAAATAAACAAATCTTGAAAGAATTAGAAGAAATGAGAGGATTGCTAAATAACAGAGGAGAAATAGGTAGAAGACAATTGGATGAAGCAATAGAAGAAGCTGCGAAAACTCCATTTACAATGGAAGTACAATTAGGAGGAATACCACCGAAATGCAATTTACCCACATTAACCAGCATTTTCGATGGAACAACTTGTGCAATTCAGCACATTAAAGCTTATGTGAGGTGCATGTTACAATGGGAGAATCATGATGCGGTATTGTGCAAATATTTCGCATCCAGCTTAACAGGAGAAGCGTTAAAATGGTTTGAAGGTTTACCAAAGAATAAAATAACCTCCTTCAATCATTTGCAGACCACATTCTTGGGAGCATATATAAGTAATAATTCCTCACGACCTGGTATAGAAGATGCGTTTGGATTAAAACAAAGGATTGGCGAAAGTTTGAAACACTTGACTAAAAGATGGAGAACTATGTGTAGCGAAATGGATGGCCGTGTAGATGAGAGATATCTTATATTATCATTTATCAATGCTATGTTTGCAACAAACCTGTTGTATGTCCAAATTTTCAGAGTCAAGAATACGATTACAATGACTAAATTGCGAGAACTTCAATAAGAATACATTTCTTTAGAGGAAAGACAAAATGAAATGGAATCATATCCAGTTGCGAACACCAGCTCACAAACGGCGAATGCAAGCTTATTACCCAAGCTAATAAACACAGTGGCGAATACTTCACAAGATTTTCATGATAATGTTTTGACTAGAGTGTTCGCAAGAGATAATAATGGAAGAGAAATTATGAATATTGCGAAAATCTCGCGACTAGAGGAACGACAAAAACAGATCATTTCTTTTACCGCAGAAGAAATTCCCGAAGGAGAAGAGGTGCATGACAATCCATTGGTAATAAAATTAGAAATTAATCCAAAACTGAAAGAAGATGAGGATGATGAAGCTGAAGATTCATGGGAAATCAATAGAATTCTAGTCGATACTGGAAGCTCTGTGAACATTTTATTTTATCATACTTATAAAACCATGGGTGGAAGAGATGATGATCTTATACCATCAACACATAAGATATATGGTTTTAATGGTACTGCTAACAAGCCTAAAGGGGAGGTTACTATGCAAATTCTATTGAAGGGAATATCTTCTGAAATCTCATTCTATGTTGTTAATGTAGAATCACCCTACAATGCATTAATTGGTCGACCTTGGCTACATGGGATTATAAGTGTAGCTTCAACTTTCCACCAATGCATCAAATTTCCTCACCCCAATGGTGTAGGAATCATAAAAGGAGATTGGGTTGAAGGAAAGAGATGTTACGAAACTGAGATAGAATCTTGCAAAGGAAGAGCAAACAAGAAGGAAAACTGGCGACACAAAATCAAAGACGTACAAAGAAGTGAGAGGTTGATAGTGGATACAATCGAAAATAAAGGAGAAGAGATGTTGTGAAATTAATTCTAGCTCAGAATAAAAAGGATGAACATACCATTACCAAGGAAGCAGTAGCAAAAAATAATAAAGAAGTGGATGATGGCAAAGGTAATAAAAACAAGAAATGTATGAATGATTAAGTTGTTGCGATAATCTCGCAATAAGTAAAATTCTCAAAAATACATTTGATTGAACAACAAAATTGTGATTGGGAAATTCAGATACAATATAATGATTTGCGAGACTCTCGCAGAGATAATGAATTTTACGGAAAATAATCAGAGAAGAATGATAAAAGAGAAAGAGCCGAACCTTTATGGCGTACACCCTAGTTCGCGAATACGAAAGAGGCAAATGTAAGACCTAAAGTACGTCATATAAGGGGGTACCTATTGTATGATTCAGGGAAAGGCTACACCGCCACCGGAACCTGAGTCATGGAGATTTGGGGTCAATGAATCCCATCCGGGAGAGGCACCTTGGATTCTTAACTTAAGCATATGACTTAGGTTGGGCGACTATGGTAATAAGGACTCTCCCAAGGAGTGCAGAATCTGATCAAGGCGCCGAGGTACACGGTTGAGTCAAGAGTGCCGGGGGCGTTTGAAGCGTCCTTTCCATTCTTGACAAGTCTTGGATCATACTTCACTCGGCCTGAAGAAAACCCCACTTAGGGTGCAGTCTCGTAACCAAAGCCCTATAGGCAAAATGGATAAGAGGCTGCGAAAACAACTGGTTGTTGTTAAGACTGGATGGGAGGAGCTAACCTTGTATGGTATAAGTACGCCTCCTTGAAGGGGCAACCAGGGGGAGATAAGGGCGGAACCCTCCATTAGGGAGCTGATAAGTGTCTTAAGAGGAAAATGTCATGAGGCTTTTTATTCGCAAGGATATTAAGGCTTGTCATATTTGTGAAACAATCCTGAAGAGGCAATAATACAAAAGAAAAGGATAAGACGAGATTAATGGGTTTTCGCATGAAAGTGCGAAGACGTCCTGCGATTTCGTCGCAATGACAAGAGATGGCATAATAAGACCTTTAATTAGGAAGGCAAAATAAGACCATATAATAAAACTAATTAATTATAAGAATTCATAACAGATTATTTTTTGCAAGAAAGATAATGAGAGGCAAGTATGGGAATCAATACACAAGAAGCATTATCTTTCTTATCAACAAAATATTAAATGGAAAAGTTGAGTCCAAAGTCGATTGAAAAATGTATCTCTGAAAAGTGATAAAAATAAGACAGTTCAAGAAAACAAAGTTAGATAAGAAGCTCAAGCTTCAATATTAATGTCAGTAGCAGGAGATGACAAAAATTCTTCGCCAACATTTTCGCAAGCTTCTCTTTCATTTCGGCTTTGATCTTCGCCATGACTAACATCTTGATTATCGCTAGCAATTACTTCATCAGGAGAAATTACTTTCTCATTCTGATTAACACCAGCAGATACTTCTTTAGAAGGAACATCTTCTTCATCTTCCAGGAAATTATCCTCTGCACCGCTTTCGCAATCATAATCACTATCAGCAGGACGAGGAAATTCATCATCATCTACTTCTAAGGAATCAATTGATGAAGGAGGAAGAGAGTTGGATAATAAAATGTCATTTACAAGGACTTCAGCCCGGAGATGAACTTGGCGAAGAAGTGCTCTTTGATGATTCCTATCTTGAATATCCTTAAAATAAGCAAGATAATCAAGTCTTCTTTATGCTCGGTCGCGAGAACCAGTAAGGGTAGATACTAGCAATGCATTCTCTTTGCGAATTTTATCATATTTAGCCTCTAGATCAGAAATAGAAGAACGAAGATTCTTCTTAGACTTTGCGAAAAATAGAATACAAAATTTTATTAAGATAAAGAATTCAGAGAGATATGACAAAGAAAAGATAATTAAGGCAGATAAACTATTATGACTACTTTCCTTTTTGCGAAATAAGGTGTTGAATCAAGGATAGACAACTATTCTCCCAATGGTCCATTGCGTCATCAAATTTATCTCCAACTAAACCTTTAAGTCGAGACTGAAGATTTTTCTCTTCAGAAATAAGAAAGGCAATCTTCTTCGCAAGAGAAGAATAAGATTCTTCTAATTTGGAATATTGTTATTTAAGCTGGTTTGCCTTCACACTTAAAGCTATTCTACCTTGAATGAGTGTATCTCTTTCAGCGATAGATGATTCTGTTACTTCTTTAAGTTCATTTCTCAAAGAGCGAAGAGATTGCTCTTGGTCAGCACATACTTTTTGGAGAATACTAGTTGTTGCGAAGATATCGCCATCTTGTTTAAATAAGCTCGCTTTTCTTGGGATAAGGTTTTATTCTCATATGATAAAGTTTCCATCCCTAAATTAGCTTTAGTTAATGAATAAGAAAGACGAGATACTTCATTACTTAATAGATCTTGTCTTTGAACTAATTGGGTATTTTCATTGGTAAGATTATTTATCTAATCAAGAGAATATGAATAGAGGTTATCTAATTGGTTATATTGATCCATCAAGATTTCTTTATCAACACGGGCTTCTTCAATAGCTGATTCAAATTGATATCTCTCCATTATTCGTTTCTGATTTAATGCTTAACATGCGAAAGAGGTATTTAAAGGATAATTAAACATGGGAAGGATAAAACCATCGAAAAGGAAAATTAAAGACATAGATAAGGAAACCATACCTCTTAATTCATCATTCTTTTTGCGAAGATTGTCGCGATCCAGCAAAACATTATGAAGCTTCTGATTTTCAAGACGAAGAGCATTACATTCTTTTTCTAAAGCTGTCTGCGAAGCAGCTCTGCCAGAACCCAAATGCTTGCTCAGAATCTCGCAAACATTAGACTTGATGGGATCAATAGAAGACTTCTTGCCATCATCCATCCAGATAAAACTTTGAAAGAAATATCTATCCCTTCAACGGTCTCTTTCGACAGAGGAAGAGACTTGGGTAGAGAACTGGTAGAGACAGAAGGTTGAGAAACATTCTCAATGGGAAGAGAAGAGGTTTCATTCGCAGAAGGATCCATAAGGGGAATTTCAATCATAGAAAGGTCAACCGAAGAAATGAAATCAGAGGCAGCATTTTCGCGAATTAGAGATAAAGGTTTATCTTGCGAAGATGTCGCAGGAGATTTGGAAGAAATGAAATCAGAGGCAACATTTTCGCGAATTGGAGATAAAGGTTTATCTTGCGAAGATGTCGCAGGAGATTTGGAAGAAATGAGTAGGTGGAAGGGAATAGAAGTTGGAACAGTTTTAAGGTGGAGAGATTTCTTGTGAGGTTTATGAAGATCTTTATCACCCTGCGAATTACAATCCATATAAGAAACAGAGGAAACAATATTGTTATTAGAAAAAGATAGTGTTTCTTACTACCTTCTCATTTGCAGACTTTCTTTTATGTGCGACAACCTTATGCTGTGATTTTGGATTGTTAGGGTTCTGAACTGTAAATTTAGTGTTGGAGCCCCTTTTGCTAAAATAACAAGAGTATGGGAATCACATAGACAACATCAAATAAGGCAATAAAAAAGATCAATTTCAAATATATCAATTCAGCAAAACTCCTAAAGAAGAAAAGAGAAGACTAACCTTGATGAATCCATGAAAAATAATAGCAAGGAGATTGTCTCGAAGAAAATTACGAACTATAAAGATCTAGTATGAAGATAAAGAAGAACTTAAGAAGGTTGAAGAAGAAAGAAGAAAAGCTGCAATAATGGAATTTGCAGGAGAACGATGAAGTTGCAGAGAAAATAAAAAGAAGAAAAAAGAGAGTGAGAAGGAATATATATAGAGGGAATTTCTCCTCGAGAAAATCAACACGATTAATACGGAAAGATATAAGCGGTTAAAAGGTAACGGTTACAAAAGACGTGTCGAGAAATAAACGGAAGAAAAAATACGTGTGATAAATGCAGAATATAAAGAAGAGAACAACTGCGGTATTTCTCACATCATTCTCTACTTGGTAGAGAAGATATGAGAAGAGGCAAGATGTAGGACCAGAATATCGCAACAATTATGTCTCAGCGAAGTTATCAATGGTACATCACAATAGCGTCGCAGAACAATTTCAGAAACGACGTCAACAAGGATCATGAGAAAGATGTGATAGTCCTGCGAAATTAGAGAGCTTGCGAAATTAACATTTGTAAGGTTGCGAGAATGTCGCAAACCATATCAGAAAATAAAGGACAGATTATCTGTCATCCATTATGTATTTCCTTATAAATAGTCATTCGAGTTGTAAAAGAAGGGGGGATCTTTTTGAGTAAGAAACAAGTAAATAGGAGAGAGAAAGTTCAGAGCAGAGATCATTCTTGACTTATTTATCTTTCTTGTAAGAACATTCAAAATTTAATCAATAAAATTGAGAGTGTAACCTAAAAATGAGCTGATCAACAATGAAATCATATGAAGGTGTAATGTAGGATTTCCTGCAACTATACTAGTTCTTCTTCCTAAATGTCAAGGAGCAAAAAAAGCAAACCAGTTTAGACCAATTGGTTTGAGCAATGTACTCTTCAAAAATTTTACAAAAATCATCACAGTAAGAATGAATAGTCTTATGGCTAAATTGATATCTCCTCAACAAGCAGCTTACATCAAGGGTAGGAGTATTCATGAGCAAATTTTGCTTGCCTCTGAGATGGTGAATGAAATGAAAAAAAAAGAAGATGAGGTAATGTAGCTTTCAAAATTGATATTTCTCAAGCTTATGATTCTATAAGCTGGAAGTTTCTTTTTCAAGTCCTGAAAAAATATGGTTTTTCTTCTTCATGGTGTGATTATTGGTTACTTACACTATTTGAATCAGCAAAAATGTCAATTATGGTCAATGGTGGACCTTGTGGATTTTTTTCAATGGGAAGAGGATTAAAGCAGGGTGACCCATTATCACCTATTCTTTTTGTGCTAATGGAAGATGTTCTTAGCAGGAATATTTCTCAGCTGGTAAATCAAGGTAAAATACTTCCTATGGTGATTAAAAATTGTATTCATCCCACTCATCTCTTCTTTGCAGATGATGTTTTTATATTTTGCAATGGATCCAAGAAATCTCTAAACAGTTTATTCACATTACTTGATGAATATCAAGCTAGCTCAGGTCAGCTAATCAATAAGGATAAAAGCAAATGTTTCATAGATGTAGTTTCTTCTGCTAGGAAACAACAAATTTGTGAGATTGTCAATATGGAATTATCTAAATTTACTGATAAGTACTTAGGAGTGATTTTAGCTCCTGGAAGAGTAACTTCAGCAATGGTCTGGACAGTGGTAGAAATTATTCAACATAGACTAGCAAAATGGAAAGGCAGATTATTATCTTTTGCTGAAAGGTTAGTTCTTTTAAAATCAGTGTTATGTAGTATTCCATTATACAATATGACTATTTATAGATGGCCTGCTTCAGTCATGAAAATCTATGCAAAACTTATAAGGAATTTCTTATGGTCTGGCAATAGTGAAATTAGAAAATTCAAAACATTATCTTGGAAGAAGGTTTGTACACCATACAATGAAGGAGGTCTTGGTATTAGAAGACTGAAAATTATTAACAAGGCTTTTCTTATGAAAATAATGTGGAAAATGGTGAATTCTCAAGATGAATGAGCTTTTTTTTTTGCTGCAAAATTTAAGAATAAACAAGGTCAATGGTTTGAAAACTGGAAACCATCTTTTGTTTACTCAGGTCTTAAATGGGCTTGGTCAACCTTGAAATATGACATTAAGTGGATTGTTGGTGATGGAGCTGGGATTTCAGTTTTGACACATGGTATGAAACATATCCCATGATGAATGAAATTGGATATTCTGACCTTGTTAAAAACAACATGCAGATGAAAGTGAAAGATCTGATTAAAGAAAATCAATGGGAAATTCCCAATGAATTACAATCTGTTTTTGTTATGAGCAACATGCCTGCAATTAATGGTGGAGCTGACAACATTATATGGAATGGAAGTACAAATGGTGTTTTCACTACAACTTTGGCAGTGGAAAAGATGAGATTCAAGCAGCAGCAACTGGTATGGCCTTCTTTCATATGGAAAAATTCTTTACATCCTTCCATTGCTTGTAATATCTGGAAACTCCTGCAAGGAGTATATGTAGATGATGAAACAATGAGAAATGAAGGTTATGAAATGCCTTATAGATGCTATGTGTGTGTGGCAGAACAAGACAACATGGAACATACCTTGTGGAAATGTGATTTTAGCACTCAAATTTGGAATTAGATATGTTCTGTCTTTGTCTTTCCCAGGCCATCATCATTTGCAGATGTCTGTCAAGCAGCAACACTTCATAGTCCACTGATAAAAGAGGTCTGGATCACAGCAGCTTGTGCAATAATGAAAGAATTGTGGTTCTTAAAGAACTCAATTCTATTTGAGAATGGAATGATCAATATTCATAGCTTTAAAAGTAGAATTATTCAAGTTGTTCATGAAGGAGGTATTAGAATGCAAGGTAAATGATGGTCTCATGACTATGATTCTCAAATAATCAACTTCTTCAACCTACAGTATAGGCTAATTTATCTTAAGCCATAGCTATCTTGGCTTAACTTCTTCTTCAATTCTGTCTTTTGTAATTTTTCTTTTATTTTTTAGTTGTTTGTTGTAAAACTTTGGTTTTTCAATTTAATAAAAAAATGTGATTGAGCAAAAAAAAAAAAAAAGATCTCCTTCATCATTGCAGTTATCATAGTCATAATCACTGTCAGGTTGAGGAATTTTATCATCATCAGCAACATCGAGAGGATCCACATCCAACAAAGGGAGTGAATTACTGAGACAAATTCGATCGACGAAAGAATGGGCTTTGATATGGCATTCCCGTGCGGCAGCATTCTTGGTATTCTCCACATAAACCTTCATCAATCTCCCAAGATACGAGCATCTCCTATTCGCCCTGTCCCGGGAAGAAGAAAGTGCCACGGAGAGCTTCCCGCGCTCTCTTTGAGCTTTAGACATGTCAGATCTCAACTTTTGGATGGTATACTGGTAGGATCTCTCAGACACTGCGAATACAAAAGACAACAAATTAATAGAAGAGCGACAAAATCACGTCAAACGAGGAAGTTTCAAAATAAGAGTTGAGGCAGTCAGCCCAATGTGACTACCTTCCTGCTGAGAAATAAAATATTGGGACAGGGCAGGACCACTGTTTTTCATATCTTCCATACACTTATCAAAATCATCATCTACTAAACCTTGAAGACGGGACCAAATTTTCATTTCACCTTGGTAAAGAGAAGCGTTCTTCTTTGTCAGAATATCATGAGATTCCTTTAGTTGTGTATATTGTTCACGCAACTTATTCATGTTCATAGTCACATTTATTTTACTCTTCATAATCTTGTTATTCTCCATAGTCAACTTCTTCATATCCTTGTCATACTGATTTTCCAATGCGCGAATAGACTCCTCCTGTTCAGTGCAAGTCTTCCGAAGAGCATGATATTGGTGCGTAAATATCGCCTTCTCACTTAAGAAAGTACGCTTTTCTTCGTGCTCTCATCTTACAGAGTTCGATCTCTCAATTTAGCACTATACAATAGCCCTGAAAGGCTGGATACTTGGGAACCCAGAAGATCATTTTGACTATAGAGGCGAAGATTTTCGTTCTTAAAATTATAAATTTGGTCAAGTATATATGAGTAATTGTTAATTAATTGGTCAAGTTGGCTCTTCAACCTCTCATTATCCGCATGGGCATCCTCGACAGAATGCTGATAATTATACCTCTCCGCGACACTTCTGGTTTAAATCTTTACGAAAGTGCGAAACAATTTAAAAAGGAGCATGCGAGGGAGCATGATGAATGAACATAAGTGCGGTTAAGTAAAAGCTTTTCAAAAATAAAAATGTACCTCTGAGCTCTTGATTTTTATTACGGAGATTTTCAGTTACAACAGCTTCAGCAAGAAAATCAACCTTTAACTTAGCAACATAACGAGAAAGTTCTAGAATGGTATGACTAGACTCAGAGAACCCTTCTGCCTGAACCAAGCAACGACGAGATTCCTAAGAAAGAAATAGTTTTAGATATGAGAATGCGAAAAGGTAGCACGAGTTGAAAAGATACTGATAAGGAAACACTTACCAACAGATCAAAAGCAGTATTAGCACTAGGGTCTAGCTGAGAGAAAATTTCGCTTCTAGTTGATTTATCTGGAGGAGGCTCACTTAGTAATTTAGCAAGAGCATTATAGAAACATACTTGAAATGGATCACTGATAGATGAACGAGCGACACTGACAAAATCCAACAGGGGTTTGGTCCCAGAGTCAACCTATCCAGAAACACTTCGAGTGGCAGTAGCAAGCATGGGGAGAGGAGCGGCAGTGGTATCTTTTGAAACAGGAATTGATGAATCAACCACGGGAGCGGCAACATTCGCAAAAGCGTAGGAACAAATATCCACCATTGACGCGGATACAACTTCAGAAGTGAAAAGAGACACTCCTTTTTAATGAAAGTTGTTTCTAATGAAATTGTTAGCACCACCAAATATGACAATGCAAGGATATGACATCCTTGGTGTTAATTTTTCAGAGCAAACTCAACCAGCTAGACCGACTTATTCCACGATAAGCCAGTGTCATTATAGTATAATGGTAAAGTTATTGGGTGATAATACGAGTGACCTGAATTTAAAACTCGCCAACACTAATTTTTTTACTAATTATCTTTTTTTAAAAGGAGTTCAATCCTCACTAATGAAAATCGATCCACCTACTGCTCCGTTTAATCGATCCAAACAACTCCACTATCTTAAGTTTTTTCTATTTCCTAGCCAACTTTTTTCTTGCCTAGTTTTGGTTTGATTTGATTAGCGAATTTAATGGTTTCTTTCCTCCATTTTACCTATAATTTGCTGTTCGTAATGCTAATATCAGTGTGCACACTTTCCGTATTATAATGATGGATATGACCTAAAATAAAACTTAAAGATAAGATAAGATGATGTCCATCACCTACTCAACCACAATTCCCATCATTATCACCAAAACACTGCCTTAAATTATGCTGAAAATCATCTTAAACAAAATCTTAACAAACAAATTTAATAGTAATCTGAAAATGATACCTTTTACAACAACCCAAAATTCATTGTTCTTATTCAAAATCGGCTGCATGAATAATGAATGATATTTATTCCCACTGTCCGCCTGACAACAAACAATATGGAGGAGAAGAAATATGGCCGACGGCTCTTAAGTCTTAAGTAACGCCCCCCAGTTTTGACATTGTCTTTCATTTGGCGGTCAACTCATGGCATGAGTCGGTCAGAAGCAGTCAACATCCTGATTTAAATTTTTTAATAATCCAGAATTGATAGAATATTAAGTTATCATGGGCTATTCATGTTCAGCCCATCCTATTTTTGTCTTTTAAAGGCCCAAATGATGTTTGGTATCATGGAGAAGATTCATTTTAATACAGTAGGAGGCAAGATGTGATGATGATGATGATGATGATGCTGATCATGTCACCATCAATCATGCGAAATGATTGATAATCCAACTCATGTGATATGGTCCCACGAAAACCGAATGTGGGACCACGTGACTCCGTATAAGCCTATAAAGAGGGTTGTCTGCCGTCTGGTCTGGTCTGGTGTAGGTTGTGACTTTCTCCAACGTCATTGACTCATTTTTAATATGCCATGTTACTTAATCTGACTTTTAGTTCAGGGTTCAATGCAGCTAATGGCGTGCCTCAGTTGGCCACCTCCGGTTAAAACGTTGTTGCCGACCCAAATGCTATACCAGCTGTGATCTGTGAGATCGAAAAGATCACATGTCATCAGTGCAATCAATTTAGTGGACGCTCTATCAAAAATGCACACGGCTCTACGCCTAGTACATTACAACTCATAATTGGTTGTTGGCTTTTTAAATTCAACATAGGAGTACTTACTTTTACTCGTGCTCTTCAGCAACTGATCTGCCGACAACATTCGGCCGGTAAGACACAAACACATGCCACGACGGTGGTACCACGTGGCACGGTAATAATCCACATGTATTATACCAACGCCAGAACCAAAACTAAGAATATTTTTGTAGAAAGAGAGAGAAAGAGAAAGATGACGATGATGGCTAGGGGACAAGTATCTAGAATCTTCGCAAAACCAGTAAAAATAATTTATTTTAATAAAAAAAAAATGAGAAAGTTGGTTGTTTAGGTGAAGGAGGTGAGAAATTCGGTGGTTTAGCGTGGAGGAAAAGATTAGGATGAACAAAAAAATGGCCTTTTTCTTTAATTAATTATTAATTAAATTACTCCCATAAAGTTAAAATATAAAATTAATTATTTAATTCATCTCTCCTTGTTTTGCTTCCAGCCTGTCTTTGTTTTCTCTCATAATAAATATATATAAAAATCTTCTTTCTCTCTTCTATAATTCTTTCATTTCTCTCATTTTTTTTTCACAGAAGCTCAGGAAGGAAGAGATAATATCCCATTATTTCTTTTCCCGATCAACTGAATCAATCTTCAAAGTCTTGAATTAATCAATCAGGTTTGTAATCCACACCCTCCTCCTTCTGATTATCATCTTCATCTTGTTGTTTTTTGATAAAAATTCTTTGATATATCTTCATGAAATTGAGTTTTTATTTCAATTTTCTAGATTTTTTGTTAGTAAATTATGATTCAGAGGACTTTTGATTGAATTTTGGACTAATTGATTTTTTTTTTTTTTTTTGTTTCAGAAATCCGGATTTTCAGAACTTTTTAGATTCATCAGCTGATCGGAATACAGAGAAAAATACACACAAGAAACTTAAGATATGGCAGAAGAACAGAGATGTCAAGCACAACCAGAAGGTCATATACTATGTGCAAACAACTGTGGATTCTTCGGGAGTCCGGCGACGTTAAATCTTTGTTCTAAATGTTACCGAGATCACCGTCTCACCGAAGAACAAGCTTCGTCGGCTAAATTTGCCGTTGAGAAATCACTAGCAGGTCCATCCGCCGTCCCATCTGCTTCATCCTCTCCCGCAACAACAACAACAAAATTGTTCTCTGCGCCGGCTTTAGTTCTACCGTCATCGTCTTCATCTGAATTAAGAAATCCACCAGTGGTTGCGAATCCGTTGCCGGCCGAAACTCCGGTTGCAGCGAAACCAAACCGATGCTTGACATGTAAAAAAAGAGTCGGATTGACGGGATTCAAATGCAAATGTGGAATTACATTTTGTTCTACACATAGGTATCCAGAACAACATGGGTGCACATTTGATTACAAAGCTGTTGGAAGAGATGCAATTATCAAAGCCAATCCGATCGTTAAAGCCGAGAAGCTCGAGAACAAGATTTGAACCACAGCAAAAAAAGCTGGAAATTGGGTATATTTGAAATTTGAATTTGAATTGTTCTCTGTATTTTATTAATCAGAATGATTTGATTTTATGATTTGGTCGATGACCGGAATGAAAACCATCCATTGGCCGGTCGGGTCTAGTCGGGTAAAAATTTGAGAGCAATGAGAGGTAGTATTTATTATCAGAGCCTGAGACTAATGTGCAGTGCAGATGTTGTTGTTAAATCATGTCTTCTGCCTTTAGATTAGATTATGGAATCATGGTATTGTCAATGGCTATGTATATGTATCTCTCTAGCTGCTCCTCTGTACTGGTTTATGTAAAACCATTACCTTTCTCTTCCTTTTTAATTATCTCATGTTGCTTGTGTAAATTTTAGTTTCTTTCTTCTGTTCATTGAATGCCATGTTAGTTTATGCAACTAGTACATTATTCTGTGTGTTTTGCAATTTGAAATTGACTAGTTGACACAAGTGGTGCGTCATTTTGCTTCAACATGGAAAGTTTCGAATTCAGTCTCTGGTAAAAAAAATTTAGTACCGGGGAGTTTCGGATTTAGGCCACTGGTGGAACAAGTTTTGCCCTCATGGCCTCGGGTAAAAAGTTGGTAAAGCTTTTTGTGTCGATGAGTTTCCATTCTATGTCAGGTAAAACTTTTTGTGTCGACGAGTTCCAAACTTAGGTCGCTGAGTTTCAAATTCAGGTAACTGATAAAGGATTTCTAGGTCACTGATAAAGAATTTGGGGCTAGGGCTGCCGGACAAATTAAGGTTTTCCAACTTAACTTGAAAGTCTTGTCTTGACCTTTCAATGTTTTTGCATTCATACCCGGCCATAATGGTAGGTGATGCTGGGTCAAAGAAAACGCGTTATGAAGTTTGTAGAGAAAGAAAAAAGGTTTCAATTTGAAATATTGGAAGGACAAAAGTCCAAACTCCACCCATAGAATTAAGAAATGTCTCCATCGAAAACGGGTATCTTTTGCAATTTCCAATGCGTTATTGCCGTTTACGCTGAAATTGAATATGACCACCACACAAAAACAAAAAACAAATAGCTGTTCCCGAAAGCAATTCCAAAGGATATACATAGATGCAAGATAAAAGATTGAGAAGGACTGCTTTGGATGAAGGAATTGATTCAGAAGAGTGATGATTTTTGCTGCCTTCTTTATCATTATTGTTCATTGTTCCATACAAAAACTGCTAGAAAAACTACCCTAGAGTGTTCTAAAAATGACTTGTTATAGCCCATTCCACTGGTACATATTTAGGCAAGAGTACTGTATCTGGCTAATGAATTGCCACTTAAAATGTGCAATCAGCGGAATATAGGGTTCAATCTGCACAAAAAAACAGTCGGTAAAAACAGCAGTCAGTTCTCTTAGACATGCTTTTATTTTTCCAGTCTCTAGTTCAGCAAAACTCAAACTTGCAACCTTTAGTGGCAGGAAAAACCACAACTTTAGACCCATACTCTCAAAACGCAACAATTTCTAGGATGAACCGCTAAATTCAGCAAAACTCAAATATTCTTTACAAAAACTCAAAATCAACCCACAACTGGGTTTTCTGTAGGTTCTTATATCCGAGACTTACATTTGTCTATGATCTAAATGAAACTTCAAAGTATCCTTCTGAGTAACTATCAATATGAAACTAGGAATCAGGATACTCAAACAGACTATAAAACAGTAAGACAGACAATATGACCATTAGACATGTGCTTTCTCTTCCTTGGAAGCTCTTGCAACAGCCTGTCCATGAAGACGCCCAGTTAACCTATAGTCGCAAACAATAAATGCATCCATACCATGAAGACGTGTGTTCAAAGTATCTTTTTTTATCTTACCATGTTACCACACATTATGCAGAACAAATAAATGCATCCTTTCTCTCTATCGAGGCATACCCTTCCCAGGAAGCTCCGAGTATAGACTAAGATCCTAATAACAGAACACCTTGGGATAATCCTTCCCTTCAAGCTATAATTAAAACCTGTTGGGTTTTCAGCAACAACTGATGAATCATAATCCATTTCATCCATACATTCTCAGGCAAGAGTACTATATCTAGCTAATGGATTCCACTTAAAATGAGTAATCAATAGAATGTAGGATTCGATTTGCATACCAAAAGCAGTTGGCAAAAACAGCAGACTGCTACCAAAAGAGCCAACAAGCAAAAAAAAAAAAAAAAAAAAAAAAAGAAGAATACAATAAAAACACACATACAGTGCATATACAAGCCAAGGTCACAGCCAAGCTCTGTCTACCAAAAGAGCCAACAGAAAAACAACAGTAGTGTGGTGTAGATTACATAGTACTATAGTAGCGTCAATACCTGGGAGCTGGCAGTGCTTCATCTCTGAGACATGCTTTCTTATATCCAAACCCAAGTTTCAGCAAAACTCAAACTCCCAACGTTTAGTGGCCTCAGAAACCTCAACTTTCTCTTCTTAAGTGGGGAAGACCCACACTGTCAAAAGGCAACAGAATCAAAAAAAACCGACAAAAACAATAAAGCAGACAATATGATCATCAGAGTTGTGCTTTGTCTGCCTTGGCAGCTCTTGCAAAAGCCTGTCATCGATGAAGAGCCCAGTTAACCTATAGAAGCAATGACAACTATATAGATGCTGCACGAGGTGGAACTCCTGACTGACTGCCAATAGCTAGTCGTAGTACGAAAGCTTATTGAGCAAAAGCCATTCAGTGGTTGGCGGACAATAGAGCAGGACCGTAAACTGTTAATGAAAGAAATATCATAATGGAGCATACCACAACTCTTTGTGAAGCTTTCATTTATCTCATTTTCTATCTTACCATGTTACCACACATTACACAGAACCAATCTATGCACCCTTTCTCTCTGTCAAGGCATACACTCCCCGAAGTATACACCGTCCGGTTTTCGCAATTGAAATTCATGAATCCTACACACCAGTTAACATGGCAATATCTTATATTCTTCATGCTGTTCATGCTTAAGAGGTGACGCAGTTTTTATTGCGGAAATAATGAAACATGTATAAACCAAAAGGTACTGTATACGCTGTAAATATGTGAATGACAATTTACGCACCGTTACTACGCATTCGTTTCATATAATCCTTCAGTTCTGAAGCAGCTGTTGGTAATTTAACTGACCTTGGAATACCTTCATGAGTTCAGGAACTTCTTGCTCATACTTTATTACATACTTCTCCAAAAACGACTTGTCTAACATTTTAGAAATTGTGCTTATAGCAATCTTTTCCTTGATCAGACCTCTGGAGACTAAAATCCTGATAACAGAACACCTTGGGATAATCCTCTCTTTCATACTACAACAAATAACTGTTGGGCGCTCCGCAATACTCAAAGACTCGTAACCCATTTCATTCACAAGAAAATTCATAACCGCCATAATTTTCTTCTCAGAGACTGTCATACATTGAGGATTTTTCCTAAATGCTGTTTGAATGTGATCCTCAGACCAACCCCATGTCTTGTAAACATCCTCTTTTTTTCTCCAATTGACTTCACTCATTGATGTCAATCCCTGTATGGCTCTGAGAAATGTGCCTTGTAAACGATTAAAACCCATGTCTTTAACCTTCTCTACAATCTCTTTAAAACTATCCGCATCTCCAGTATATGCTCTTGGTTTGTCGATTATATACCTAGAAATCTTAGATTCAGGGACGCCTTCATTTCTCAAAAGCTCTAGGTTGACCATCACTCTTTTAACTGTAGTGATAATCCGAGCATTTCGCTTGATCATTTTAATGACATTTTGGTCAGACTGAACAATGCTTTTAAGGATATCAAAGGAAGGGATTAGTGCTTCACTAAGACTCCGAGATAAGATCAATGGGTCACCAGAGATGAAGTTGGCAAGATCAAGTCCATAAAGCCCTTTGGATTCGAAAAACTCTAATTTGGGTTTAAGGGTTTTATGAGGATTATATAATAGGATGGCTGGGAAACTTGGGATTATTTTAGAAATTTGAAGTTCAGTGAATCCGTGAGCTCTGAGTAAAGTTAAGACTGAATCAGGATTAGAAGTGGTTTTGAATTTGATTTTTTTAGAAGCAGAAATAGCTCTATCTTGTGTTAATCCACATGAATTAATCAAATAAGAAACCACAAATGAAGTATCAGAATCAGAATCGGAAGAAGTAGAGAAGGAATAGAAGAGGGAAGTAACAATCCTAGATTTTGAAATTACAACAACATTTTGATTTTGAGATGCTGTAAAGAGAAAATACTTAGCTGGTAATGATGATGAAGATGAAGATTCTCCACGGATGATGGCAGCTGCCCCTGATTTACACAACAAGGATCGAAACATTGCACCCCAGAATAAGAAGAAGGAAGATTGGTTTGGAGCAGCAGGGGAAGAGAAATGAAAAAAAGAAACCTAAACGAGGTAAAAAATGTCTGAAAGTGATATTTCCACCCCATGGCAATTTTAGTACTCCATCTAGTAAATTGAGTCAAGGGTGGAGGATGGTGTGTCTTTTGGTACAATGAAATTGCCAGCCAATATCGATATCCCTAGAATCGAAAGAGGTAAAACCTCAAAATTCAACTTAATGTTAAAGTTACGGAGTTTTAACTTCGTCTTTTTGAAATTTTGATTTGCAACAGTGGGCTAATAGCTTGTGCCATGGAGCTAATCAATCTACCACTTCCGTATCCTCTAAAGGTATGACAATGGCCGGCTATAAGTAAAAAGATAATAAGGTATAGCTAGAGAATCAGCAGCCTTTGTGTTTAATTTCAGGGTTCGTACTTGCTTTGCCAAGGTGTAATACTTCATGTTTCAAAACATAGAGTTTAAGTCTGCTTGTAATGAGGGGAACTGGGGAACGGACACCCATAGCTTTGCAGGCAACAAAAAAATGAAAATAAAAAAAGGCGCCGTTGCCGGGGATCGAACCCAACCATTATACTACAACGACTTGATTCGCTAGATTAGTCCCACGAATTATTTACTAACCATAAAGGATTCCGTCCTTGAGTGGCACAAACACTCAAGTTTATTGTATCAGTCAAGCTATCAGCCGATCACAAATCCTATTCTATCCAGCAGCAGGAGACAAGGGCACATTATTGCGAAAGCATTAAGCACCGTTTTAAAATCAGAACGAAAGCGCACTTGGGTGGACTAATTTCTAACTGCTATTGCTCATCCCAAAATACTGCAAATATTTCGGCTATATAACTGGTGGCAGTCCCAACCCTCCGGATACAGCAGTTAAGAAATCATCATCACTGCTTCTAGTCAGAAATCCATAACAAGCATCTGTTGGAATGGCATAGAGATTAGAGAAGAGAGTGAAAACATGATCAAATACAGAGATTCCATTGATGATAATCAAGATACTAATGGTTAACATACACAACTTCCCTTTTGCTTATAATTATACCAAAACAGGCATAAACAAGCGTGGCGCTAAAATGTAAGAGCAAATGCTAATTGTATTTTCTAAGGGAGGCAGCAATAAAGCAAAATACAGTAAAATCTGAGAAGGTAGATAATTACTGCATATTCGGCTCATCAAATCCTTGAGTTCAGCAATAGGTCTTGGCAATACAGCTGACCTTGGAATACCTCCATTAGTTCAGAAACCTTTAGCTCATACTGTTTGAAAAATGACTTGTCCACCATTACTGAAAGTGAACTTATAGGAGTGTTTTCTTTAATCAGACATCTGGGGATCGAAATACTGATAACAGAACAACTTGGGTTAAGCCTCTTCTACCAGGGATTTAGCAATTAAAAATTACAGTTGTTCAGCAATGCTTAGTGAACTGTAACCCATTTCAGTTCTTAAGGATATTCATAATCTAATATTTTTCCTAGCAGTTGTACGAATGTGACATTTGAACCAACCATATCTCTTTAAAAGGAAAACAGCCATTGGCTTTGTCTCGTTTTACTTTCTCCTACCAAGGTTTAGTCTCACATCGTAAAGAAGCAAGTGTTGAGATCAATTATTTGTTGGAATATTTTCAACACCGCTTACCAAAGGGGGGTCCTGGGGGGCATCGCCCCCCAGGCTGTGGTCGACCTGACAGGTCAGGTCGTGGGGGTCCAGGGGAGACCGCCCCTGGTGGGGGTTTCAAGGGGGCAACGCCCCCGGAAGAATTTTTTGAACTGACGGTTTTATTTGGCCGATAAAAGCCTGTTCGAAAATTTCGAATCCAAAAGACACCATTGATGTCTGTTGATGAAGGAACCCGACGTTTCGTGAATAGAAACCTGTTGGCGAATAAAAACCTATTCCCAACAGGTGCAAAACCCTTTATAAATAGCTTCTCCCAGTTTCGTTTAAACATATAAGAAAAATCAATCTGTTTTCTCTGTTTCAAAAAGCATCATCAGAAATCAGAAATCTCTTTGTGTGTTCTTGATTGAATCAAGGGGTACAAACCTTGAATTCAGTTTTCGTTGCAGGGCTTTCATTGTATCCTGAAGGCAATATTTCGCATACCTGTTGTAATCGCCAATTGTTATTGGGAGGGTAGAAATATTTGTCTAAAAGAAATTTATACAAGCCTTGAAAGTTTTGGAGTGCAACACTTTCTTCTCTGATTCATTCATCCTTTGTGAAACCCAATTTTTTCCAACATTATTGAAATCTGTTGTTTAGACTCGTTCATCCCTGACTCATGCACGAACAAGAGTAAGAGGGAACTGAAATAAGCATTTAATGGACCATGTATGCAGTTCCACAGATACTTCTTTTCTTCTTCCAACCACAACCAAAAGAGTAAGATGGAATTGAAAATTTTCTCGTTTCAGGCAACAAGACAGACGCATTCTAAAGCAACTTTGGCTCACATTTCCAACCATACATTCCTTTGTTTGTACTAGATCAGATTACTATAGGATCAGTTTACAGAATTCTAACTTAGAACTTGTTTGTTTGCAGCTGACTCGGCGTCTGAATCTGAGTCAACCCCTGACTCGGACCGAGTCAGCAGTCAGACCGTTTGTTTTCCATTTTGAGTCAGATCTGACTCGACCTCTGACTCAGACATAACCCCTGACTCGGACTCATTTGAGTCAGGTAACAAAATACCCCTGACTCATGGGACCAAACCACTGACTCACTTATTTCCGAGTCAGATGAGTCAGATCTGACTCAAAACAAACATATCGACTCAGATCCAGATGAGTCAGGTGATTTCACTCAGATCCAGATGATTCAGATCCAGACGACTCAGATGAGTCAGGAGTAAACAAACATGGTGTTACTTGAGAAAAACGTGTAACACTTGAAAGAGAAATACTGGCTTACGGCACCGCAATCTCCTGCAGCTGGAACCTCCTGACTACCAGCACCTGATTCCAATGTACTGCAGTGTGATAGCCTGAGAGCAACTTCATGCATATCGCTTGATTCTCTTCTGTTGCGGCTCTAACTTCACTGAATTCGCCTGCAAAGTTGAACATTGTAATTCCAATTCCAGCAATTTCGACTTTACAGATTTTAAAGAAAACAATACAATTCCAATCCAAGCATTTTCGACTTTTCAGACTCATAATTGTATAAACCAAAAGTTACTAGGTAAGAGGCAAATATGTGAGTTTTTGATAATCTACGTACCCGTACTGCGCATTCATCTCATGAAGTCCTTCCATTCTGAAGTAGTTGTTGGTAAGTCAACTGACCTTGGAATATCTTCGTGAGTTCACGAAATTGTGGCTCATACTTTAGTACAAACTTCTCCAAAAAATACTTGTCTACCCTTTTAGAAAATGTGCTTATACCTAGAGAAATTTTCCTTGATCAGACCTCTGGAGAACTTGTTTGTTTGCAGCTGACTCGGCGTCTGAATCTGAGTCAACCCTTGACTCGGACCGAGTCAACAGTCAGACCGTTTGTTTTCCATTTTGAGTCAGATCTGACTCGACCTCTGACTCAGACATAACCCCTGACTCGGACTCATTTGAGTCAGGTAACAAAATACCCCTGACTCATGGGACCAAACCACTGACTCACTTATTTCCGAGTCAGATGAGTCAGATCTGACTCAAAACAAACATATCGACTCAGATTCAGATGAGTCAGGTGATTTCACTCAGATCCAGATGATTCAGATCCAGACGACTCAGATGAGTCAGGAGTAAACAAACATGGTGAGAACACCTTGGGATAATCCTCTCCTTCAAGCTATAATTAAAAACTATTGGGTTTTCAGCAACGACTGATGAATGATAACCCATTTCGTTCACAAGGAAATTCATAACCGCCATAAGATCCTAATAACATAACACCTTGGGATAATCCTCTCCTTCAAGCTATAATTAAAAACTATTGGGTTTTCAGCAACGACTGATGAATGATAACCCATTTCGTTCACAAGGAAATTCATAACCGCCATAATCTTCTTCTCGGACACCACCATACAACTAGGCCTCTTCATGAATGCTGCTTGAATTTGATCCTCAGACTAACCCCATCTCTTGTAAACACCCACCTTTTTTCTCCAATTGGCTTCGGTTATTGATGTCAACACTACTACAGCCCTAAGAAATGTGGTTTATAAGTGATAGAACCACATATCTTTAACCTGTTCTACAATATCTTTAAATCTATTGGCACTTTCTGTATATGCTCTTGCTTGGGAGCTTAAACCCATACGAATATTGGTTTCAGGGACACCTTGATTTCTCAAAAGCTCTAGGTTGACCATCAATCTTTTAACAAGGTTTGGACCGAGAATCCAATAATTTCGTTTAATCATTTTAATGACGTTTTGGTCTTAAAGAAGAAGTAACATCCAGAATCAAAACGAGAAATGATAACCCAAAACTAGGCAAAGACATTAGTTCGCTGGGCTCAAATAATCCGAGACAAACACATTAGTTCACACAGACTCAATCAGAGACTGTTTCATCCTTGCTGCCAAGATGATTACTACTCGTTTCATTTTCTTTGCTACTTTAAAAGGTTGATGCCAGTAATGTTGTTTGACTTTTCCCTAAAGTCTACGTCACCATCTCACTCAAGCATCATGAATCATGGTCAATAAATGTGTATCTGTTAAAGAAATTTTGTGTACAGTCTCTGCAGCAGTCTATCGACAACTAATACTCAATTTAAATTCCATCTTCTTGCAGCAACTAAGTTTTCCTTTTCAACACCACTTGTTGTAACTCAATTTATTATTACCTCCAATAACAGGATAGAACAGAACCTTAGAATTAGTTTCATCGAAAATTCTCAGAAAATCCACCATTTGTGGAGGAGGAAATGAGCTATGATTTTGTCGGACTAACTGCTAATATGCATAATAATGTACAACAGTTGCGGTGCGGGTGAATCCACGGATTTCAAAGTCCAACCGCAACCAAACCTTTAAAAGTGCGGATTTGAGAATCTCACCCGTGTCCGGCCCATTAGTCTTGCGGATTGGGTTTCACCCACAAATTCGCGGACGGATACAGATAAAATCCGCGGTTCCGGACTTTTTGCACACCCCTAATGCTTTCAGTAAAGCTAAGACTGAATCTGGTTTGGTTGTGGTTTTGAATTTGAGTTTTTTAGAAGCAATAATAGCTTCATTTTTTGACAATCCATGTTGAAGAATAAAACAAGATACTGTGAAAAAGACAAGAGGGACCAACAGGTGTTGTTGATCCAATAAGGAAAAAGGGTATGGATCAACATGTATTTTTGACTCAATGGAATGGTGTCCGTGAAGTAAACTTGAGTTGCAAGTTTTACTGGTAATTGAGTCGGTTTACGTAAGAATTGTCTAAAAGTTTTTTTGTTAGAGTTTGGTTATATTTGGAAGTTTTTATTGCTTGAGAGTCAAGTCTGTTATTCATATAAATAGTTTTTTGTTGAGACATGAATCGAATACAATAGAAGAGAGAGTTTTTTTTTCAGTTAAATCTGTGTGTTTTTCATTAAGTCTTTGATATCAGATTTTCTACATCTGGTATCAGAACACTGGTATCAGGTTCTAGGACTGTGGGTATGAGAAGTTAAGTTGAAGAAGATGACAAGTTTAAGTTCAATCAAGGTGCCGGTGTTTGAAGGTAAAAACTTTGAACACTGGAGGTTGCAGATGGAGAATATATTCATATTCCAAGAGGTTTGGGATATTGTGAAGGATGGTTATGTAGAACCAGCAGAAGGAGTTGTGCTTGAAGAAGCTGCGCAAACTCTATTAGCTGAAAACAGAAAGAAGAATTCTAAAGCTACATATATTCTTCATCAGGGTGTTCATGAATCTCTCATGGACAAAGTTATCTATATTAATCAAGCTAAAGTAGCATGGGATGGTTTGATAAGCTATTACACAGGATCTGACAAGGTCAAGAAGGTTAGATTACAAACCCTAAAAAGAAAGTATGAACTGTTGCAGATGGAAACTACTGAAGCAATATCAAATTTTTTCTCAAGGACATTGAATCTTTTCAATGAGATGAAAGCCAATGGTGATACTGTAGAAGATTCAGCAATTGTTGAAAAGATATTAAGAAGTTTATCTGAGAAGTATGAAGCAAAAGTAACTGCTATAGAAGAGTGTAATACTGCTGCAACTATGACTCTTAATGAGTTATTGGGTTCTTTACAAGCTTATGAACAAAGATTGTTCGAGAAAACAGTTGCTGCAAAACAAGTCTCTTGGTCATCGCTAGA
The DNA here is from genome assembly GCF_003573695.1 of Papaver somniferum. Lineage (NCBI taxonomy): Eukaryota > Viridiplantae > Streptophyta > Magnoliopsida > Ranunculales > Papaveraceae > Papaver > Papaver somniferum. The sequence goes on from NC_039366.1 coordinate 17,112,117, forward strand.
CCAGTCAAATAACGTTGACGAGCTTGAGGGTCTTTACACTTTTGAATCATGAGCAATGGCTCATTGATCAACAACAAGATTCTAGTATTGTTTTTGATGCACAAAAAATCCATCTGCTTTTTGTACTATAAATGTTGGTTATGGTAATGGTAGAGGAAAGTCAAAGGGTAACTCAAAGAATGGACAAACTATTGGTTCTGGGTTCAAGAATAATGTACAGGGTCATGTTTCTAATCAATCAAGTAATAATTCTGTTTATCATAATGCTTCTACTGGTGGTTCAAGTCAAGTCAATGGTGGTAGAAGGGATTATTCTCAGGTAGATTGTCAGATTTGTAGAAAGAAAGGGCTTCTACTGAAGTACCAGCAGATGTCACTTTAGATATTATCCACCAACTGTTGCTTCTACTTCAGCTAATAATTCAACAAATGTGGGTCCTCAACATGCATTCACTACTATGATTGAAGATCAAGTTTTTGGTGATCCTTCTACATCTGAGTCTCAACAGTGGTTAGCTGATTCTGGAGCAACAACTCATATGACTGGTGATATGAATCTTTTTCAGAATACTTCTTGCTTCCAAGGAAAAGAGAAGGTGCAAGTGGGCAATGGTAAGTCCTTGATCATTACATCTACTGGTACTTTAGTTGTTAAGACACCTAAAACTAATTTTAGGCTTGACACAGTTCTTTTAGTTACTGACATGAAGCATAACTTAGTTTCAGTTGCTCAGTTTACAAAAGAGAACTCTTGCTATTTTAAGCTACATCCATATGGATATGAAATTAGAGATTTACATTCTGATACATTTCTTTCTCAAGGTAAAGTAGTTAATAATTTGTATCACATTCAATATGCTCCTACTTCTAAAGATACTCCTTGTGCCTTTTCTTCAACTTTGAGTGCTTCTTCTAAAGTTTGGCATGACAGGTTGGGTCATCCATCTAGTATGATTTTACTAAAATTAAATTTTACCAAACACATTTCTTTATCATCACCTCAGTCTTCATCTTTGTGTCATCCCTGTCAGCTTGCTAAAAGCAAGAAACTACCATTTAAGCTTTCTCCTACTCATGTTGATAAACCTCTTTCTTTGATCCACTGTGATGTTTGAGGTCCAACAGTTCCATCTTTACAAGGTTACAAATATTATATTGTGTTTGTAGATGACTTTAGTAGATTTCATTAGATTTATCCAATGGAACTCAACTCAGATGCTACTAAATGTTTTTCTCATTTTTAAACTTCTACTGAACTTCAGTTGTCCTCAAAGATTTTGGCTTTTCAAGTTGATGGTGTAGCTGAACTTGTAAAAGGTCCTTTTAATTAAGCATTTGTTGGAAACTAGTGGTATACTTATAAGAATTTCTTGTCCCAAAACCCCAAAGCAGAATGGCCTTGCTGAAAGAAAGCATATGCACATTACTGAAATGGATAATTCTTTATTTTTTAATGCACATTGTCCCAAAGATATGTGGTATGATGCTTATCTTACATCAACTTATTTGATCAATAGGACTCCATCCAAAATTTTAAAATTTAAAACTCCTTTTGAGGTTTTGTCTGGTGTTGTTCCTGACTATACCTTTTTAAAGGTTTTTGGAACTATTTGTTATCCTCATTTAGCTCATTCAAGAGCTGACAAACTCTCTCCAAAATCTGTCAAGTGTGTTTTTCTTGGATATAGTAATTTGCATAAGGGATATAAGTGTTATAATCCAGTTTCAAAGAAATCATATATTTTAAGACATGTTATCTTTGATGAAAGTCAGTTTTATTTTCAACCGTCTATTACTGATTCATCCATTGTTTCTGACTTACCTTTTGATTCTCTTTTGCCTACTCAAATTGTGTCTTCTGATTCTTCTATTTCTACTAGTACTATTGTTACTAGGTCTCATAGAGCTATTTCAAAACCCAAACAATTTCCTGATTTTATTTCTCGTTTTACTGTTAAACATTTTATTCCTTCTTCTTATCATTCTTTATTAACTACTATTACTAAGCCTAAGACTTTTAAGCAACCAATTAAGAATCCTAAATGGCAGGTGTCCATGAAAGAAGAGTATACTGCTTTGAGGGATAATGATACTTGAGATTATGTTCCACCTGAGCCACATATGAACATTTTAGGATGTAAATGGGTTTATAAGGTTAAACAAAAGGCAAATGGTACTATAGATAGGTTGAAGACAAGACTAGTTGCAAAAAGGTATAATCAGCAAGATGGAATAGATTACAATGGATGTGAGTAATGCTTTTCTTCATGGTTTTTTGGATGAAAATGTTTATATGGAACAACCTCAGGGTTTTGTCAATCCAAATTTTCCTTCAAATTATGTTTGCAAGATTAAGAAAAGCTTATATGGATTGAAACAAGCACCAAGAGCTTGGTTTCATAGGTTTAGCACTTTTCTTATGTCTTGTGGTTTTAAAAAGTGCATCTCAGATCATTCAATGTTTGTGTATTATTCTACTAAGGGTATGATTGTTTTACTTCTCTATGTGGATGATATATTGCTTACTGGGAGCTCTCCTACAATGATAAATAATCTGATTATGTGTCTGAAAAAGGAGTTTGCTATGAAAGAATTGGGTGACTTAATTAGGTTATTTTCTTGGTTTGGAGGCAGTAAGAGATGACAATTCCATTACATTAACTTAACAGAAATACACATTAGAATTGTTAGAAAAAGCTGGTATGCTAGAGTCTAAGCCATGTGATACACCAGTTGCTAAGGGAGCTAGATTGTCTGTGAATGATGGTGTTAAACTAGATAATCCAGTTGAATACAAGATAATAGTAAAGGTTTAGAAGAAGAGGTATGCATGAAACTGCCACCAGGATTTGAAAATTCTGATGACACGCAAGTATGTAGCTTAAATAAATCCATATATGGATTATAACAGGCATCACGACAGTGGTTTGCTACATTTTCATCTGCACTTATTAGTAAAGGTTTTTGTTAAATTAAAACATACTATTCACTCTTTACCTGTAATTGTGTATATGTATATATATATGTTTTAGTATATGTAGATAACACTATCATTACAGGTATTGATGAAACCTCTATATCAAAATCCAAAGTGTCTCTAAAAAGCGTTTTTCGTGTAAAAATATGGGGCATCTACGATATTTTCTAGGTATGGAAGTTTCCCGTTTGGATCAAGGTATATTTCTTTGTAAAAAAAAGTACATCCTTGATCTTATCAAAGATATGGGGATAACCGCATCCAAAGTGTTTTTTTCCCCATGGAGCAAAATCTTCGCCTCAATCCTACAGATGGTGAACCTTTATCTGACCCGAAAACATATTGCAGACTTATTTTTCGACTTTTGTATCTAACGGTTACTTGATCGGACATCACGTATGTAGTGAATACTTTAAGCCAATTTATGCAATCCTATAACTGCTCATCATGATGCAGCTTTACGTGTTTTGCGTTATCTCAAGGGAACGATTGGACATGAAATTCTTTTATCTTCCAAAAGTTCTCTACATTTATGAGGTTATATAGATTCAGAGTGGGTTGGTTACCCAACCACCCGTCGCTCAACCACGGATTATTTCACAATGCTGGGTGATAGTCCTATTTCGTGGAAATCTAAGAAAAAACCAACTGTTTCTCAATCTTCTGCCGAAGCTGAATATAGGTCCATGACTAATTTAACTGTAAAATTACAGTAGTTAAAATATCTTTTACAGGACATACGTATTCCGATTTTAGAACCTTTCACACCTTACTGTGATGGTCAAACAACAATTCATATTGCTGAAAATCCTGTACGAACCAACCAAGCATATCGAAGTTGATTGCCATTTCGTTCGTAGGAAGATTCAGAATAATCTCATTAATCCATGTTATATCATATGAGTCGACCAAATCGTTGATATGTTCCATTTTGGGTATTTACCATCTATCTTCCCCTTTCTCCCGAATGCAACGCATGATTCAAGTTTAATTTTTACCATCTATCTAATCACTCGTTGACCGTTTCTGCAATACACTTATGAATTTAATTATGATGACGTATACGTTTCGTCAGACCACATGGCAATGGTTCCATAAAAAATACCCAAAATGGAATAGACAAGATTCTCAAAATCGTTTTTGGAATTTTTAATTAGTTGGGTCAATTCTGATGAGTTCCATTTCTGAACTTGAGGATGATGCTGGTTTTTTAATCTTTTCTTAGCCGGGAATTTCAAACGTTCACGTTAATCATTTTGAACAAAATTTTCATATTAATAAATGAATATTGTTGATAGTCTATAGCAACCATTTAATCTGATTTTTTCTTCTTAAATAAGAGATGTTCTTAGAAGAAAGGAGTATTTTGCCCAAAATCTTGTAGATTCAAACGAACCCCAACGCCCTAAATCCTTTGGATTGATATGAACTCAAAGTAATACCGTGTTAAATAGCCGATGTTCTTGAATCGAGAATACCAAGTCAGTACCAGCGACCATGGTTTGAAAAAATCGCTCTCAAAACGAAAAGAAACTCAGCCCAAATGGCGAAGAAAAATCGCTCCAAATAGCGAAGAAATATGTCAAAAGACATCAAAACAAAACTAATTTTATTCAATTAAAACTTTAAAAGAAGAGAATGAATCTTACTTAGATCTTGTCCAAAAAGGACCAAATCTAGGGAAGGGGTTAATGGAGGAGATATGAATCAATGAAAGTGGACCAAATTTAATTACTATTTATATTACCTAGGTATATTTTGGTGTTTCCAATGCATACATATGTTTTTTACCAGATACATGTATAACAAATTCTTTTTTAATGTTTTTCAAGATACATGTATAACAAATTCTTTTTAACATATGTTTTTTACTAGATATTGTTTCTTGTGCATGATAACAATCAATCACAACATTGGTGAATGTAAAAAAATAAAAAATAAAAAAGAGAGATAATATGAAAAAAAATTCATAGAAAGAGAAGTCTATAGAATCCAATGAAACTTGCACTTTTAATGCATATTAACATTATCTCTCATTTATTTTATTTTAGTTCTTGAATGCAAGTAATTTTTTTTTTTCATTTTTTGTGGTCCCTAAAATATATTCTTAAAATAAAAACGATGTCACAGATCATTCGTGTTAACGTTTGACAACACAACTTTGGTAACACCGGAAGTGAATTCATCTTAAATGGAAAACCTTTATTCTGCAAAGAAATGCTAATGCACTAAATTATTACAGCTAGCACTTTTGAATTTAAACAACCACATAGGAATGGTCCTATAAAAAAATTACCCAAATTGGAATAGAAAAGATTTTCAAAATCGTTTTTGCAATTTTCGGTTTGTTGGGTCGATTCTAATGAAGCTGGCAAGATAAGTAAGTCTACTGTGCAATTTCAGAGCTTTTGATAACGTGTCTGAATTTGAAACCACCCCACTATTCAACTCATTATACTTAAGAGCTCACTTAGTGTGGAGGCTTAGAACATGAACCGAGAACATTGTCTTGCAACTACTACTTTTAGAGAGAAAGAGTGAGAGTTAGAAGATGAGGAAGAGCAAACCACAGTTTGTACTCCATCTGATCATTAAGCTTCAACCAGGTAAAATCTAAAACTTTCTCTCTTTGTAACCAGCTCTGAACTTTTTTTTTTATCTTTTATTTTTTTCATGATTTTGATCACTGTTTGTTTGTGGTTTCATTCCGTGGCTGTTTTGTATTATAGATCTTCTACAAGTTTCTATGGGTGATGTTTTGTTTTTGGATTAGCACTGTCTCTTATTCTATTCTTGTGAATGGATCTCCACGGGAAATGTTCTTTCCTTCTAGAGGTATTTATCTCCCTATATATTTATCATTTGCATGGAAACTCTTTCTCAACTTTTGATTAAAGGCGAAAATGAGAATGTTATTCAGGGTTTCAAACTTAGAAAAAATAGCCCTGCCATTTCGCATTTATTTTTTGCAGATGACTGCACGCTCTTTTCAAAAGCTTCTCTTGTTTATGCTAAGAATTTAATGATAATTATTAATAAGTTTGCTAAGGCTTCTGGGCAGGCCATTAATCTTGAAAAATCTGGTTTCTTTACGAGTAAAAAAATGCATCATAAACATATCAAATTAATCTCTAAAGTTTTAGGAATTAAATTTCTAAGTAGTACAGAGAAGTACCTTGGTACTCCGTTGTTTGTTAATAGAGACAAAACTCAAGCTTTTCATTTTCTCATTGAAATTTTTTATCACAGGCTTGGTAACTCAAAAAAAAAACTAATCTCAATGGGGCAGGTAGAACTGTAGTGACAAAACATGTTCTTTCTAGTCTCTCTATTTATCATACGTCTTGTTTCCGTTTTCCTAAGAAAATTACCTCTAAAATAGACTCTATTCAAAGATCTTTTTGGTGGTCAAAGGAAGATTCTAAAAGAGGGGCTTATTTTCGTTCTTAGGGGGATATAGGAAAATCCAAAATTTCTGGTGGTCTGGGTATTAGGAATTTCTTTGCTACTAACAGGGTCCTTATTGCAAAACTGGGATGGAGAATGTGTAAAAATCCTTCTCAGCTGGTAATATTTTTCTTAAGGATAAATATTACTCTAATCAGAACTTGTTAGAAATCGATAAGGCGGCAGACACCTCTTCATGGATTTGGAAAGGTATAGTCAACAGTCTGGTGTTTCTTAGAGCTAATATTGTTTATAAGGTGAATGATGGTAAGTCTACAAAGATATGGAATCATAATTGGTTGCCTGGTTATACTTGTCCCCCTTCTTCGATTAATTCTGATTATGGAAATTATGTCTATGTCAATGAGCTTATTAATCATCATGATAACAACTTGAATATTAATCTTCTTTCTTCGCTCTTCTCCCCTGAGGATTGTATTAGAATTAGACCACTTAAGATAAATGTTCATAAATCAGATGAAATAATGTGGGCACACACTAATAATGGTAATTATTCAGTTAAATCTGTCTATAAAGCTTTCATGAATGCGGATGTCTCAACTGATGATGCTACTTTCTGGAAAAGGGTATGGTCTATTGAATGTTTACCTAAAATTAAATTCTTCATTTGGAAGATATTTGCGCATATGCTACATGTTAATTCCCTTATCAAGTTTTATAATCCTGGTATTGATGAATGCTGTCCGTTATGTTCTATTGAGGTGGAATCTGTCATGCACTTATTTATTCAATGCCCTATAGCATCTCATATTTGGTTTGCCCTCCCTTTTCAGCATCTTATTGCGGGTGAATACTATTGGATTGATGATATTTTCTTGTCTTGGTTTGATAAAAATTTGGGTTGTTCTCCTTATGCTGTGAATTGGCCGAGTATTGGTGCTGTGGTTTTATGGTCAATATGGAAGCTTAGATGTGATGTTATTTTTAGAAAGGTTAAAATTAATCTGGATGCTACTATTATGGATATTAGAAGGTCTTTAAATACTTATATTGTTACTCCTTATCCCCTTAGAGTGTCTGTGTTCAATAATAAGCTTCCTAATCAGCAAATTAATCATATTTTGTTCATTGATGGCTCCTTCAAGAACTTTAACATGGGTATCGGTTTGATTCTGTGTGACAATGCAGGAAGGATAAAAGGTTGTAGAGCGGATTTTGGTTTGATTCATGGTGCTGTTGCGGCTGAGGCAATGGCCCTAATTTTGGCTTGCTCTTGGGTGGGTGAGATGAATCTCTCCAGAGTCCTCTTCATCAATGACTGTCCTCAGTTAGTGGATCTGGTTAATCAAGGCAAGGGTGATATTGACTGGAGAAGTCAAGACTTAGTAAAAGATTGTCGGATTTCTTTTTCTAGTTGTGTGAACTCTAGGATAGTTTTTATTAAGCGTTCTAAGAATAAGATAACTGATCGACTTGCACGTCGAGATAGGAAATTCAGCTTGAAAAACACTTGGAATTCTTCTCCTCATTTCTTGCACTCTATCATGAGGGAAGAACCCTTAAACGAATATTTGTAATGACCTTTTGTTTTAATGCAATGTTTGTGTTTCTCATCAAAAAAAAACAAACAATGTTTTGTTTTTGGATCGGTCAAATAATGCATTTGCATTTCCTTTTTCTGGATATAATTATTTTTTGCCCAAACTGGTAATAATCTCTAAATTATTTTTTTGGATTATTATCTGTTGAATGTTCATCTCGGTTTGCCGTGTTGGCTAAGAGGCACTTAGAAAAATTTAACTCTATGCCTCCATTTTTGGATACATTGCAAAGGACTGACCAAGATTTTTCCAGATTTCTATATGTTTTTTTGTAGTTGTTTTTCCAAATATTTTTTTTAGCTTTTTTGGCTTGTGTTTTGGGTGTGATCTTCTTTTGATCCGTTTTTGTTAGTTTTCGTAATTATTTGAATTTGATGATTTAACTAGGGTTTTCAGTTATCTCATAATACTTGGTGCATTTGTTTTTAGTTTTCAAAGATGAGATCTAGCGAGCCACGCGGAGCTAAACCCACAGGGTTTCCACCACCTCCACCGGTCCCGGCTGATATTGGTGGGAGTTCTAGATCGGTTGAGAAGATGTCAAAGCCTAAACGTCTTCCTATAGCCAGGAAGGACTTTGAACGCAAAGGAAAAATGATAACGCTGCAAACCAATCATTTTGAAGTCCGTGTTGCGAATCTGGAAGACTATTTTTACCACTACTGCGTACGTCTTTGCCAGGCTAATAATTTTGTTCTAATTTATACACAAAATCCTTCATACTGCTAGCTATTTTTCTGTGGATCAGGTTACTACATTTTACGAAGATGGTCGACCAGTAGATGGAAAAGGCATAGTAGGAAAGTGATGGATCGAGCGAAAGAGATCCATACCGAGTTGGCTGAAAAACATTTTGCTTATGACGGGGAAAGGAGTTTATTTACTGTCGGAAGCCAATTCCAAAATAACAAATTTGAGCTCCCTGTTGTGCTTGCAGAAGTTTCCTCAAACAGGTATCATCTTATGCTGTAGAATCAGCTTCTCCCTTCATTCCATTAAACAATTTTTTTAGTTACAAGTCACTTTAATTTATAACTGCATGCTGCTAATAGGAATGCGAGTGGGAGTGACAGTCCAAATGAAACAGATAAAAAGAGGATGAAGCGTCCATGCAATACAAAGAGTTTCAAGGTAGAAATAAGTTTTGCTGCCAAGATCCCAATGCAGGCCATTGCAAACGCATTACGGGGTCAAGAAACTGAGAACTCACAAGAAGCTCTCAGAGTTCTGGATATAGTTTTACGACAGCATGCAGCGAAACAGTGAGTGAATTCTGACAAGGTTTTTGTCCTGTTATACAATGCCTTTCTTCTGACATGCTTTGGTTTAACTGTAGGGGTTGTCTTCTTGTTCGGAAGTCATTCTTCCACAACGAGCCACGAAACTTTGTTGAATTGGGTGGTGGAGTCCAAGGATGCAGAGGGTTTCATTCTAGTTTCAGGACAACTCAGGGGGATTATCTCTGGATATTGGTAAGGTTTTCATATTCTCTTGGTGCTGCGAATTTGTTGTTTTGGTTGGATTCATATTTTAATCACTTTGATTATACCGCAGATGTGTCTACTACCATTACAATACGTCCAGGGCCTGTACTTGAATTTTTACTTGCTAACCAAAATGTGAGGCACCCGAATGACATTAATTGGGACAAGGTAATAAGAGTAATTTTACTTCAAACATTGGCATATCTTTTGTTGTTATATGTTTTCTCATTGAAAGATTTGAATGCTGACAGGCTAAGCGAACGCTTAAAAATCTAAGGATCAAGGTTCGTACCTCAAATTCAGAGTATAAGATCACTGGACTGAGTGAGTTGCCTTGTCGTAGACAAACGTAAGATTCATTATAATTCTTTTTCCATGTTTTTTTTTTGAAGATAGTAGAATGCTGATGTTCGCTATGTTGTGAAAGGCGCCCTAGGCGCTCTAGTCGCCGAAGGGGCGCCTAGGCAATAGGATGTTAGTTTGACACCCGCCTAATGTTAGCAAATGAAGGCACTCTGTTGAGATTATTAGTCCCATATTGTCTGGGTTTCTAAGATCCTGCGGTTTATAATCCTTTGGGCCTCTCCACTCATTGTCAATTGGTTTTGCGTTGGATGTCCGTATTCTAACATGGTATCAGAGCAGGCTATTTGTGTCAAGTCAAATGACCACACCTTTACTCCGCGTTACCCGATTTATTGTTCCACGTGTTAGACCCAACGAGGCTACACGTGAAGGGGCGTGTTGAGATTATTAGTCCCACATTGTCTGGATTTCTAAGATCCTGCGGTTTATAATCCTTTGGGCCTCTCCACTCATTGTCAATTGGTTTTGAGTTGGATGTCCGTATTCTAACACACTCCACTCTCTTACAATTTGGGACTTTGATTTCTTTCCTTTTAACATTGCAGATTTACTATCAACCGAAAGGGGGAAGACCCAGATGCTCAACCTGCAGAAGTCGCAGTGTATGACTATTTTGTTACAAAGTACAAGAATACCAAGTTACATGACTCTGCTAATTTCCCATGCATCAACGTAGGTAAACCGAAAAGGCCAACATACATCCCTATTGAGGTAAAAGGATGATACCTTTTGCATCTACTGTTTTTCAAGTGTTTTGTGCATAATGAAAAAAATGCGTTTGGTACATACTATAGCTCGTGGTTGTTGTCCTCTGTAGCTCTGTGAGCTGTTATCTTTGCAACGATACACAAAGGCACTGTCCAATCTCCAAAGATCTTCACTTGTGGAAAAATCAAGGCAAAAACCCCAGGAGCGTATGACTGCTTTGAGAAATGTAAGCATCCATAGTTTTATTTTATTTTTAGTTGCACAAAGCCAAATCTTTTCTTTATATTGTTGCTGTTCCTATTAGATTTTGCTTTGTTACAGGTACTGCAAATCAGCAATTATGGTAATGAGACGATGTTAAAATCTACTCGTGTTACAATTAGCCCTGATCCTACTCAAATCGAAGGGCGAGTTCTTTTGGCCCCCAAGGTATTATTCATTGTTCTGGAGTTGTACTTTTGTATTTTCCATCGCTTTTGTTCTCTACTGGATTTTACTTGAAAGCTTAAAATGCAAGATTGTGCTAATTTGGCTCCTGTTGCTTCAGTTGAAGGTGGGCAACGGTGAAGAATTCCTCCCACGTAATGGGAGATGGAATTTTAACAATAAGGTGAATTTTTCACATTGTTGTTTAATTTGGCAAGTTCCAGCATATTATTTTACCTGACAAGTTGCAATTTGTTTTTCAGAAACTAGCGGAACCAACCAAGATTGGTAGTTGGGATGTTGTCGATTTCTCTGCTAGATGTGATACCCGTGCTCTTGTTGAAAACCTCGCAAGGTGTTGTCAGCAAAAAGGAATTGTGAGCATTTAGCTTTCCTGCAAGCCATAGCTTTTATTTTGGTGCTTTGATTTTCCTCTCATTTACTAGTTTCTTTCTTTAGGTCATAGATAAGCCACTTGGTGTCTTCGCCCAGCACAGACGCAGCCCAGCGAACGTCCGGGTGGATCGTATTTGTGATCAAATGAAAGCAACATTTCCCAATCCCCCTCGGTTTCTACTCTGTATTCTGGCGGACAGGAAAAACTCAGATGTCTATGGTTAGCTGATATTCCTATTTTGTTGTCATCTCATAATCCGTCTCATAACCATGCGCCTAGAGCTTTACCCATCATGTTTAATTTTGTAGGACCATGGAAGAGGAGGTGCCTGACAGATATTGGAGTTGTCACTCAGTGCATTGCACCAACTAAAGTGAATGACCAGTATATTACTAACGTCCTGCTGAAGATCAATGCCAAAGTATATTATTGGCTTTGATAATTTTGTTTTCTTGCATTTGATCTTTTCGTTGTGGTATTTTGTCTAAAATTTGCATTTGTTTCATGTTAGCTTGGTGGAATGAACTCCTATTTAGCTGTTGAATGCTCTCCTAGTAGCATTGTGGGCAGGACTCCCACCATTATCCTTGGGATGGATGTCTCCCATGGGTCTCCTGGACAGTCTGATGTACAATCTATAGCTGCTGTAAGTACTTTTATGATTTTGATGGTGCTTGAAGAGAATCTTTACGGCTTTACCCATAGAACAAAAGATATTGATTTACTATGTTTGATCATTTTTCGTAACATACTCATTAGGTGGTTAGCTCCAGGGGATGGCCTATTATCTCCAAATACAGAGCATCAGTGAGGACCCAATATGATTGATTCCTTTGTTCAAGAAATTACCAGATAAAGAGGATGAAGGCATTGTTAAGTATGTTTTTTGCTATAATAATTTTGGAAGACTTGTTTTTATGTATCAGTTGATTTTCTCACGGCAACAATGGTCAGTTTCTCTCCTCCCTAGCTGAATTATTTTTGCATTTTATTTCATTGCCAGGGAGCTGCTTCTGGATATTTATCACAGTTCACGGGGACAGAAGCCTGAACAAATAATAATTTTCAGGTACGTACTGATATTTTTCTAATGCTTTGCACTAATAATAGATTTTTCATTCATGTCATGTTTGGTTTCAGGGATGGGGTCAGTGAGTCCCAGTTTAACCAAGTTCTAAACATTGAGCTAGACCAAATCATAGAGGTGGCATTTTCATCTTTTGATTGTTGATACTGTCTGGGTAATTGTTTGGTAGACCAAATTATAAGCATCAAGTTTTCTCTGTTGCTGTAGGCCTGCAAGGAACTCGATCCGGAGTCGAAGCCAAAGTTTACAGTGATTATTGCACAGAAAAACCATCACACCAAGTTCTTTCAGAAAGGATCTCCTGATAATGTTCCACCAGGTTTGGATTATCTATAAATCACTTCCTTCTTTCGGTTTGAAATGGTGTAACACATTTTGCTCCGGTTTTGCAGGTACAGTTATCGACAAACAAATATGCCATCCCCGCAACAATGATTTCTACTTATGTGCACATGCTGGAATGATAGTAAGCTCTTTGCACTTAAAATTTGTCCATGTGTGTTTGCAAAGTTCCTTGTAGTTCATCACTTGTTCTCAACATTCCTGGATTTTTATAGCTTCTGATTTGGGTGCGTTCTTTTCTCAAAATTTCAGGGAACAACGAGACCTACTCATTATCATGTTCTGTGGGACGAAATCGGGTTTTCAGCCGATAACTTGCAGGAGCTAGTGCACTCACTATCCTATGTGCAAGTAGACTGCTTCTTACTTTTCCTTGCTTGTGGGAGTGAATGAATGTTCATGGTTGTAATAACACACTTAAATTCTTTACTTGTTGCAGGTACCAAAGAAGCACTACCGCGATATCTGTTGGTAAGCCTGTTTTGAATTCATCCTGAATTGTTTCATACTGGATTTTGATGAATATGGTCGGATTGTGCATCTAAAGTTTGTGGTTAATTCTTCTAAGTTGTGATTTGTATTGTCATGTTTGTTCCAGTTGCTCCTGTATGCTATGCACATCTTGCTGCAGCTCAGATGCTACAGTTTCTCAAGTATGACGAGATGTCTGAATCCTCCTCGAGCCACGGTGGGGTAACATCTTCCACTAGTGTTCCAGTTCCTGAACTTCCCAGACTTCATCGCAATGTGAGAAGCTCCATGTTGTTCTGTTGAGGAGAAGTGAGTTGTTGGTTCTGGCGGTGTTATAGCTGGGCCGGAGCTTTTAATTTTGTTTTGTTAAGCCCAGCCTTTACTGGCGGCTCATGTGTATCCTAGGTGAGGGAAAAAAACACTCTCAAAATGCAACAAAAACAGAACTTTCTCTCACACCGACTCCAACCTACTTGACAGAAACTCAAATTTAATCCATAACAGGTCTTGCAGTGATCTATGAGTACTCACTATTTATTGAGAGAGAATGAATTGTTGATCCAAGGATTTTATAACCGAGAATTACATTGGTCAATATCAAACTAGGAGAGTTAACTCAAGATACTCAAAACAAACTAAACCAGTAAAACAGACAAATATGATGATCAGACTTGCACTTTGTCTGCCTCCGGGCCTCTGGCAACAGCCTGTCCATGAAGACACCCAGTTATCTTAACAGCAAAAACAACTATGTTGGTGCTGCAGGAGGTGGAACTCTGACTGGTTTCCAATAGCTAGTCATGGTTTAAAAGCTTATTGAGCAAAGGCCTTTCAGTGGTAGCCGGACAGAGCATAAAACCAATCTTTGTGAAGCTTCCATTTATCCCATTTTCTATTCACCGTGTTGTCACAAAATATACAGAAACAATGTATGATTCCTTTCTCTTTATCGAGGCATACCCTGCCAAAAGTATACACCCATTAGTTTCGCAATCAAAATTCACCAATCCTACACAGCAGTTGTGGATAAACATGGCAACAATGAAGATTCAAACAACTTCACTCACATATAATCTTCATGTTGTTCGTACATAAGAGGTGATGCAATTGTTACTTATCTTCAAGCTGTCCGTACAAACAAACCAATCTGAGTCTCTGAGTATGAAGGTAGAAAAACTACATTATGATTGTTCTTAAAAAGATTTGTTATATCCTATTCCACACATAGGCAAGAGTACCATATCTGGCTAATGAAGCAGTTGGAAAAAAGAGCAGAGTGTTCTTGAGACCACATCTGGTAGTGGGTTCTATATTTTAGGTCCATATGACATGGACTTGTACTTTATCTTAGCCTTCATATAAAGACTGACGGTGACGTTTCTGTAGTTGCCAATCAACATAATACTATAGTAGTGTCGATACCAAGGAGCTGGTAGTGCTTCATCTCTAAGACATGCTTTATTATTTACCTCTCTAGTTTTACCAAAATACAAAACTTCCTATCTTTAGTGGCAGCAAAAACCCCAACTTCTCTTCCTAAGTGAGAAAAGACCCTCATGCTCAAAATGCAACAGAATCCAGGATTTCACTATCCGAAATATCACATGCCCTGTAGATTCGGCAAATTCCCATATTCTTAACAAAAACTCACAATCAAACCACAATGGGGTTTTCTGTTATCTATGAGTACTCCCAGGATTTACTAAGAAATAATACTTTTAGGTTCTTATATCCGAGACTTACATTGGTTTAGTATCTAAGTAAAACTTCAAAGTATCGTTCTGACAGTAACTCTCGATATCAAACTAGGAAAGGTTTAACTCAAGATACTCAAACAAACTAGAATAGTAAAACGGAAATTTGATAACCAGGCTTGTGTAGCTGTGCTTTGACTGCCTTAGAATCTGTTGCAGCAGCCTGTCATGAGGACTCCCAGTTCTGCTTGCAGCATTGAAAACTTATGTTGATGCTGCAGGAGGCAGAACTCTGACTGATTGCCAATAGCTAGTCAGCAGTATGATAGCTGATTGAGCAAAAGAAATAGACCGATCAATTGTCACCACTCATCGTCAGTAGACTATTAATGGAGAATATAAGAAAACAGATCATACAACGAATCTTTTCGTAAAAATTTCACTTACCCCATCCTCTATCCTACCATATTAAAACAATACACATAACCCATCTCTCTATCGAGACATACCATGCCTGTAAGCATACATCCTTTGGTTTCACACTTAAGATTCATATAACCTATGCAGCAATTGGCTTTCATTTACCCCCATTTTCTATCCTACCATGTTGAACGATACACAGAATTCACATACGCTTCCTTTCTCTCTAATGAGCCATACGCTGCCTGACGTATTCGTCCTCACACTTGAAAATTCATAAGTCCTAGCAGCAATTGTAGATAAACATGGCAATAATGAAGATTCAAACAACTACACCATGATGATATATATTGTTCATGTTGTTCATGTTGTTCATACATAAAAGGTGACACAATTTTTACTTTGTAAATAACTAAACATGCATAAACCAAAAGGGACTATGTACGCTGTAAATATGTAAATTCAGATAATGTACGTACCGGCACTTCACATTCATCTCAGAAAAATCATTCAGTTCTGAAGTAGCTGTTGGTAATTCAACTGACCTCGGAATATCTCCATTAGTTCGGGAACTTCTTGCTCATACTTTATTACATACTTCTCCAAAAACGACTTGTCTAACATTTTAGAAATTGTGCTTATAGCAATCTTTTCCTTGATCAGACCTCTGGAGACTAAAATCCTGATAACAGAACACCTTGGGATAATCCTCTCTTTCAAACTACAACAAATAACTGTTGGGCACTCCGCAATACTCAAAGACTCGTAACCCATTTATTCACAAGAAAATTCATAACCGCCATAATTTTCTTCTCAGAGACTGTCATACATTGAGGATTTTTCCTAAATGCTGTTTGAATGTGATCCTCAGACCAACCCCATCTCTTGTAAACATCCATCTTATTTTTCCAATTGGCTTCACTCATTGCTGTGAATCCAACTATGCCTTTGAGAAATGTGGTTTGCAAATGATTAAAACCCATGTCTTGAAGCTTCTCTACAATCTCTTTAAATCTGTTGGCATTTTCCAGAAATGCTCTAGGCTGGTCAATTAGATACTTACAAATATTAGTGTGAGGGACACCTTGATTTCTCAAAAACTCTAGGTTGACCATCACTCTTTTAAGTTGGTTTGAACAGAGAACCCAAGAATTTCGTTTAATCATTTTAATGACGTTTTGGTCAGACTGAACAATGCTCTTAAAGATATCAAAGGAAGGTATTATATCTTTATTAAAACTCTGCTTCAGGATCGTTGGGTTAATTGAGATGAAGTTAGCAAGGTCAACTCCATAAAGCCCTTTGGATTTGAAAAACATCAAATCTAGGTTTAAGGGTTTTATCTGGTTTAGATGAGAGGATGGTTGGGTATCTAGGGATTAATTTAGAAAAGTGGGGTTCAGTAAATCCGTATGCTTTCAGTAAAGCTAAGACTGAATCGAGATGGGGTTGAAAAGTATAGATGCACCGAAGGAGAAGGATCGAGATGGGCACCATTTGAGAGGAGTGGTGGGACCCATTTCTGCCCACCCCTATCCCAATGCACAAAATCTTCCACTGTGTCCGTGCGATCCTTTTCAGTACCCATCACGGTGCTTGATTTCGGTGTGTGTAGTAAAGCTCTTCCGAGATACCAAATTCCATGGGAGTGACTAATATGGCGTATCCCAGACTCGGAAAACATAGCTTTAACCCAAATTCCATCCAAAGAAGAAATTCTCTCAACTCTTTCTAACATGAACTTTTGGGATGCACCAAGCCTAAACGGTTTTTAATCGAGTTATTTCAAAGTTAACTAGGATATCTTTGATCCGGATATAATAAGTACTACGCAAAAATTCTTTAGAATAAGGATTATGGAAAAATATTTCAACCACTCGTTCGTTATTCTCATACCAAAAATATCGACACCTCAGACTCCGGCGGATTTTAGACCAATCAGCCTCAACGATATAATTTATAAACACATCTCAAAAATCCTAACCAACAGATCAAAACCCATTTTAAATAGGTTAATATCCCCAAAACCAATCTTCTTTTTTACCAGGAAGACAAATTACGGATAATATAATCATAGCACATGAACTGCTACAGTCGATGAAAAACCTCCAAAAAAAAGAAGGGTTTCTTAGCTCTGAAGATTGATATATTCAAAGCTTTTGATAGAGTAGAGTGACCCTTCATTAAATAAACTTTATCTACCTTTGGGTTTAGTGATGAATGGGTAAATCCCATTTCTCAATGCATCTCCACTACTTCTTTTTCCATTCTGCTTAATTGATCCCCGAGACCAATTTTTTCTAGATTAAGGGGTGTAAGGCAGAGCGACCCTCTTTCTCTCCATATATACACGTTTAGGTATTGTTGTGTGTAACAAGATAAGACCATCTAACCGTGGAGAGATATTTCTTTGGTTTTAAGTGAACTTAGCTTGAATCTTAAATCAAGATTTCATCTAATGGTGAATATTGATTGCTTTGTCTCAAAGCTATCAAATCCTGATTTAAAGTATATAAGGAAAACTCTAGCAATTGGAAAACCTAATCCCCACACCTCATGTGTGATACGAGTTACGCCTAGAGTCGATTCTCCTTTAACCTAGGTTTTTCCTAACCCCATTATAAGTTAACGACTTAAAGACTTCATTGGGATTCTAAAGCCAAACTCAACTATTTTCTCTGTAGTTGCGTGTTCTGATCATACTTATTCTATCGTATTGAGTATTATCTTATCTAATATTTGCTCGAGATTTATCTTCGATAGGTAAGATATAAAAAGTAATTACAAAGCTCTTCGTCTCATTCTTTGTGATTCCACAATAACTTTTTCTACTACCATAAAATTAAGTTATTGTGAGGTGATTGATATTACTAGGTTGTACTTCGGGAATATAAGACTGTATTATCAATTGGTTCTTGTTCAAATTGATTTATCAAAAGGCGGAACAAAAACTTCGTAGTTATTTCTGTGGGAGACAGATTTATCTATCAAAATTGACTTTTCTGTGGGAGACAGATTTGTTTATAAAGTCTTCGACTTTGGGTCGTAGCAACTCTTAGTTGTGGGTGAGATCAACTAAGGGAATCAAGTGCGTAGAGTCCTGCTGGGATTCAGAGACGTAAGTGAAAAGGAGGGGGTCTAACAACCACATCCAATATTTCGCTAAGCAATCTGTATGGAAAAACTCAAATATACTTTTAAGAGAATCAACTAGACATTCAGACTCAATCTTAATAAAAGTATATCAAAGAGTTACATCTCTCTTTCTCGATTCAATACTTACTCAAGCAACTAGAAATCTGCGAGTCTAATTGAATAGAAGAGAAATTACTTGAACGATACCCAAGACCAATGTTCAAGGATCAATCAATTTCAATCAACAACCAAAGGTTAGATTTTCCAATTGATCGATTCAACGCACAACCTATGATATTTCAATTATATAACAAAATATAATGCGGAAAAGAAATAACACAGACATCAGAAGTTTTGTTAGCGAGGAAACTGCAAATGAAGAAAAACCCGGACCTAGTCCAGATTGAAGACACACTATATTAAGCCGCTACTGTTAGAGCATTGCTCGGTTGAACCCACTAGCGTTGGTATGTCAAGTTAGTTGTCAATTTTATTTGCCAAAATGCATTCTTGATTTAGTATAATATAGATAGTTTCGGACTAGATTAAGTCTAAGAAGTAGAATTGAAGCTATTCTTGAAAGATGAAGTTTGAAGACTACAAGAAGACATCAACAAGGACTTCATCAACAAAGGTATGTGGTAATTTATTTCACTTGGATTCTTGTTCAATTTTACCTTTCCAATCTATCGAAACAAATGCTCACTCTATGGATTAATTCCTATGACGGTAAATGTACACTTATGTATATATACTTGAGGTTATTTGAGCCACGAATTTTGTGACAATAACATTTATCCTTGGAAAGGTTCTCATGTTTTATTAATGAGACTAAGAATTCAACGAGCCAAGAATCACTCAATTACGAGTTATAACGATGAAGTTATGAGTGATTTATTAAAGTAACTGTTATAAGTGTTGTTGTAACTGTTACAGTTCGTTAGCAGGAAACAATCCATGGACTGCTTGTAACGGTTCACGGACTTGGGCCCAATTACATGACTAGAAGTCTTTTTTTAGTCAAATTGGTGATGTTTCCTTATCTTGGCAAGATGTCTATTAATACAAACATATTTGATTACCATATTAAAGTATTTGTGATTCCTTCCTAAGTTAGAATATGATTTATTCACATAAATACAATATTTTCTAATTAATTATTTCTTTAATTATTTTGGAAAGAGTTGTAACTTAGGAAAGACTCTCAAAATTAGGAGAGTCTTGAAAAAGGAAAATAGCTTAGCTTAGCTTTCAAGCTACCTTTTACTAGCTATAAATAAAGGGTTCGTGAGTGCTACACGTTTTTCATCCCCTTTGAAAAATTGGTGTAAGCTCATAAGGTTGTTTTCCATGTCTTCTGTTCTTCGGGAACAAGTGAGATAAAAGTCTTTGTATTGGGGATCACAAAGCCAAGTTGAGTTTAATCTTCGTTATTGATTATACAACTTGTAATCTAGGTTTTTCACCTAGCTTGTCTATTCTAAGGTTTTCTCTTCTGATATAAAACCATTCAAGAGTTGTTGATCATAAACCCTTGGTTTTGATTTAGTCGAAATCGGAAGCTATAAAGAAAATTTCGATTATTTTGTAAAAATCCTTAAGAAGTTTTAAACAAGATATCTATATATTTATCTAGTTGTTCTTGTTGTAGAATTATTAGGATTTTCTTAACTTGGAAATTGATCTTTGGAATCACCCAAGTTCACTTATGAAAATCAGGTTCACGGACTTCTTGTGAGTACGCATACTGATTGTAAGTTAAAATACTAATCAACAAGTTTGTTTTGATTTCACTACTTTTTATTTGGTAGTTGTTCAAAACAAACACAAGATTTCGAAAACCTTGATTCACATCTAAAAGGAAATCAAACCGGTATTTTGTGCAAACAAAAGATCGAATCGTATCAATCGTGTTGTTGTATCTTCTAATAAATAAATCCTTGGGTTCTGCTAGAAAATTTACGAGAAGAATTCCTAAAGACAATTGGTTTCGTGCTAGTATTTCTATAAGTCCTTGAATACAGCTGAAGCGGGTATTATATATAGTATGAATAGTTAGTAGGAAATTGGTGTAACAGTTTATAATCATTGTGTGTTTATTCTGGACTAGGTCCCAGGGTTTTTCTGCACTTGCAGTTTCCTCGTTAACAAAATTTCTAGTGTCTGTGTTATTTCTTTTCCGCATTATATTTTATTTATATAATTGAAATAATACAGGGTGTACGTTAATCAATCATAGTTGTTAAATCCGACCTTGTTTGTTGGATAAGACTTGATTGATCTTGATCAATTAATTTTCTTATTTTTCACATTGTTAGACCAGTCTGGACTAACCCTATTTCAAGTGGACACTGTGTTGAAATATTCCTTTAGTGATTGTTTATTAAAAAGGTTATACACGGTGGATATTGAATAGGTTGTGATTAACACAAACGATTTTGATTCAAGAGCTTCACACTAAAATCAGGTTTACGGACTTGATTCTGTTTAACTCTAATTGTGTTGAAATAGAATAGAGACCTTGATATATCTTCCTATAAGATTGAGTTTGACTATCGAGTTATTCTCTTGAAAATATATCGTTGTAAGTCCTCTTGTATTTCCAAACGAAATATTGGGTGTGGTTGTTAGACCCCCGCTTTTTCAATTGGTATCAGACAGGCAAACACACTAAGACCTCATAAGTACGTGTTTGTAGAAATCTGATTCTATGGACATAAGTGCTATCTCTATAAACGTACCACCAGCCTTCGATAAAACAGACTATTTATGATGTAAAGTAGGTATGCATGCTTTTATACAAGCACGGGATTTTCAATCATGGGTTCGTATTGTTAATGGCTATAATCCTCCATTAGTTACAATAGACGGTGTAACTGTTGAAGGATATTGGTGATTATGATGATCTTGAGATTCTTACTGCCAAGAAAAACTCGAAAGGATAAAATTCTATCATCTATGCCATTACTCCAGATCTCCAGCATCATGAGACTACTTGCAATAAGTCTAAAGATGCTTGGGATATCTTAGAAACCGTATTCGAAGGGAATGCTGCAGAGAAAGGAGCAATGCTTCAAAATCTAGCTTCTGACTGGGAAAACCTTCGCATGTCTAATGATGAAACCTTTGATGAGTTTAACCAAAGACTTTCTCAAATAGTTAACTCCTCTTATTCATTAGGAAGAACTATTCCGGAGAAATTTATTGTGTGCAAAATTCTCAGGTCTCTAACATTAAGATAGGAGTCTAAGAAACATGCCATGGAAGAAGCAAACGATCTTTCTACACTCTATAGAAATACTCTTGTTGGAAAGTTAAAGATCTTTGATAATGAACACGCATCTAGAAAAGAGGTGATTTCTCTTAAAGATGCAAACAATTCTGAATCCCTTAAGGATAAATCTGGTTGACCAGCTACTAAGGATGTTACTCCACGAAAATTTAGAAAACTCTTGAGAGACAGTAAAAGATTTTTTCTAAAGTTACAACATCTCCTAATGATGATGTACAATGTTATAACTGTCGTGGTTTCGGGCACTTGTCTTCAGTATGTCCTAGCTAGAGTCGTAGACAATCGGCATATGCAGCAGCTTTGCCTACTCTTGATGATGGACCTGATTATGATCACCAAGAGTACGCAGGCGAGGTTGCATTAGCTTTTGGAAAAATTCTTTCGGATACTGATTTTGATTCTGACGAAGAAATGTTCCATAAAGATCCAGTTTCTAATAATCTTCTTAAGGAATGTGATCAAAAACTCTTTAGTGAGAAAGTTAAATATGACATACTTCATAGTCAGAATAAAGACCTGCAAGACCAACTTGATTCTATTGGTGCAAGAGATTATCTCAACGAAATAAGAAACCTTAAAGAAGAAATTGCCGAAGGTCGTGATCGGGAAATTAATCTTAAAGCAAAGCTAGATAACTTGGAGAACATTGAGATGAACTTTTTATTTAATTCAGAACTAGAAGATCTCAAAGTACAATATGAATCATCCAAGAATGATCTAGTTATTGCGCTTGAAAAGGTCAAAAGATTGGAAGAAAAAAACTCGAGCTTAAAAGAGAGCTTGTCTAGAAATAGCAGCTTAAATAAATTAACCTCAATATCGGGAGCATGTAGAATTCATCGTGATACACGAGGATTGGGATATTGATGGGTCGGATAACCGACTTTGTTTTACCGCAAGTGCACGGTGTCAAAATTGCACACAGTAGCAAATGTGGTTCGTTCCTACGAGGAGTGTTCTTTACTTCTAACTAATACAATCAATTAACTAATCAAAATCAATATTCAGAGTTTTATGGATTGTCAACTAAGATTACGAAACTAGAAATGCACAATAATTAAAAATGTAACCAGGATGTGAAGGTGTTAAGGATTCAAGAATCTGTTGTAGGCTAGGTTCACTTATGTTATCTTACCAAGGTCTCGGATTTACTCATGTATAGTGGAAAACCTAGCAACTCATACATGGAAGATATGGCATTTAATAATCATAGACAAGAATTCACAAAAATATGTATTTGTTCTCATCCTAAAGTAAAACTTCTAACCACTAGGTATACATGGCATACAAAGTGAGAGAATGCTCATAAGGAAATTATTATCAAGGTTCAATGAGTTCTTCTAACAACCTAACAATGGACTATACATGGCATAGAACATGAAAAGTTATAATTAGATGATGAAACATTGATAAAGAGACAAAACTTTAGCATTAAGTTCAAATGGTAGAAGAAACCCTTGTTCGAAGACACAAGAAAAACAACCTACAAGTTCATCCTTTCACCCTAACAATGGTTTAGCAAATCATAGCAAGAAGAAAACTAAAACAACAAACCCTAGTTTCTTCTCTGTTGACATCCTCCTTTCTTTTCCTTACTGCCAAGGCTTAAATAGTCTTCTTGCTCCCCTTGTGATGGACTCCAGCAAATACCCCAAATCCCAATCGTGCTTTAGACCACTACCAAATTGTCTATCTTCTGAACTCCTAGCCACCAACTGCATAGCCTGGCCAACTACTATTCCCACCAGCTCTGTTCCCTGTCCATTTAAACACCAGCCACAACACTTCTTACATTCATCTTACATTCACCTCGGCTAATTTCACCAACTGCTAACAATTGGTACAACTACAACACCAAAGTTCTGCAACACACTCATCTTATTCCCTTGCTTAACCAATAGTACCTATCTTCATCTTTTCAACATTCATTCACTGTAAACACCAGCCAGAATTCCTTTGTTGTTAATCATACATTTACTGATCAACAGTCAGGTCCAAACTGTAGATCGAACCCATAACACCAGCATCTCAGCACCACCTGCCATGACCATTTCAGACCCACTAAACCAATGCAGCCAACACCAGCATCTCCATCTTACAAATCACCATTAACTTGCAATATTTTTCTTCGAAAACCCTTCATAATCTCTCTTACATGACCTCATCAGTAGCACCACTGCTAACAAATGCAATCAAACCAACAGTTGTTCTTTCATGTCCATCTCGTCTCCCAATTGAGTTGACTGCGATAATTTCTCAATTCCATCAAGCCCGCTCTCGATACTAAATACTCCAGATCACAAATCCGCCCCGTTGCAATTAAGAGCCAGATTCAAACATTTTCAATTAAATTAACTGGTTCTACATCATTCAAACCAACAACATACAAACCTTGATTAATCCCATCCATGTACGAAGTCATGGCTACGAATTGAAACAAAAAAAACAATTAATCAACCACCGAGAAACCCCCAACTTCTATTCCATAGACATCAAACCGATTCATCCAACTTCATCGCCTGCTGGTACGTTGCCGCTCATAATCTCTTCTTGTTCGGACCAAAATTCACAGTAAGGACCCTTCAATACTTTAAACTACAGATCCACAACCAAGTACTCATCATCATTTAACTGCGAACCCCCAAAACAGATCCATCTCCACTGATCTAATAGCTTCACACGAAACGAGTTTTGGTGCTGCTTGTTTACAAAAATGAGAATTTCAATTCATACCCAACATACAAACCCTAGAAATTGATTCATGCCAAACCCCCAAATTCAGTGTTGTTGCTGTTGTAGTTCCCAGACCATCGACTTCTTCTCAAAACCAACCTCAGACCATTGATTCTTATACCCAAATTCTCTCTCAAATCCCCGACAACAATACCTATCTTCTTCACTGACCTAACTGTTAGAGAACTGCTCGGTCAAACTCGCATGCGTTGCTATCTCAAGCATGTTTGTCAATGTTAGTGATCAAAACTATAAGTCTTGATTTCTAGTCTCTTATAGCTAAGTCTCGGACTATGATAGTAAGTGTAGTTGAGATCAAGGACTTCATGGCGATTCATCATACAAGTAGAAGATCTACTCAAGGAACCGGTGGAACTTCTCGACAAAAAGGTATGTGGAGACTTGAACTTATCTGTCACTCAAAAGTCTATCTATTTTATCTCCTACTCTTTGAGACAAAAGTCGTATGCTATATATATATACTAGATTATACACATTTGGTATTTCGAGACGAGTATACCTCGCCAATATATATATCGAAATATGTATTGGTAAGCTTTTCGCTTCGACCAAGTTTATCTTTACCTAGTAACGAAAGTCATGAATGTTTCAATAACTTTGAAAATTGCTTTGACGAGAAATAGTGTAACAACTATATAACGTCCTCTAAGAATGTTTCAATGATTGGAATGAGAGTTTAGATTACATAACCAATGGATTCCTTGAACCAAAGTTTTTGAACTTTGTTGATCAAGAGAACCGGAAGTATGGAAAGTTCCAAGTCCGCGAACTGCCGAAGTTCTCAAACCCGAGAATTTCTGTTGAGTTGACAAACTACTTGCGTGATCCAAGTCCGCTAACCCAGTCCTCCAACCGGAGAAGTTCTCAAACCCGAGAATTTCTGCTGGAGTTTGTAATCTCTATCCGGTGTCTTAAGTCCGCGAACCTAGTCTGTGAACTTGAGAAGGTTATATATCTAAAGATGATTTCTGAATTTAATCTTAAAAGACTAAGGAATGCATTTGCAAACCGTGGCTATTCCATTTCATGAACCGATTCGAGTGAATCAAATCATCTTTGTTTCAATTGTGTTTTGTGTAGTTACATATGATTTTCTTGCAATTGAACAACTCTCTTAAGTAGTTCACTTGGGTCAATTGAACTAGTTATGGTGAAGAAGAACATGGTTGGAATGGAACGCTTATATGGTTAACCTCTATGAGTAGACTATTGTTGAACCAACAATGTACATGTTTGGGTGCGGCTAACAAAACCTAGAAGCGTACAATCATTTGTGTATGACAAGCTAAATTTTCGATCTAACGGTTGAGAAATATTAACTTGAATATAAATCAAGTTTTCATCTAACGGTGAATATTGATTGCTTTATAACTAAGGAAAAACCCTGATTTGAAAGGCTATATAAAGGAGACATCTAGTATTGTGCAAAACTAATCCCCACACCTTACGTGTGATACTAGTTTGCATACTAGAGTCTTTTCTCCTTTAACCTTGGGTTTTCTTCTTCTAAGACCAGGTTAACGACTTAAAGACTTCATTGGGATTGTGAAGCCAGACCGATACTACTTTTATCGTAGTTGTGTGATCTGATCTTGCATCTTCTATCGTAAAAGTACAATCATATAGATTGGCTTGAGATTGTTTGATTTCTCCGATATGCAAGATATAAAAAGTAATCACAAACATCTTCTTCTCATCGTTTGTGATTCCGCAACATCCTGTTTCTCTACCATACGATTAAGATTGTTGTGAGGTGATTGATTAATCTAGGTTGTTCTTCGGGAATATAAGACCGGATTATCAATTGGTTCATGTTCTCCTTGATTATTATCAAAAGACGTAACAAAAAATTTAGGGTTTTTCTGTGGGAGACAGATTGATCCTTTCATAGACTTGTTTGTGTGAGACATATTTGTTTATTGTTAAAGCCTGCGATTTTGGGTCGTAGGAACTCTTAGTTGTGGGTGAGATCAGCTAAGGGAATCAAGTGCGCAATATTCTTCTGGGATCAGAGGCGTAGGGAGTACAACTGTACCTTGGATAGCTGGGAGACTGATTGGGGTTCAACTATAGTCCAGTCCGAAGTTAGCTTGGAGTAGGCTAGTGTCTGTAGCGGCTTAATACAGTGTGTATTCAATCTGGACTAGGTCCCAGGGTTTTTTTGCATCTGTGGTTTCCTCGTTAACAAAATTTCTGGTGTCTGTGTTATTTCAGTTTTCGCATTATATTGTTTATCTTTATAATTGAAATAATACAGGTTGTGCGTTTAGATCATCAATTAGATTAATCCAACCTTTGGTTGTTGATTATCATTGATAGATCCTTGGACATTGGTCTTTGGTACCGTCCAAGTTATTCCTTGTGTTTGATTAGGACTCGCTGATTTCTATTAGCTTGAGTAAATCAAAACAAGAGAGAGATATAAACTTGTTGATATACTTTTAATTGATCGAGTCTTGTTGATTATCTTAAAAGTATATTCGAGTTAGTCCATACAGATTTCTAAGCGAAATATTGGGTGGTGTTGTTAGACTCCTGCTTTTTCAATTGGTATCAGAGCATGCAAACACGTTCAAGACCGTACAAGTCTGTGTTTGTAGCGATCTGATTCTATGGATTGTAGTGCTATCTCAATAAATGCACCACCAGATCCAGGGATTTCAGAATTATCTTCCATGACTGATTTAATAAAATCTGTAGAAGAAATTCTATGTAAACCTCCACCAGGTTTAAAATCCCTTGAAGTGTTTTCAGGGCTTGAAAAGAAGCTTGAGAGCTTATTTCTTGATGTTGAGTTATACCTCCAGAAAGAGCAAGAATCTCTTGACAGGCTAAATCAAGTTATGATGAATATTCATGTTGAGGTTGATATTGATTTACTAATCATTGAGAACAATGCTCCTCCTCTGCGTAATCCAATTAGTTGTGATAAATTAAACGAATTACAAAAGGAGTTTAAATCTCAGTTATCTGAGTGTATCACCTCAAAGCATGAATTGATTCGTTGCTCAATTCCTGATACTTCCTATCAAGATAGTAGTATTGTCTTATTTTATGAAGAATCTATGACATCTCCTTTTATCAAAAAAGTTTCCCTTCGCAGTACTAAAAACTATCTGCAGAAACTGTTTTTTATAAGTTGGAAAACAAGAAATCAGAAACACAAATCTTTTTGGGTTCTCTTGAAGTGGGTGTTTCTCAACACTACAAGATTTAAGAGTTGTTGGAAAGAAACTCTTTCTTGGTGCCATGGTGAGCAAGACATTGTTCACCTCAGCACAACTTATTTGTGTTGAAATTGCATCCTCACCATGAAATGCCCTGCTATGTATACGGTGAGGGAAGCACAACAACTGGGGCGCACAGATTATATTCGGTAAGGCTGTAGAATTCAATTGGACTTTTCTAAAAAGGTATGTCTATAAACTTGAGCAAGTTTTATGTTTTTATTACTTGTTTGAGTACTTATAATGTTCCATGTACCTTGCTTATCGTTCATTTCTACTTAACTTGATCTGTGTTTATGGTTCTTAAATGTTTAGGTTTAAAAACATTAGTTCGGGATGTTTGGACTTCATGGTACACATACCAAGTATGCATAACATCATTTAAAACCAAAATCCATGGGTTTAAGTTCGCAAACCCCGTCTGCATACTGCTTTAGGATACGAAAATTCGTTTGCAAACCCGCGTATGCATACTTGAAGTCGATATTCGGTAAACTTGTTTTGGTTGTAACTTTTTCCAAACTCGGATTGACCTCATTAGTTTTGAATCTCTTCCTCTTTGAATTCTCTTCAAAATGGAGAAGAAAAACCTTGAATTTGGATGAGTTAAGATTGGTGTTTGTCCTGTCTCTTGTTTTTGAGTATTTTGCTCCGTTTCGTTGCACTTGTTCCACTTCTCTTGAACTTGGGAACTTGGATTCTTGGAGTACTATCTTCTAAGATAATTTTTAGATTTTACAAGAATGTTGTTGGTTAATCACAAAGAAGGAAGTTCAAGAATGGAAAGTAGTACGCAGTGCTATGGAATTCTTGAATGTGAACTATGTTGCATAGTCGTTATTGACTTTGTATGTTCTTCTTTGTTAAGAAAATCTTTTTATACGCCTTTGGTAGCTATAATTGGTGTAAATCCATGCGAAAAAGATTGATTCTACCCTATAAGGACAAATCATCTTGTATGTGCATTACGAGTTTGTCTTGTTTCCTAGGAAACTTCTTATGAGAATTTATTGTTATTTTTGAGAAGGATTAGTAGAGTTTGGAAAAGCAATGATTGTGACTACACATAACTATTATTTTTCATCTTATTGTTCTTTTTTTAGGTTTTTTGGTTTAAAATTCTAAAAACATTTGGAGGATGATGTTTTTGCAGTATTTAATCTTTATGATTTGTTATATTGCAACTTGTTATGGGATATTGGTGTTTACGTCCGTGAACTATGTTTGTCCCATACCTTGTCAAAAGTAAAGTCGTTTGTGATCGATGTTCATGTATTGGTTAAAGAATAAATAGACTTTTGACAAATGCAAAAGTTAAGCCTACATTGTCAATCTTTGATGAAAGTTAAAATCTTTTGTTTCCAAGGATTATTGCTATTGTATATGCTTGTGCAAAAGAATGAATCCTTGAGTATTCCACGGTATTGATCTTCATTGATCCATGTTTTTGTATTACCGTGAGGCTCCGTGATGTATCTTATGTTGAGCACGATACAACCAAGTTGATTATTCTTGATTAGCTTTGTTGGTTGTTCCGTGAAGTATGTTATGTTGTGCATTTAGAACTAAATTAATCATCTTATTGTTTATTTAGTTATTACTCCACAAGTTCTCTTGTGTTGAGTATATGAATGATTAAGCCAATCACTCTCTTGTATGGTTATCTTAGTCGTTGCTCCGTAAGTTTACTTATGTTGAGCACAATGAATTAAATTGATCACTTTTGTGTTTAATTTGATTATGTATTCCGATTGAATTATTCATGGGTTTACTTATGAATAATTTGATTGAGTTTTGGATATAAAAATCATTCTCATGGTTTTGGTGTCCAATAAAAATCCTTCGTTTCTCTTGAAATTAAGGTCGCTCGTTGTTGTTCTTTCGGGAATGACATCAAATGGGGGAGAGTTCTTTTGAACTTGTGCTTAATGGTCATATCTTGAGGGGTGTGCGGCTGTGGAATTTTAGAGAGGTTCTCTTGTATCTTTAAACTCCTTGATGAATGTTGTTAGCTTCAGCTATATGATTGGATCTAAATAAGATGATGTGTTTTTCTTTCTCTCATTCATGAAATGTCTCTTACGGAAATTTCATTATGATCCCGTTCTTGTACCTTTGCCAATTTTATTGACAAAAATGGGGAGAATTAATATGTAGTTCACACTACAAATACATATGGTTTTCGGATTATTGTGTAAGGGGGAGTGGATTACATGTGAGATGGAGTATTAACTAAGGGGGAGTGATACATATCACCATAGTATTATTTTTGAAGTTGTGATACAATTGAACTTTGACACTGTGTAATAATACTATGACACTGTATAACAATGATCGAGACTGATGCTTTCTCATTGTTGTAGCTACGGATCTTCAACAACGGTGATGCTAAACTTACAACCTTTGGGATCATTGGAGTACTTGTAACTGAAGAAGATTTCGAGGAATGTTGAAGATTAGACATGTGGAATAGGAGCTACTAAAGTTTCATTATCTTTTTTGTATTATATATGTATTGATAGTTTTGTCACCCAAATTGAAAACGGGGGAGATTGTTAGAGCACTGCTCGGTCAAACTCGCATGCATTGCTATCTCAATCATGTTTGTCAATGTTAGTGATCAAGACTATAAGTCTTGATTTGTAGTCTCTTATAGCTAAATCTCGGACTAGGATAATAAGTGTAGTTGAGCTCAAGGACTTCATGGCGATTCATCACACAAGTAGAAGATCTACTCAAGGAACCGGTGGAACTTCTCGACAAAAAGGTATGTGGAGACTTGAACTTATTTGTCACTCAAAAGTCTATCTATTTTATCTCATACTCTTTGAGACAAAATTCGTATACTATATATATACACTAGATTATACACATTTGGTATTTCGAGCCGAGTATACCTCGCCTATCTATATCTCGAAATATGTGTTGGTAAGCTTTTCGCTTCGACCAAGTTTATCTTTACCTAGTGACGAAAGTCATGAATGTTTCAATCACTTCGAAAATTGCTTTGACGATAGATAGTGTTACAACTATATAAAGTCCTCTAAGAATGTTTCAATGATTGTAATGAGAGTTTAGAGTACATAACCAATGGATTCCTTGAATCGAAGTTTTCGAACTTTGTTGATCAAGAGAACCGGAAGTATGGAAAGTGCCAAGTCCGCGAACTAATTACGCCAACTGTCGAAGTTCTCAAAACCGAGAATTTCTGCTAAGTTGACAAACTACTTGCGTGAGCCAAGTCCACAAACCCCGTCCGCGAACCAGCGAAGTTCTCGAACCCGAGAATTTTTGCTGGAGTTTGTAAACTCTATCCGGTGTCTTAAGTCCGCGAACCTAGTCTGCGAACTTGAGAAGGTTATATATCTAAAGATGATTTCTGAACACAATCTTAAAAGACTAAGGAATTCATTTGCAAACCGTGGCTATTAAATTTCATGAACCGTTTCGAGTGAATCAAATCATCTTTGCTTCAATTGTGTCTTGTGTAGTTACATAAGATTTCCTTCTAATTGAACAAGTCTCTTAACTAGTTCATTTGAGTCAATTGAACTAGTTATGGTGAAGAAGAACATGGTTGGTATGAAACTCTCATATGGTTGGGTAGACTATTGTTGAACCAACAATGTACACGTTTGGGTGCGGTTAACAAACCTAGAAGCGTACAGTCATTTGTGTATGACAAGCTAAATTTTCGATCTAACGGTTGAGAAATATTAGCTTGAATCTAAATCAGGTTTTCATCTAACGGTGAATATTGATTGCTTTGTAACTAAGAACAACCCTGATTTGAAAGACTATATAAAGGAGATATCTAGTATTGTGCAAAACTAATCCCCACACCTTATGTATGATACTAATTTGCGTACTAGAGTCGTTTATTCTTTAACCTTGGGTTTTCTTCTTCTAAGACCAGGTTAACGACTTAAAGACTTTATTGGGATTGTGAAGCCCGAACGATACTACTTTTATCATAGTTGTGTGATCTGATCTTGCATCTTCTATCGTAACAGTACAATCATATTGATTGGCTTGAGATTGTTTGATTTCTACGATAGACAAGATATAAAAAGTAATCACAAACATCTTCTTCTCATCGTTTGTGATTCCGCAACATATTGTTTCGCTACCATACGATTAAGATTGTTGTGAGGTCATTGATTAATCTAGGATGTTCTTCGAGAATATAAGACCGGATTATCAATTGGTTCCTGTTCTCCTTGATTATTATCAAAAGACGGAACAAAAACTTTAGGGTTTTTCTGTGGGAGACAGATTGATCCTTTGATAGACTTGTATGTGTGAGACATATTTGTTTATTGTTAAAGCTTGCGATTTTGGATCGTAGCAACTTTTAGTTGTGGGTGAGATCAGTTAAGGGAATCAAGTGCGCAGTATCCTGCTGGGATCAGAGGCGTAGGGAGTACAACTATACCTTGGATCAGTGGGAGACTGATTGGGGTTCAACTATAGTCCAGTCCGAAGTTAGCTTGGAGTAGGCTAGTGTCTGTAGCGGCTTAATAAAGTGTGTATTCAATCTGGACTAGGTCCCGGGGTTTTTCTGCATCTGCGGTTTCCTTGTTAACAAAATTTCTGGTGTCTGTGTTATTTCAGTTTCCGCATTATCTTGTTTATCTTTATAATTGAAATAATACAGGTTGTGCGTTTAGATCATCAATTAGATTAATCCAACCTTTGGATGTTGATTATCATTGATAGATCCTTAGACATTGGTCTTTGGTACCGTCCAAGTTATTCTTTGTGTTTGATTAGGACTCTCTGATTTCTATTAGCTTGAGCAAATCAAAACAAGAGAGAGATATAAACTTGTTGATATACTTTTAATTGATTGAGTCTTGTTGATTCTCTTAAAATTATATTCGAGTTAGTCCACACAGATTGCTAAGCGAAATATTGGGTGGTGTTGTTAGACCCCGCTTTTTCACTAACAACATCAACCTCTATTGTTTTATCATCAATTTCACTATGCGGTCTCTGAAGTCGTGAAATGATTACCATTTCTCTTCTAACCTTATTGTTTGCAGCTGCTTTAAATGAAGAAGGTAAAGCAAAGAGAAGAACATGTTGGATGCTTGAACATTCCACTAATGAAATGTGGATGTAATGAAGCCACATCATCCACTTTGTTTATTCACCCCAGGTGACCTTCACCTAACAGCTCAAAACTTCATCCGTTGAGCTCTGTCTCTTGGTTCCGTGAGTAACCTGAGGGTTGCTGATATATAGAGAGATACCAGGCCAGACACTTTGGTCACTTTTTGGTCCGGTGATCGGATTTCCTTGGTATTCCTGTAAATGACTTAAAATAATATTATTAGCTAAAATATCGAGACCTTAGTTAGTATAAAAGTGTCGCACTTGCGTGCTTATCAAATATAAAGGAATATACGCTCCTGGTATTTGCAAAGAGGTAAAAATTTGTCAGAGCTAAAGTTTCTTCTCAATCAAAACCTTCCAAGGTTGACAAAAGTGAAGTATCTCTACCAATTGTCGATGACGAATTTTTTTTTTGTCAAGATCCAAAGCAAGCACATACACATTCAGGTAACACTAAACATAAGTTTTTCCATTATACTAAACATTGCTTTTATTGTGGAAAATCAGGTCACTTGCAAAGGAACTGCAGATATTTTAAACGAGATAAAACTAGATCTGATTCTGTTAAGATTACAGGATCTGATGTTCCAAACTGGAGAAAAATTGAGACTCATAATTTCAGTTCTTCTAGTATTCCCTCCAAGAAGTTTCATAATTATATTGGGGAGAAAAAAAAAATATGTTGCTCCAAAAGTTACTCAGAAATGGGTACCAAAGAAGATTAATAAAGCAACGAGTACTATTAAGAAGGATCTCCCAGACAAGAGTTCGACAAAGGATAACATCTTAAAAAGGTACGGAACAGTTATTGAAAGTTTCAAGGAAGCTGTTAAATTCTTAGAGTCCATGCATGATTTTGTTTCGAATACCTATTGTGAGCAAGATTTTGTTCACTCCAACACAACCCGATTGTGTTGGAACTGCATTTTCACCAAGAATCCCTTGTAAATGCGGTGAGGATTGAAAAAGAATTGGGGCGCACATATTATGTTGGGTATTTTTTATATATATATGTGGAAGCATTTTTGCTTTAGCTAGATTCATCTTACGTTCTTGACAAAAGTCATGTTGACTATTTCAATATCTTGAACATTGTGTTGATGCTAATAGTGTGTGAAAACGGCTATTATCATTATAGAAGAATGTTTCAATGATTGAAATGAAGAGTTGAGATTATGTAACAATCTTTAGCTATAAGCATATATAGTGTTTTCACACATTAGTGTATAAATCCATAAACCGGGAATCAAGAGTATGCATATGTGTGTATACAAAATTGGTAAAGGGGACAGGTTAAGTATGCGTACCCGTACGCATACTGGAGGAAGTTTTGGAACCGAAAATATCTGCTGAGTTTGGGAATTACAAACTCCTAAACTAGTCACCTTAAGTATGCATACCCGTACGCATACTGGTGGAAATTTTTGAACCAAAAATTTCTGTTGAGTTTGGAAACTTAACAAACTCAAATCCGGTTGCTTAAGTGTGCATACTTAAGCTGGTTACTTTATCAAATCGTTCCATTCATGAACTCAAAAATTTATATAATAAGGAATGCAATTTGCAAACCATGGCTATAATTTTCATGAATCGATTCAAGTGAATCAAACCGATTTTTCTTCGATTGTGTCTTGTATACTTATATGAGATCTAAGAAATTGAACTAGTTATGGTTAAGATGAATATGGCTAAATACCACGCATATGATTCTTAATTACCTAACTTGATTTATGATTAAAATTCTTAAGCATAAACAGGTTAGAAGCAATAATCAAAGTCATTGGATATTGGTTTTTATTGTCAAAGAAACTTTTTTCATACACTTATGGTAACCATTCTTGGTGTAAATCCTTGTGGAAAAGGTTATTCTTCCTTCTAAGCATATCAATTCTTGTTTATAAAAGTTTGTATCTTAGAAAAGATGATCACAATACTTGATCTTCATGATTACATATTGTGTATCGTTACCATGAGATAGTTCTAAACTTTTAGTAACACGATATCATGAGAGACTTTCA
This sequence comes from Papaver somniferum, assembly GCF_003573695.1. Taxonomy (NCBI): domain Eukaryota; kingdom Viridiplantae; phylum Streptophyta; class Magnoliopsida; order Ranunculales; family Papaveraceae; genus Papaver; species Papaver somniferum. The sequence continues at coordinate 17,147,042 of NC_039366.1, forward strand.
ATGATTGGTTCTTAAATCGTATCTCCTTGTAGGATTTCTAAAAACCAATATATAAATCCTTCTCCCTAGAGAAAGGTCACTCTTGTCGTTCTATTGGGAATGACATTTTATGTGGGAGAGCTCTTAAATGAACTTGTGATTAATTACTACTCCTTCCGTTTCTGAAAGAGCGTCCTCTATTCCATTTTGGTATGTTTCAAAAATATGTCCAGCTTCTGTTTATAGTCATATTTTTCCAATGAACTCTCCAACATGCCCTTAAGTTTTTTATATTCATAATTTTTATTTTAATGAGACCCAATCTAGAATATTAATGAAATATGTATAATTAAGGAAAAAAATATATCCTTTTGAAGACAATATATGTATGATTCCAAATTAAATTCTTTATTAAGGTTATACTCCATAAGTATACAATCTTTATCGATACTGTTTCTATAAATCAATATGTTTTAGTTTCCTTTTTTTTTATTTTCTATTGACAATCCAAATACAATTTTTGGTAGTTTTTACTACTAACATATTTATTGAAATAAATTAGGCAAGTAATTAAGGGTGGGAATGTAAACTACCATAGTCTCCTTAATATCTTGACAAAGTCAAACCGGACTGTCTTTTGGAAACAGAGGGAGTATATCTTTGAGGGGAGAAGCGGTTGTGGAACAAGTAGGGGTTAACTTGTATCTTAATAAACTTCTTGATGAAGTCACTAAGTTTCGAGTATGATTAAACAAAGTTTATATGTTTCTTTCTTTTGGTCATGAAATGTCTCCGTGAAAATTTCATGAGGATCCCACTAGTTTTCGTACCTTTGTCAATTTATATTGACAAAAAGGGGGAGAATTAATGTCTAGTTCACACTACAAATACATATGGTTTACGGATCATTATGTAAGGGGGAGTGGTTTTCATGTTGAGATGGAGTATTGACTAAGGGGGAGTGATACATATCACCGTAGTATTATTGTCAAAGTTGTGATACAATGAAACTTTGATGTTGTGTAATAATACTATGATGGATCTTCAACAAGTACAAGATGAACATACGGAGAGTAGAAGAACTTAGGAAATCAAGCATGTCGGATTTTGGAGTTGTAATGCTTTTAACAGGTACAATTCATATGTAAAATGTTTTTGTCACTAAAATTGACAAAGGGAATCAAGTGCATAGAGTCCTGCTGAGATTCAGAGACGTAAGTGAAAAAGCAGGGGTATAACAACCACATCCAATATTTCGCTAAGCAATATGTATGGACAAACTCCAATATACTTTTAAGAGAATCAACTAGACATTCAGACTCAATCTTAATAAAAGTATATCAAAGAGTTACATCTCTCTTTCTCGATTCAATACTTACTCAAGCAACTAGAAATCTGCGAGTCTAATTGAATAGAAGAGAAATTACTTGAACGGTACCCAAGACCAATGTTCAAGGATCAATCAATTTCAATCAACAACCAAAGGTTAGATTTTCCAATTGATCGATTCAACGCACAACCTGTGATATTTCAATTATATAACAAAATATAATGCGGAAAAGAAATAACACAGACACCAAAAGTTTTGTTAGCGAGGAAACTGCAAATGAAGAAAAACCCGGACCTAGTCCAGATTGAATACACACTGTATTATGCCGCTACTGTTAGAGCATTTCTCGGTTGAACCCACTATCGTTGGTATGTCAAGTTAGTTGTCAATTTTAGTTGCCAAAATGCATTCTTGATTAAGTATACTATAGACAGTTTCGGGCTAGATTAAGTCTAAGAAGTAGAATTAAAGCTATTCTTGAAGGATGAGGTTTGAAGACTACAAGAAGACATTAACAAGGACTTCATCAACAAAGGTATGTGGTAATTGATTTCACTTGGATTCTTGTTCAATTCTACCTTTCTAATCTATCGAAACAAATGCTCACCCTATGGAACAATTCCTATGACGGTAAATGTACACTTTTGTGTATATACTTGAGGTTATTTGAGCCACGACTTTTGTGACAATAACCTTTATCCCTGGAAAGGTTCTCGTGTAATAGTGAATGAGCCTACGAATTCAACGAGCAAAGAATCACTCAATTCCGAGTTATAACGATGATGTTATGAGTAATTTATTAAAGTAACAGTTATAAGTGTTGATGTAACTGTTACAGTTCGAAAGTACAAAACAATCCATGGACTGCTTGTAACGGTTCACGGACTTGGGCCCAATTACGTGACTAGAAGTCTTTTTTAGTCAAATTGGTGATGTTTCCTTATCTAGTCAAGATGGCTATTAATCCTAACATATTTGATTACCATATTAAAGTGTTTGTGATTCCTTCCTAAGTTAGAATGTGTTTTATTCACATAAATATAATATTTTCTAATTAATTATTTTGGCAAGAGTTGTAACTTAGGAAAGACTCCCAAAATTAGGAGAGTCTTGAAAAAGGAAAATAGCTTTGCTTAACTTTCAAGCAACGTTTCACTATAAATAAAGGGTTCGTGAGTGCTACACGTTTTTCATCCCCTTTGGAAAATTTGTGTAAGCTCATAAGGTTGTTTTCCATGTCTTCTGTTCTTTGGGAACAAGAGTGAGATAAAAGTATTTGTATTGGGATCACAAAGCCAAGTTGTGTTTAATCTTTGTGATTGATTATACAACTTATAATCTAGGTTTTTCACCTCTTGTCTATTCTGATATAAAAACATTCAAGATTTGTTGATCATAAACCCTAGGTTTTGATAGATTTCAGTTTCCGATCATATACCAACACTTGTTAGTCGAAATCGGAAGCTAGAAAGAAAACTTCGATTATCTCGTAAAAATCCATAAGAAGTTTTAAATAAGATATCTCTAGATTTATCTAGTTGTTCTTGTTGTAGAATTATTAGGGTGTTTTTAACTTGGAAATTGATCTTTGGAATCACCCAAGTTCACTTATGAAAATCAGGTTCACGGACTTCTTGTGAGTACGCATACTGATTGTAATTTAAAACACTAATCTACAAGTTTGTTTTGATTTCACTACTTTTTATTTGGTAGTTGTTCAAAACAAACACAAGATTTCGAAAACCTTGATTCACATCTAAAGGGAAATCAAACCAGTATTTTGCGCAAACAAAAGATTGGATCGTATCAATCGTGTTGTTGTATCTTCTAATAAAGAAAGCCTTGGGTTCTGCTAGAAGATTTACGAGAAGAATTCCTAAAGAAAATTGGTTTTGTGATAGGAGTTCTATAAGTGCTTGAATACAACTGAAGCGGGTATTATATATAGTATGAATAGTTAGTAGGAAATTGGTGTAACAGTTTATAATCATTGTGTGTTTATTCTGGACTAGGTCCCAGGGTTTTTCTGCACTTGCAGTTTCCTCGTTAACAAAATTTCTAGTGTCTGTGTTATTTCTTTTCCGCATTATATTTTATTTATATAATTGAAATAATACAGGGTGTACGTTAATCAATCATAGTTGTTAAATCCGACCTTGTTTGTTGGATAAGACTTGATTGATCTTGATCAATTAATTTTCTTATTTTTCACATTGTTAGACCAGTCTGGACTAACCCTATTTCAAGTGGACACTGTGTTGAAATATTCCTTTAGTGATTGTTTATTAAAAAGGTTATACACGGTGGATATTGAATAGGTTGTGATTAACACAAACGATTTTGATTCAAGAGCTTCACACTAAAATCAGGTTTACAGACTTGTTTCTGTTTAACTCTGATTGTGTTGAAATAGAATAAAGATATCGCTCATTGATATACCTTCCTATAAGATTGAGTCTAACTGTCGAGTTGATTCTCTTGAAAGTATATCGTTGTAAGTCCTCTCAGATTACCAAAAAAAATATTGGGTGTGGTTGTTAGACCCCCGCTTTTTCAGCTACAGACACTAGCCTACTACAAACTCACTTCGGTCTGGAATATAGTTGAACCCCAATCAATCTCACACTGTTCAAAGGTAAAGTTGTGCTCCTTACGTCTCTGATGCCAGCAGGATACTATGCACTTGATTCCCTTAGTTGATATCACCCACAACTAAGAGTTGCTACGACCCAAAGTCGAAGACTTTAATAAACAAATCTGTATCACACAGAAAAGTCTATGGTAATAGATAAATTTGTCTCCCACAGAAATACCTACGAGTTTTTGTTCCGTCTTTTGATAAATCAAGGTGAACAAGAACCAGTTGATAACCCGGACTTATATTCCCGAAAAACAGCTAAGAATTATCAATCACCTCACAATAATCTTATCGACTAGCAAAAGAAGATATTGCGGAATCACAAACGATGAGACGAATGTGTTTGTGACTTCTTTTATATCTTGCATATCGGAGAAATCAATCTCAAGCCAATCTTACGATTGTACTCAAATAAGATAGAAACAGCAAGATCAAATCACGCAACTACAAAGAAAATAGTTGGGTCTGGATTCACAATCCCAATGAAGTCTTCAAGTCGTTAACCTACAGGGTCTCGATAAGAAACCTAAGATTAAAGGAGAATCGACTCTAGCTAATACAACTAGTATCACACAGAAGGTTTTGGGATTAGGTTTCCCAGTTGCTAGAGTTCTCCTTTATATAGACTTTCAAATCAAGGTTTGCAATCAATGTTAGCTTAGTAACAAAGTATTCAATATTCACCGTTAGATGAAAATATGATTAGATTCAAGCTAATATCTTTCAACCGTTAGATCGAACTTAGCTTGTTACACACAAATGAAATGCACGTTTATTTGGGTTTGTGTAACCACACCCAAACATGTACACTTAGTTGGTTCAACAGTAGTTAACCAAATGGTTATCCATATGAGCACTTCCATATCAACCATATTCTTCTTTACCACAACTAGTTCAAATGCCTCAAATGAACTAGTTAGAGAGTTGTTCAATTGCTTAGATCTTATATAAGTATACAAGACACAATCGAAGCAAAAACTATTGTATTCACTCAAATGGATTCATGAACTTTATAGCGACGGTTTGTAAATATGCATTCCTTAGTTTATATAAGTTTAGGTTCACGAATAACCGTTTTTAGAAAATAACCAACTTAAGTACGCATACTGGTACGCAGACTTAAGTACCCGGAATAAGTTTGTTTCCAGTTCACAAACTCCAGCAGAAATTCACGGGACGTGAACTTCCGACAGTGCGCGCACTGGTGATCGGACTTTAGTTCCGGTTTTCCTGAGTAGCAAAGTACGCATATTTTGGTTCAAGGAATAAGGACTTACACATGTATGTGGTACCATACAATGTTTATATCCTTCCAAGGTTATATATTCTAAACTCTCATTTCAATTATTGAAACATTCTTAGAGGATGTTATAGAGTTGTTATTCACAAACCATTTTCGTCAAAGCCATTTTCAAGTAATTGAAACTAATATGACTTTCTTCACTAGTAAAGATGAACTTGGCCAAAGCGAAAGCTTACCAACACATATTTCGAGAAATAGATTAGCGAGATAAACTCAGCTCGAAATAGCAAATGTGTATAATCAAAGTCTATATAGCAGTACGACTTTTGTCTCAAGATAGGAGATATAGTAGATAAACTTTTGAGTGATAGGTAAGTTCAAGTCTCCACATACCTTTTAGTCGATGAAGTTCCACAAGTTCCTTGAGTAGTTCTTTGTCTTTGTATGATGATCGCCATGGAGTCTTGAGCTCAACAACACTTTCTATCCTAGTCCGAGACTTAGCTATAAGTATAATAGAAATCAAGACTTATAGTTTTGATCACTAATATTGACAAACATGCTTGAGATAGCAACGCATGCGAGTTCGACCGAGCAATGCTCTAACAGTAAGGAACGCGACTGTACCTTAATCGGTGTGTGACTTGGTTAGGGTTCAACTACATTCCAGTCTGAAGTTAACTTGTAGTATGCTAGTGTCTGTAGCGGCTTAATACAGTGTGGTGTTCAAATTTGGACTAGGTCCTGGGATTTTTCTGCATTTGCGGTTTTCTCGTTAACAAAACTTCTGGTATCTGTGTTGTTTCTTTTCCGTATTATATTTGTTTACATAATAGAAATGTCACAAGTTGTGCGTAGTTCAATCAATTGATAAATCCAACCTTTGGTTGTTGATTGGAATTGATTGACACTTGAATATTGGTCTTTGGTACCTTCAAGTTGTTTCTCATAATAATCAGGCTCACGGATTCTATCTGTTTGATAAATCCAGCCAGGCTACCCACCAACCTATTTTAATTTCTTTTTCCTTTGTTGATTACATTGAGAAACATAGATATAAATCTTGGATATATTTCTTTGATTGAGTCTGACTGTCTAGTTGATTCTCTCGGAATGATACTAGAGTTAGTCCATACAGACTGCCGAACAATATATTGGGTGTGGTTGTTAGACCCCCGCTTTTCCAGAAATTATTATATTATAGTACACTAACACCAAAATATATACCTTAATGAATCTAATCAGCAGTGTGATGGGAGAATTGCAGGTTGCTAAGAGGAGAATCAAAAAGGTAACCCAGACGGCACTTTAGACTCTGTGAATATGTATTTTGTGAACAAACTATTTGTTACTTTGTACGTAGCAGGTTGTTTAGCCTAAAGCTTCAGCTAACCGATAATTAATTTTCACTATATTATCGTCTTTGGAGATTTATTTACTTGAAATACACAACAAGAAGTGCAGTATCAAATTTACCAATATATTTTTAACCATTTCCTATTAAGGTTTTAGACCAAAATGAATAGTTATATTCGATACCACATCCAGGAAAAAGACTCATATATACCTGCTGGGGTGGCACTATCTGAAGTTAAAAAAAATCTTATTAAGTTTAAAAGATCTTCACTATTTTCAATTTCAAAACACAATCCATGTCTTTGAAACTACCCGTGTTAAAGGAGGTTCGGCGCAATTAGCTTCGACAATACACCAACCATGATGACATAAAAAAATAGAAGAATGATGACTTAAAAATGCAGAAGACATAATGGGGCGGATCACCTGTCCGACCAGAGCTTTCATGTTTTCTATATTATACATTCTCAAATCATGCGACCTCTTGATTATAAATCAAAAATATCAAATTACGGATTAATATATATAGGTATCATTCGCTGGGTTTTAAGGTATAGTAGATACAGATGGTTAGATCACACAAAGCAGAACATGAATGAGAATACTTCAATAATTTGGTCAAGAAATAAGGTCAAAAATTTAAGATTAACTTTCTATAGGACTAATTAGATCGGATGCGGTAGGAGCCGACTAAAATATGGATTAATAATAATTTTCACGTAAGACAATTGCAAAACATAGTTTGGCTAACTCTGCCTATGTAAAGAGTGGTCAAGATTTGTCCTTCCTCAATTGCTATGTTATGTGAGAAGAAGGTGATATCTAATATTGAGGTACAATTCAAATCTATTAGATTCATACCATTTACAACTGGACGCCTTGAAAAAAATTGACGTGTCGTTATTATTATTACAGGTAAGGGATACACTGACCACACTTGCGCAAATAGCTCACTTCGCAAATGATTGGTGTTGCATGTACAGTCTAGAATGCAACGATGAATTTGAGGGAAAAAGGCACCAGAAGCAGTGTCTGGAGTATTTTGGATATAGTAACTTAGACCCGATGAAATACTTATGTTCTTTTTTTTTTTTAGTTTTTCCACAATCTATTTATTTAAGAAAAATGAACATTGCAAATACATAACATCAACAAAAATTAGACAGATTGCGTTTGATAATAATGGCTACCGATGGTCCGGAAACGGCAAAAGAAATGAATTGTTGTAGAAGATATTGTTGGGATATACGATGGATTACTTGATACGAATGAAAGAGGTATAACTATTTCGATTCTGAAATCACATAAAGTTCACAGTAGAAGATGACATCAAGTTTAAAGTTAGTAACAAACATAATACGGCTAACTAAAATGTTAAAAACAAACTAGATATATAAACTTAGAAAGCCGTGGGACTTGAAGAGACCAATTTTGAAAACTACAATCTTAGAAAGCAACGTTCCACAATACCATTTTTTTTTTTTAATAAATATTCAATGTAGAAGATATCAACTTTTGGTAAAGGATCTATTGACAACCTATAAATTTGAAATAGGATCAGGGACTACAATATGTGTTCAAGGTTCTTTATGAGGTAATGTGTCGCCAGATTGTATTCCAAGTGAAGGTAGGAACATATGGAAGTGACAAAATGTCCAAGACTTTTGAAGTTACCAAACCCATTGTTAAGACGAACTGTTGGGCACAATACTTTGTTGAAGATTTAATGGCAGAGGTTTGCATATATACAATCCCTTCGAAAAGGTAATTGGTACACATTTTAAACATTGTCATTTGATGGGTGTTGAAAAATTACAGGAAAATCATGTCACATTGGAGAGTTTGTATCATCCGTTCGATGCAAAATAATATTATTCTCTGCCTATTTGGAGGATCGACAACATGACCACGATAAATGAGTCAGCTGGAGCGAAATAGGAGCATGGGGAGACTTTTATGGACGATATTGATTAGTTGATTTCACTGAGATGAGCGCTGCTGACGACATATTTCCAAAAAATATTTAAACTTCCATGTTCATGTAGAGCATTATCTCATTATAAGCAATGAACCTAATTAAAAAATTGTCTTGAAGTTAAGATTATATTTCTTTCGTTTGAGCAAATCTCCGGTGGTAAATATTAAAGGAAAAAAACAAGAAAAAAAGAGAGGAAAATCCCGACTATTTTTATGACAAACCCATATTAAATCATAAGGAGTTGATAAGTATTCAGGACACAAATCATATGATATATTAAAAATGAACAAATATCATGGCCCGTGCCGTTACGACACGGGTTAAGGGCTAGTAACATATAAACCATGTCAGACGTTATTGTTAGACTAAATAGTTGGTAAATCTGCTATTGGGAGATCAAAATCTGAAAATGCTTCCTATGGATCCACCAAAATCATCTCCCACTAGGTGTCACGAAAATAGAGGCCCAATTTCTCAAAAGTGTGACCTTACACCTCCATGGGACGAGAATTGACATAATCTAAAGCGTAGGCGAAGGCCGCGAAGCCATCTATTGGAGGGACAATTTTGGAATGATATTGGGGAAGTGTTGTCTTTTCAATTGCCATAAATAAATACAATACACAAGAACCCACATTCATATATACAAAATCAAGGCCCGTATCGTATGCCCTAGTTAATAACAAATCATGGTCCCAATTTGGGACAGTTACATATAATAATAACCTCTGCATTTTAATATGATCTTTTTCTAGTTTAGCATGAAGGATTTTTTTAATATTAATGATTTTTTCTAGTTTAGCTTGAAGGAATTTACCTCTATATATTTATTTATTTTTTATTTGGTAAATCAACAAATTTCAATTTTTGAATTGAAATAGTGATTATATGTTCGCTTACAAGATTAAAAAAACATCAAAATACATTAGAAAACAAAAACATCAAGATAATCAAAACTCTAATACAAATAAGGATATCTACTACAAGTAGATCGCGAAAAGAAAGAGAAATAAATCGCGGAGATTACCCAATTTTTTATTATATATAAGGAAGAGATGATGGTATATTCCGGAAATAATTCTGACCATTTGATTTGATTGTTTTCTTCCATGATAAGAGATTCTCCTGAAAGGAAGGAGTATTTTTCCTGTAAACTTGTAGATCCAAACGAACTTGGTTGCCCTAAATCCCTAAAGTGTGGATTCAAAGCGATTTCGTGTTGAATCGCCGATGTTTTTAATCGAGAGTAGCAAGCCATGAACCAGCCATCAAAGATTGAAAAACTCTCACCACAACGACGAAGCAAAAATCACCCCGTAATGTCGAAGAAACATTTCGAAAGACACAAAAAATGATGTAGAAACATCTTATTCAACAAATTATTACCTAAGCAAGAAATGTGAAACGACTCTAGGTTTTTTTAGAAAGGAAGAGAAAGGAAATAAGAAATAGAGATCTATATATATATATAATCGTATTATATTGAAGAAATATTATAGATTTTATGACACGAATTTTGCTATTCATCAAGTTCTTTTCCTAACATTGAATAACATTTTGATTTGTTGCAAAGAAAGTAAGTTTTTTTTTTGAAGCATTTATTTTATTAAACTACTTAAAAGGCTATTAGATGATGGTATATAATACCCATAGATTCATCAGTTGCATTTGGAATGATATGCCATGAATCTAAGAAAGCAAAACAGAAGGGCACAAAGCAGCAGTCTTCGGATCATAATTGCATCGGGGGAGATGTTGGGGTCGAAGGTCGGAAGGTCTTCGTTCAATGTTATTTACAAGAAAAGTTGTACTTTTGATGGACACAACGAAGTCCATAAGAGGTTAATGGGTGGTAAGGGTGTTCGATGCGCTTGATTGAAGGTGATAGTCAGGCGATTGCATCCACATGCTCAAGTGTATTGCCTGGACAATAACATTTTATCTCCTTTTCTTATGTCTTGATGCTCTTGGGGTTAAATAAACAATTGACAAAAGTCTAAAGGGGACTAGGTAAGTTTTGAAAAAACATGCAAAATTATAAATAAACAACTGAAAAATAGGACACCTTAATCTACAACAACACGTCACCACCTAAGACATTTCCTTTTTTATTTCCAAATTAAATTCTTTTTATTTTATTTTTTCTTCTTTTTTTTCATTTTCTCATCCTGCAAAACTTGTGACTACAGAAAGCTACAATTCTACTGGTACCATAGGTTCACTGAAGAACAACATCAGATCGACACCTTGATGAGTTATCTTTTACTATACCTAATGCTTTTCATAGCCGTAGAAAAACATCAACAATTCCCTAGTACCCATACATTTAGTTGTGTATGGAGCAATAAAATGTATGTATACAACTATAAATACACTGAACATACACCGAACTTAAAATTTTACATTCTTTATGGGTACCTCTTTATATTAATAACCTCCATATATTAATGGCTTTGTCAATGTCCAAGAGTATAAATACATAGAGGTTCTACTGGGTATCCACACTTATAAATTAAACAAAATTTAATTACTATTTGTATTTGTATTACCTAGGTATATTTTGGTGTTTTCTATGCATATATATGTATAACAATTTATTTATTTTTATAATATTTTCAAAATAGACCTCCATATTGTTATCTTACGTATGCTAAGTCTCAATCACTGGATTGGAGAATATATATAAATAAATAAATAATAAAATGAAACTTTCATAAGGAAAGGAAATGTGAATTTTGTTTTTATAGAGAGAATTCCACAAAATCCAATAAAACTGGACTTCCCAATGTAAATAAACATCATTGTTTTTTACTGTTTATACATTCTCCAATGCAAGTATGATTTTTTTTTCTTTGTGGTCTATTTACACTTTTTGTATTCCTTCAAGATTCTTCTCACCTAAATTAATTAGGGAGTAATAAATGGAATATTTTATTAGGTGGAGTAAAGAATTTCAAACGATTCCCCAATACAACTCACTCTTTAATGAACATGAAACTACCAATAGAAAGACAAACAAAGAAAGAAAGAGTGAGAGATCGAAGAAGATCAAAGGATTAGAGATTTTTGTACGTCATACGAATTTAGATCTTGAACCAGGTAAAATCTAAAGCTTCTTTCTCTTTGCAACCAGCTCTCAACATCTCAACAACATAAAGAATACGTCATATGTGCAATTTGATAAAAAGATTTTGGTAGTTTGCACTTGATAATATCAAAATATCCCTCCTTTTTAGTCCAATTATTATAACTCCTTATATATCCTGTTTTTTAGGGGTATAGTTGACAACCAAACTTTAATATAACATATCTTAAAATCCATGCCTTAGATTATTACAAATTTTATTTCGTTGGAAAGGTTTTCAAAAAATCTTCACAATGAGTACAAACAACAATATGAAATTTAGAGTTTTGATGAAAAATTCGGAGGTGTTTATCATTTTAGGCACAATTTTAGAAAATTAAATATATATGTATTATGCAAACCATCACAAAGGATACATAATACGAAATTCGGAATACCTGAGCTCTGAGGATCGGGCGACCTTATGAGTCGACTCACCAAAAATGTTTTCAACATCTTTTTGATCTTCCAAACCTTTTTCTAATCACCTCTCTTTATCCTTTTTCACTTTAGATTTTTCCATGAATCTCCTATCATTCTAGTGCTCTTTTACGTTAACAATTGTGGAATTTTTTTATTAGATCTTTTCTTAGATTGAGTCTTTACTTCTTTGTTTTACCTTAAATCGTTAATCCTTTGATTTTAATGGTTTTTAGATCTCTTTGTGAAGATATCTTGGCAAGTATTCTATAGGGAATCCAGTGGTGGAGTTTCAAATGTCTTCTGCATTTGAAATACAGGCAGTGGTGTTATTGGCAGTGGTGTTCACCATCTTCTCAAGCAAGGTGGTCCAGTGTAGTAGAAATACAGGCAGTGGTGTTTATGAAACTCTTATCAATGTAGGAAGCCATAGTAGATCTTCAAATCATCAAGATTTCAATCCTAAGAATTCATCTCAAGATCTTCATCAAAATCCTTACCAAAACGGTCAACCAAAAATTCAAAATTTTTTGCCTCCCAAACTGTTGCGTATTTTTTGGCGCAATCAATGCAAAATCTGCAACCACATGCAAGTTTCCAGTTTTATTAGTTATACGGAATATCCTCAATTCAACTCTGTTATTCTCTTCAAAGATTTGCACCAGGATATCCGGATCTACCAAACAATTCTAAAGGAAATGTGGACTCTATATATAGGGATTGGGTAATAGAAAGTTACCGCAAATCCCATTTGAGTTATCTTCTTATCAAGAGTAGAAACAAGAAATCTAAACCGAAACTTACCATGTCTGCAAACAATGAAGCAAACACTACACCGTCTGTTAAGGATGGAACAAATCCATCCATAGCTGCAAATGAAGGAACAACTTCTACCATGCTTACGAACAATGAGAACCGTATCAACATCCTCTCGAGACAACTTATGAACGCAACCATTGCGATTCTAGGGAATAATAGGAGGGTGGTAGGATCTGCTCAAAACATAAATGTTGCTGCTGATGAATGGACTTATGGTCTCCTTGGTGAAAAAGCGGGGATACAACAACTATTAGAGCATAACTCGGTCAACCTCGCATGCGTTGCTATCTCAAGCATGTTTGTCAATGTTAGTGATCAAAACTATGAGTCTTGATTGCTAGCCTACATAGCTAAATCTCGGACTAGGATAGAAAATTGTAATTGAGCTCAAGGACTTCATGGAGATTCATCATACAACGACGAAGATCTATACAAGGAACCGTGGAACTTCATCAACAAAAAAGTATGTGGAGACTTGAACTTATCAATCACTCAAAAGTCTATCTATTCTATCTCCTACTTCTTATGAGACAAAAGTCGTATGCTATATAGACTAGATCATACACACTTGACATTTCGAGATGAGCATTCATTACTTATCTTTTATCTCGAAATCGTGTGTTGGTAAAGCGTTTCGCTTTTGATCAAGTTTATCTTCACCTAGTGACGAAAGTCATGAAAAGTTTCAATCACTTTGAGAATTGCTCTGACGTGAATCGGTCTATGAATAACTGCTACATAGCGTCCTCTGAGTATGTCTCAATGATTAAAATGAGAGTTTAGATTTCATAACCATGTATTCCTTGAACCGAAGTTTTCGAACTTTGATGATCAAGAGAAATCGGGAGGATTGTGGAATTAGCTTGCCAAGTCCGCGGACCCAGTCCACAGACTCAGTCCGCGAACTGTCGGAAGTTCTCGACCGAGAATTTCTGCTGGATTTTCCAAAACTCGTTTGTGTGCTAAGTCCGCGAACCCAGTCCGCGAATTGGCGGAAGTTCTCTTTCCGAGAATTTCTGTTGAGTTTGGAAAACTCAACCGATTAACTTAAGTCCACGAACTTGTTTGTGAACTTAAGAAGTTATGATCTAAAGATGTGCTCTGAATGTGAAACATTAAATTACTAAGGAATGCTTTATGCAAACCGTGGCTATAATGTTCATGAGACAATTCAATCGAATCGAATCATCTTTGTTTCAATTATGTCTTGTGTGGTTACATAAGATCTCATAGCAATTGAACAACTCTTTAACTAGTTCATTTGAGTCAATTGAACTAGTTATGGTGAATAATAACAAGGTTAATATGAAATGCTCATATGGTTAACCTTTTGGGTTACTATGTTGAACCAACATACACGTACACGTTTGGGCATGGTTTTCACGAACCCAGTAAACGTATACCCAAGTGTGTGTGACAAGCTAAGTTTTCGATCTAACGGTTTAGAAATATTAGCTTGAATCTAAATCATGTTTTCATCTAACGGTGAATAGGGATTGCTTTGTAACTAAGGCAAAACCCTGATTTGAAGGCTATATAAAGGAGACATCTAGCATTGGGCAAAACTAATCCCCACACGTCTGTTTGATACTAGTGCGCTCGCTAGAGTCGATTCTCCTTTAACCTTTGGTTTTCTTCTCTAAAACCAGGTTAAAGACTTAAAGACTTCATTGGGATTGTGAAGCAAGACCTATACTACTCTTATCGTAGTTGGGTGATCTGATCTTGCATCTTCTATCGTATGAGTACAATCAATTGATTTGCTTGAGATCGTGAGAGTTCTCCGATAGGAAAGATAAAGAAGTCACAAAAATCTTCGTCTCACTTTTTGTGATTCCTCAACAAACCGCCTGTGTAGTCAGGAAGGATTGTAGAGAGGCGATTGATTAATCTAGGTTGTTCTTCGGGAATATAAGACTGGATTATCAATTGGTTCCTGTTCACCTTGATTTTATATTTTATGACGGAACAAAACCTAGGGTTTATCTATGGGAGACAAATTTATCCTTCGATAGACTTTTCTGTGTGAGACAGATCTGTTTATTATCAAGTCTGTGATTTTGGGTTACAACAAATCTTGGTTGTGGGTGAGATCATCTAAGGGAATCAAGTGCGTAGTATCCTGCTGGGATCAGAGGCGTAGGAGTACAACTGTACCTTGGATCGGTGGTAGACTGATTGGGGTTCAACTATAGTCCAGTCTGAAGTTAGCTTGTAGTAGGCTAGTGTCTGTAGCGGCTTAATACAATGTGTATTCAATCTGAACTAGGTCCTGGGGTTTTTCTGCATCTGCGGTTTCCTCGTTAACAAAATTTCTGGTGCCTGTGTTATTTCTTTTCCGCATTATATTTTATATAACTGAAATAATACAGGTTGTGCGTTCGTGATCATCAATTGGAAATCCAACCTTTGGTTGTTGATTGATATTGATTGATCCTTGGACATTGGTCTTTGGTAAAGACTCGCAGATTTCTATTTCCTTGAGTAAAGATCAAATCGAGAGATTGAGATAATAACTCCTTGAGATACTTTTTATCTGGATTGAGTCTGACTGTCTAGTTGATTCTTTAGCAAAGTATTTCGGAGTTGGTCCATACAAATTTTTAATCGAAATATTGGGTGGTGTTGTTAGGCCCCCGCTTTTTCAATTGGTATCAGAGCAGGCAAACACGTTAAAGACCTTATAAGTCTGTGTTTGTAGCGATCTGATTATGGACGAGTGTATCTCTAATAACGCACCTGTCCAGAAATTGCCAGATGATTCTGAAAGCTCGAATTCACCTGAGAAAACTGTCACATCTAAATCAATATCTAAACATTCCCTGGATGTAAAAACTGTTGATTGGGAAACACTCCTAGAAGAATAGTTGGATGAACTTTCTGATGAAGGTGATTCAGATATTGATAGAGATGTTGATGAGGAAGTCTCAGAGTATGTTAAGTTTTTAGATTCGTGGAAAACGACGAATATTATAACTTCTCATGTCATACCTCTTCTGACTCCTCTCTTTCGAGAAAACAAGAAATTGAAAAGGATTTACGGAGGTCTTTATGGTCCGAATCACTCTTGTGAATCGATCCTCAAAGATACCGAGGAAAACCTGAGTAGAAAATCACTTGAATGTGATCGTGTTTATCAAAAATACTTCTTGTTAGAAGAGACACTTGCAGAAATTGAAACTAGGATTAACTCCCAGCAAGCAAGTTTTGATGACAGAGAAAGCGCTTATCTCGCTCGAGAAAAGCGCCTTGAGGCTGATTTAGCTGCTTCTCTTGATAAAATCAATATGTTGGAAGATGACTTGAAAAAGTTCAATACTAGTTATAGCAAATTAACCACTATGCTAGGAGCAAGTAAAAATCATCGTGATACACGAGGATTGGGCTATAATAGATTCTCCAAGTACTAGCAAAGAGGTAAAATTTGTCAAGGCTAGTGATTCTTCTCAACAAAAGGTTTCCACTGATGGCAAAAGTGAAATAACTTCACCGACAGTTAAGGTTCAAAAGAGCAAAGTTTACCAACCTCCAAAGTTAGCACATAGAGATCGAGGTAAGAACATTCCTTATGTTTGCCACTATTGCAGAAATAAAGGTCACCTGGAAAGGAGATGTCATTTCCGTATAAGGAATGAGAAACTTCATGATGTTCTTGTTTGGGCATCACAAGAAGTTGTGAAACCAAGATCATACGTTAAGAATGATCCTCTTAACGTTACAGGTTGTAATTGTCCAACCTTTAGGCAAAGGAATTAGTGCTATGACAGACCTAGATTTGCCTATAAACGTCGTACGAATCTTTTTCACAATCGTAATGGTTATCAAAAGGATAACTTCGTAAATACGAAGAAAAGATCCTATGCTCCCAATTGGAGAAAGACTAACTTGCAAAAGAATAGTCAATCCAATTCTCTTCCAAGAATTCTAGAAGAGAGTGATGGGAAGAAGGTTCCGACTGTTCCTAAACGCACTCAGAAGTGGATACCGAAGAAAGACAATGATGTTTTGAGTGTGAAAAGGAATGATCTTTCAGAAAACTCCATGACTATGGAAAAGGCAGTATCCATGAGGTTGAAACTTAACAAGTTTTTTAGAAAAATGGATTTGGATGTGAAAGGTTCTAAAAGTGATATCTTTCATGATAATCCAAAGGTCACTTGTGGTGAGCAAGACTTTGTTCACCCCAACGCAACTTGATTGTGTTGGAAGTGCATCCTCACCAAGGAATGCCCTGCTTTGTATACGGTGAGGGAAGCACAAGAATTGGGGCACACAAATTATGTTCGGTAAGGCGGTAGAATTCGATTAGATTCATATAAAAAGGTATGTCTATAAACTTGAGAAATATTTGTACTTTTATTTTCTTAGAATACTTATAATAATCTTGCTTATCGTTCATTTCTACCTAACTTGATCTGTGTTTAAGGTTCTTATATGTGTAGGTTTGAAAATAATAGTTCGGGATGTTTGGACTTCATGGTAGACATATCAAGTATGCATAATATCTTTAAAAATCAAAATAAAGGGGTTTAAGTCCGCAAACCCAGTTTTCAAACTGCTCAAAGTCTTGAAAATTCGTTTGCGAACCCGTATGCATACTTGCCTGTAGACGTCGATATTCGGTAAACTTGTTTTGGCTGTAACTTCTTCGTCCGAACTCGGATCGACCTCATTATTTTTGAAATCTCTTCCTCTTTGAATTCTCTTCAAAATGGAGATGAGAAACCTTGAATTTGTATGAGTTAAGATTGGTATTTGTCTTGTCTCTTGTTTTAGAGTGTTTTGCTCCGTTTCGTCACTTGTTCCACTTCTCTTGGAATTGGGAACTTGAATTCTTGGAGTACTACTCTTATAAGATAATTTGTAGCTTTTACAAGAATGTTGTTGGTGAATCACAAAGAAGGGAGTTCAAGAATGGGCAGTAGTACGCATTATTACGGAATTATTGAATGTTCACAATCATTTTATGTGAACTATGGTGCATGGTCGTTAATGACATTGTATGATCTTCTTTGTTAATAAAACCTTTTTATACGTCTTTGGTAGCTATTATTGGTATAAATCCGGGCGAAAAAGATTGATTCTACCCTCTAAGGACAAATCATCTTATATGTGCATTACGAGTTTGTCTTGATGCCTAGGAAACTTCTTATGAGAATTTATTCTTGTTTTTGAGAAGGATTACTAGAGTTTGGAATAGCTCTTATTGCGATTACGCATAGCTATGTCCAATATTTTCATCTTCATGTTTTAGATTTATTGGATTTAAATTCTAAAAATATTTGGAGGATGATGTTATTGCAGTATTGTTCTTTACAATTTTGTGATATTGCAATATTTTTATGGGATATGTATTGTTTGTGTCCGTGAACTTGAATGTCTCATGTACGGTCAAAAGTAAAGTCGGTCATGATTTAATATTCGTATTGATGAAAGGACGAATAGACTTTTGACAATTACAAAAAGTTATGCCTATGCAGTCATGTATTTGATGGAAAATAGGATAAAATCTTTTGTTTGACAAGGATAAAGTCTATTATATCGTTATGATGGAAAATAGAATAGATCCTTGTATATTATCCACGATATTGATCTTCATTGATACATCTTGCTATGTTTTACCGTGAAGGATCCATTGTGTATCTTATGTTGAGCACGATACAACTAAGTCGATTTTTCTTATTGGGTTTGTTGGTTGTTCCATAAGATACTATATGTTGAGCATTAGGAACTAAATTAATCAACCAGTTTGGTTATTTAGTTTGTATTCCATAAGTTTTCTTTCTTATGTCGAGTACATGTACGGTTAAGGTCGTCATATTCCATGATGAACTTAGTCGGGGTTCCATAAGTTCTCTTATGTTGAGCCCAAAAATAATTAAATTGATTACTTCGGTGATTAGTTTGATTGTTAGTATTCCAATTAGATTAATTATGAGTTCTCTTGTAATTAATATAGTTGAGTTTTCATATATTCCACAAATTCTTGTGTTGAGTATATGAACGGCTATACTAATCATGTTCTATTGGTTAATGTAGTCGTATATTCCGTAAGGTTTTCCTTATGTTGAGTATGTGAACGATTAAGTTAGTCATCTCCGTATGATTATCTTAGTCAAAGCTCCGTAAGTTTACTTATGTTGAGCACTTTCAATTAAATTGATCACTTTTGTGGTTTGACTTAGTTGCGTATTCCAATTGAATTAATCATGAGTTTACTTGTGATTAATTTGGTTGAGTTTTGGATATAGAAAATTAGTTCTATGGTTTTTGGTGTCCAAATTAAAAATTCCTTATTTTCGTTCGAAGTTAAGGTCGCTCTTGTTGTTCTTTCGGGAATGACATCAAATGTCGGAGAGTTCTTTTGAACTTGTGATTAATGGTAATATCTTGTGGGGTGTGCGACTGTGGAATTTTATAGGGGTTATCTTGTATCTTAAAACTCCTTGATGAATGCATTTAGCTTTGGCTTTATGATTGCATCTAAATTAAGTTGGTATGTATTTTTCTTTTAGGCTATGAAATGTCTCTTATGGAAATTCATTATGATCCCGTTGTTGTACCTTTGCCAATTTTATTGACAAAAAGGGGGAGAAATATTGTAGTTCACACTACAAATACATATGGTTATCGGATCATTGTGTAAGGGGGAGTGGTTTCCATGATCGAGATGGAGTATTGACGAAGGGGGAGTGATACATATCACCATAGTATTATTGTTAAAGTCGTGATACAATTGGACGTTGATGCTACATAATAATACTATGACACTGTATAATGATGATCGAGAATCTCGATTTCTCTCATTGTTATAGCTACGGATCTTCAACAACGGTGGTGCTAAACTTACAACCTTTGGGATCGTTGGAGTACTTGGAAGGACGAAGATTTCAAAGAACGTTGAAGATTAGACTATGGAATAGGAGCCACTAAAGTTTATCTTTTTTTGTATTCCATATGTATTAATAGTTTTGTCACTAAAATTGACAAAGGGGGAGATTGTTAGATCATAGCTCGGTCAACCTCGCATGCGTTGCTATCTCAAGAATGTTTGTCAATGTTAGTGATCAAAACTATGAGTCTTGATTTCTAGCCTACATAGCTAAGTCTCGGACTAGGATAGAAAAGTTTAGTTGAGATCAAGGACTTCATGGAGATTCATCATACAACGACGAAGATCTATAAAAGGAACCGTGGAACTTCATCAACAAAAGGTATGTGGAGACTTGAACTTATCTATCACTCAAAAGTCTATCTATTTTATATCCTACTTCTTATGAGACAAAAGTCGTATGCTATATAGGCTAGATCATACACACTTGACATTTCGAGCTGAGCATTCATTGTTTATCTTTTATCTCGAAATCGTGTGTTGGTAAAGCGTTTCGCTTTGATCAAGTTTATCTTCACCTAGTGACGAAAGTCATGAAAAGTTTTAATCACTTTGAGAATTGCTCTGACGTGAATCGGTCTGTGAATAACGGATACATAGCGTCCTCTGAGAATGTCTCAATGATTGAAATGAGAGTTTAGATTACATAACCATGTAGTCCTTGAACCGAAGTTTTCGAACTTTGTTGATCAAGAGAAATCGGGACGATTGTGGAATTGGCTTGCCAAGTATGTGAAACCAGTCCGCAGACTCAGTCCGCAAACAGGCGGAAGTTCTCGACCGAGAATATCTGCTGGATTTTCCAACACTCGTTTGTGTGCTAAGTCCGCGAACCCAGTCCGCGAACTGGCGGAAGTTCTCTTTCCGAGAATTTATGCTGAGTTTGGAAAACTCAACCGATTAACTTAAGTCCGCGAACTTGTTTGTGAACTTAAGAGGTTATGATCTAAACATGTGCTCTGAACGTGAAACATTAAATTACTAAGGAATGTTTTATGCAAACAGTGGCTATAATGTTCATGAGCCGATTAAATCGAATCGAATCATCTTTGTTTCAATTGTGTCTTGTGTAGTTACATAAGATCTCATAGAAATTGAACAACTCTTTAACTAGTTCATTTGAGTCAATTGAACTAGTTATGGTGAAGAGGAACAAGGTTAATATGAAATGCTCATATGGTTAACCTTTTGGGTTACTATGTTGAACCAACATACACGTACACGTTTGGGCATGGTTTTCACGAACCTAGTAAACGTATACCCAAGTGTGTGTGACAAGCTAAGTTTTCGATCTAACGGTTGAGAAATATTGCTTTGTAACTAAGGCAAAACCCTGATTTGAAGCCTATATAAAGGAGACATCTAGCATTGGGAAAAACTAATCCCCACACGTCTGTGTGATACTAGTGCACTCGCTAGAGTCGATTGTCCTTTAACCTTTGGTTTTATTCTCTAAAACCAGGTTAACGACTTAAAGACTTCATTGGGATTGTGAAGCCAGACCGATACTACTTTTATCGTAGTTGGGTGATCTGATCTTGCATCTTCTATCATACGAGTACAATCGATTGATTGGCTTGAGATCGTGAGAGTTCTTCGATAGGCAAGATAAATAAGTCACAAACATCTTCGTCTCACTGTTTGTGATTCCTCGACAAACCTCCTGTGTAGTCAGGAAGGATTGTAGAGAGGTGATTGATTAATCTACGCTGTTCTTCGGGAATATAAGACCGGATTATCAATTGGTTCCTTTTCACCTTGATTTTATATCTTATGACGGAACAAAACCTAGGGTTTATCTATGGGAGACAAATTTATCCTTCGATAGACTTTTCTGTGTGAGACAGATCTGTTTATTATCAAGTCTGTGATTTTGGGTTACAACAACTCTTGGTTGTGGGTGAGATCAGTTAAGGGAATCAAGTGTGTAGTATCCTGCTGGGATCAGAGGCGTAGGAGTACAACTGTACCTTGGATCGGTGGGAGACTGATTGGGGTTCAACTATAGTCCAGTCCGAAGTTATCTTGTAGTAGGCTAGTGTTTGTAGCGGCTTAATACAGTGTGTATTAAATCTGGACTAGGTCCCGGGGTTTTTCTGCATCTGCGGTTTCCTCATTAACAAATTTTCTGGTGTTTGTGTTATTTCTTTTCCGCATTATATTTTATATAATTTAAATAATACAGGTTGTGCGTTCGTGATCATCAATTGGAAATCCAACCTTTGGTTGTTGATTGATATTGATTGGTCTTTGGTACCGTCCAAGTTATCTCTCTTTGATAAAGACTCGCAGATTTATATTTGTTTGAGTAAAGATCAAATCGAGAGATTAAGATAATAACTCATTGAGATACTTTTTATCTAGATTGAGTCTGACTGTCTAGTTGATTCTCTAGCAAAGTATTTCAGAGTTAGTCCATACAAATTGTTAATCGAAATATTGGGTGGTGTTGTTAGACCCCCGCTTTTTCAACAACCACACCCAATATTCGCTTAGCAATCTGTATGGACAAACTCCAATATACTTTCCAGAAAGTCAACTAGACAGTCAGACTCAATCTAGACAAAAAGTATATCAAAGAGTTTATATCTCAATCTCCTGATTTGATATATACTCAACCAAATAGAAATCTGCGATTCTTTATCAAATACTATAGACATAACTTGGATGGTAGCAAAGACCAATATCCAAGTGTCAATCAATTTAAATCAACAACCAAAAGGTCGGATATTCTAATTTATTGAACAACGCACAACCTGTGATATTTAAATTATATAACAAAATATAATGCGGAAAAGAAATAACAAAGACCCCAAAATTTTGTTAAACGAGGAAACCGCAAATGCAGAAAAACCTCGGGCCCTAGTTCAGATTGAACACACACTGTATTAAGCCGCTACAGACACTAGCCTACTCCAAATTAACTTCGGTATGGACTGTGGTTGAACCCCAATCAATCTCACACTGATCCAAGGTACAGTTATGCTCATACGTATCTAATCCCAGCAGGATACTACGTACTTGATTCCCTTAGCTGATCTCACCCACAACTAAGAGTTGCTACGACCCAAAGTCGAAGACTTTAATAAGAAAATCTGTATCACACAGAAAAATCTACGGTAATAGATAAATCCGTCTCCCACGAATATACCTACGAGTTTTGTTCTGTCTTTTGTTAAATCAAGGTGAACAGAAACCAATTGATAAACCGGACTTATATTCTCGAAGAACAGCCTAGTATTATCAATCACCTCACAATAATCTTAATCGACGCAACGAAAAAGATATTGTGGAATTACAAACGATGAGACGAAGTGTTTGTGATTACTTTTATATCTATCCTATCGGAGATATCAATCTCAAGTCAATTATTATAATTTTACTCGTACGATAGAAACAACAAGATCAGATCACACAACTACGAGAAAGTAGTATCGGTCTGGATTCACAATCCTAATGAAGTCTTTAAGTCATTAACCTGGTTTAGAAGAAGAAACCAAAGGTTAAAGGAGAATTAACTCTGGATTAGCACAACTAGTATCACACAGAAGGTGTGGAGATTAGGTTTCCCAGTTGCTAGAGTTCTCCCTTATATAGTCTTTCAAATCAGGGTTTGCAATCAATGTTATCTTGGTAACAAAGCACTTAGTATTCACCATTAGATGAAAACCTGATTTAGATTTGAGTTAATATCTTTCAACCGTTAGATCGAAAACTAGCTTGTTACACACAAATGAAATGCACGTTTCTAGGCTTGTGTAACCGTACCCAAACTTTTACATTTGTTGGCTCAACAATGGTCAACCAAATGGTTAGCCATATGATCACTTTCATATAAACCATATTCTTCTTCACCATAACTAGTTCAAGTGACTCAAATGAACTAGTTAGAGAGTTGTTCAATTGCAAGGAAATCTTATGTAACTACACAAGACACAATCAAAGCAAAAACGATTTGATTCACTCGAATCAGTTCATGAACTATATAGCCACAGTTTGTATTTAACATTCCTTAGTTAATATGAATAAGTTCACAAACATCGTTTTTAGATATAACCTACTCAAGTTCGCGGACTTAAGTTCCCGGACGGAGTTCACAAACTCCAGCAGAATTTCTCGGGACGAGAACTTCCGCCAGTTCGCGGACTTGGCTCACGCCACCATGCCGGTTCTCTTGATCAACAAAGTTCGCAAACTGCGGTTCAAGGAATAAGGACTTATACATATATGTATTTCCACAACAATGCTTATATCCTCCAATGGTTATCTAATCTACACTCTCATTTCAATCATTGAAACATTCTTAGAGGACGTTGATATTCTATAGTTGTTATTCACAAACTATTTTTCGTCAAAGTAAGGAATTTTCAAAGTAATTGAAACTTGTAATGACTTTCTTCACTAGGTAAATATGAACTTGGTTAAAGCGAAAGCTTACCAACAAATATTTCGAGAAATAAATAGGCGAAATAAACTCGGCTCGAAATATCAAATGTGTATAATCTAAGTCTATATAGCAAAATGACTTTTGTCTCAAGATAGGAGTTAAATAGACTTTTGAGTGATAGATAAGTTGAAGTCTCCACATACCTTTTAGTCAATGAAGATCCACCGGTTCCTTGAGTACTCCTTCGTCTTGTTTGATGATTTCCATGGAGTTCTTGAGCTCAACTACACTTTCTATCCTAGTCCGAGACCTTAGCTATAGTATACTAGAAATCAAGACTTATAGTTTTGATCACTAACATTGACAAACATGCTTGAGATAGCAATGCATGCGAGTTCGAACGACCAATGCTCTAAAAATCTCCCCCTTTGTCAATTTTAGTGACAAAACTATCAATACATATGGAATACAAAAAATTAATAAATTAACTTTTGTAGCTCCTATTCCACATGCATAATCTTCAACAATACTCGAAATCTTCGCCACTTCCAAGTAATCCAATGATCCCAAAGGTTGTAAGTTCAACATCATCGTTTTTGAAAATTCGTAGCTATAACAACGAGAAAAAAAGAGTTCTCAATCATTGTTATACAGTGTCATAGTATCATTACACATCGTCAAAGTTCATTTGTATCACAACTTCAACAACAATACTGTGGTTATATGTATCACTCCCCCTTAGTCAATACTCCATCTCACATGGAAACCACTCCCCCTTACATAATAATCCGAAAACCATATGTATTTGTAGTGTGAACTACATATTAATTCTCCCCCTTTTTTTCAATAAAATTGGCAAAGGTACAAGAACGGTATCCTAATGAAATTTCCGAAAGAGACATTTCTTGACCAAAAGAAAGCAAAAATATATCATCTTATTTAGATGCAATCATAAAGCCGAAGCTAAATGCATTCATCAAGGAGTTTGTTAAGATACAAGATAACCCCTATAATATTCCACAGCCGCACTCCCCACAAAAAATTGGCAATTAAGCACAAGTTCAATTAAGAACCCTCCCCCATAAAATGTCATTCCCGAAAGAACAACAAGAGCGACCTTAATTTCGAAAGAAAAGAAGGATTTCTTTGGACATAACAAATCACATACAAGTATGAATTTGAATCCAAAAAAATCAATTAAACTAACCACAAGAGAACCCATGATTAATTTAATCGACGAATGCTCAAACATAAGTGAACTTATGGAGACTCCAAAATATACGATTAGATTAATCACAAGAGAACCCATAATTAATCTAATTGAAATACTCAACCAAACTAATCACAAAAGTAATCAATTTAATTGGTCGTGCTCGACATAAGAAAACTTACGGAGCAACAACTAAATAACCAAACAAGATAATTAATTTAGTTGAATATGCTCGACATAAAGTACCTCACGGAACAACAACAAATCTAATCATAAGAATAATCAACTTGGTCGTTTTAGTGCTCAACATTAGACACTTTAAGGAGCCTCACAGTAATATATAAAATATGGATTAGGGAAGATCAATATTGCAGAATACACACGGATTCACTCTATTTTCCATCACTATTTGCATAACGACATTCAATAGACATAATCCTTGCAAACAAAATATTTTAACCTATCTTCCATCAATAATTCACATAATAGGCTTAACTTTTGTATTTGCCAAAAGTCTATTCATTCTTTTATCAATACATGCATATCGACATACGAATGACTTTACTTTTGACAAGGTACGGGACAATCATAGTTCACGGACGTAAACACACATATCCTATAAAAATATTGTAATATATAAAACCATAAAGATTAATACTGCAAAAATCATCTTCCAAACAATTTAGAATTGAAACCAATAAATCTAAAACATGAAGATGAAAACGTTGGACATAGCTATGTGTAATCACAATAATGGCTATTCCAAACTCTAGTTACTCTTATAACAAAACAAGAAAAAAGAAGATTTACTAGGCAAAAATAAACAAGCTAAATAAAAACCAGACTCCTATGCCAAAGTCGGACACGAACTAAAGTCAAACAGACAGTTCAGGATCCTCATGAGTCTTGAGTTCTTCGAGCTTGTGAATGACAGAGTCCTCTGCAACTTTGGAGAGAATATCCTTATTGGGAAGTTCTTTAACCCGGGTTTTCATGAGAACAAGGTCAGAATTAAACTTTTTCAACTCAGTTCTTACCACATCAAGACACTTCATTGTATCAACAAGTTGTTGTTTTGCATCCTCAAAGTTCTTTAGGAAGTCAAGAACTACATCAGATGAAATCTTTCAACCTCCTCAATATCCGAATAGGAATCAAGAGATTGAGGAAAATATCCTTCGTCTTCAACAAAGGTTCCCTTCTCTTTATCGAATTTGAAATATACCGCATTATCAACGAAGCTTTTAGGTAAATCCCATGAGAAGGAAGAAGAAGCCATCGATAATATAAAGCCTAGAGTGAGAAGTTCAAATCAAATAGGATAGGTATATAAACAAGATTCGAGAGACTTAGGGTTTATAAGATTGGTTTGTGAGAGAATTCAAAACCGTACCCGTAAGAGGATGGTTCACAAATCCTGCATGGAAAAAATCCACGCTTTTATACTTCAAAAGAAAGTTTGAAATCAAAGAATAAAAAGGAAGGATTTACAGAAAAAATACTCATGTAAAAGTGTTTGACTAATTATCCATCTAAGAACGATAATAAATTAGCTAGTTAATCAGATACATTTTGCCAAGAGTATACCTATTCAATTCTCACACAACTAGGATTTTTTCCGGTGAGATATCAACCTTGTGATTAATTTACACAAGTATGATCCTTTAGCTCATTAAATGAACATTGTTTTTGTTTATCCTTCTTTCTTCGATGAGCGTTCATCCTAGAGAAGTAAGACACAACTTGTTTAGCATATCCGTCAGAAGGATTTCTCCGAGGACTAAATCTAGGACCTCTTGCTACTGGTTCAAGAGGATCAGAATAGATAGGAATCCATTTTCTAGACTTAGATTCACCAGAAAAAGTATTATAAGCACAGGGAAAGCTTTTATCAGCAGCACAAGAATTTATACCACTAGAATGCAGTTGAACCCTGTGATGATTTCTAGGAAAGAGATCATATTTATAAGGTTTCTGGTTTTCTGTGGGCATGCGATTCACTGCAGTAGATGACCGACTATTAGTTTCATTGACAGTGGAAAGAATCAAATTATGAAGTTTAGAAATTTGTTTCCTCCTGGCAAAACAATGGATATCATAGTGATTCCTTTTTCCACAGAATGTACAGGTTCGTGGAGGAGAAGCAATAAACGACACCTGTTTTAACTTCATAGCCATATGAGAAGATTGGACGTCGTGTAAACCTTTCTTGTCACAACCTTCTTCTGGAAGATCCTTCATGTACTGCAATCCATGAGAATTAGTTTGTATAGAAGAATTTCTCCTTAAGACAGAGTTTTCCTTTTCCAAGGATCTGCACTGTTCATTGGCAAGAGTACGGGATGCTTCTAGTTTCTATTTTTCGACATGAAGCCTGTTAAGCTCTGATGAATGCGTCTCGATCATACGTTTCTCTCTAATTGAGTCTTCCTTAACAACATCCTCAAGAACACTAATCTTTTCACGCTATAAAGTAGTTTCTTGGAGAAGTTTTTCAATATTCTTAGAGAATGACTCAATGATGTTATAAAGTTCATGTTCTCGATCAAGAGACTTTTCAAATTCATCAAGAAGCTGATCATGATCCTGAAAATCAATAATCTCAGCAGAGTTTTTTGAGATTCTTGTGAGCTTCATTTCAGCTTTTGTCGTAGTTCCCACATCAGAGAGAGAATTGTTGACACAAGATGGAACAATATTCTTACCTCGGGATTCAGAAGAATCAGCTAAGGAGTAATCCTTTGAGGTATTCCCAAGACATTTGGCATAGTTAAAAGCTTTAGAAGACATCTTGGTATGCGTATATGTCAGAGATTCTGTCCTCATACTCAGATTGCCACAAACACAGACTTGTAAGGTCTTTTAAACGTGTTTGCCTGCTATTATACCAATTGAAAAAGCGGGGGTACAACAACCACACTCAATATTTCGCTTAGCAATCTGTATAGAAAAACTCCAATATACTTTCTAGAGAATCAACTAGACAGTCAGACTCAATCTAGAAAAAAAGTATATCAATGAGTTTATATCTCAATCTCTCGATTTGATATATACTCAAGAAAATAAAAATTTGCGAGTCTTTATCAAATACTAGAGAGATAACTTGGATGGTACCAAAGACCAATATCCAAGTGTCAATCAATTTAAATCCAGAACCAATAGGTCGGATATTCTAATTGATTGAACAACGCACAACCTGTGATATTTCAATTATATAACAAAATATAATGCGAAAAAAAATAACACAGACACCAGAATTTTGTTAACGAGGAAATCACAAATGCAGAAAAACCCCGGGACCTAGTCCAGATTGAACACACAATGTATCAAGCCGCTACAGACACTAGCCTACTCCAAATTAACTTCGGTCTGGATTTTAGTTGAACCCCAATAAATCTCACACTGATCCAAGGTACAGTTATTCTCCTACGTATCTGATCCCAGCAGGATACTACGTACTTGATTCCCTTAGCTGATCTCACCAACAACTAAGAGTTACTACGACCCAAAGTCGAAGACTTTAATAAACAAATTTGTATCACACAGAAAAGTATACGGTAATAGATAAATCCGTCTCACACGAATATACCTACGAGTTTTGTCCCGTCTTTTGATAAATCAAGGTGAACAGAAACCAATTGATAAACCGGACTTGTATTCTCGAAGAACAGCTTAGTATTATCAATCACCTCACAATAATCTTAATCGACGCAGCGAAAAAGATATTGTGGAATTACAAACGATGAGACGAAGTGTTTGTGATTACTTTTATATCTTTCCTATCGGAGATATCAATCTCAAGCCAATTATTACAATTGTACTCGTACGATAGAAACAACAAGATCACATCACATAACTACGAGAAAGTAGTATCGGTCTGGATTCACAATCCCAATGAAGTCTTTAAGTCGTTAACCTGGTTTAGAAGAAGAAACCAAAGGTTAAAGGAGAATCGACTCTAGCTTAGCACAACTAGTATCACACAGAAGGTGTAGGGATTAGGTTTCCCAGTTGCTAGAGTTCTCCCTTATATAGTCTTTCAAATCAAGGTTTGCAATCAATGTTAGCTTGTTAACAAAGCATTCAATATTCATCGTTAGATGAAAACCTGATTTAGATTCAAACTAATATCTTTCAACCGTTAGATAGAAAACTAGCTTGTTGCACACAAATGAAATGCACGTTTCTAGGCTTGTGTAACCGTACCCAAACTTGTACATTTGTTGGTTTAACAATAGTCAATCAAATGGTTAGCCATATGATCACTTTCATATCAACCATATTCTTCTTCACCATAACTAGTTCAAGTGACTCAAATGAACTAGTTAGAGAGTTGTTCAATTTAAGAAAATATTATGTAACCACACAAGACACAATTGAAGCAAAAACAATTTGATACACTCGAATCGGTTCATGAACTATATAGCCACGGTTTTCATTTAGAATTCCTTAGTTAATATGAATAAGTTCACAAACATCGTTTTTAGATATAACCTACTCAAGTTTTCGTACTGGGTTCGCGGAATGGGTTCGCAGACTTAAGTTCCCGGAAGGATTTCACAAACTCCAGCAGAATTTCTCGGGACGAGAACTTCCGCCAGTTCGCGGACTTGGCTCACGCCACCATGCCGGTTCTCTTGATCAACAAAGTTCGCAAACTGCGGTTCAAGGAATAAGGACTTATACATATATGTGTTTCCACAACAATGCTTATATCCTCCAATGGTTATATAATCTACACTCTCATTTCAATCATTGAAACATTCTTAGAGGACGTTGATATTCTATAGTTATTATTCACAAACTATTTTTCGTCAAAGTAAGCAATTTTCAAAGTGATTGAAACTTGTCATGACTTTCGTCACTAGGTAAAGATGAACTTGGTTAAGGCGAAAGCTTACCAACACATATTTCGAGAAATAGATAGGCGAGATAAACTCGGCCCGAAATAGCAAATGTGTATAATCTAAGCCTATATGGGAAAACGACTTTTGTCTCAAGATAGGAGATAAATAGACTTTTGAGTAATAGATAAGTTCAAGTCTCCACATTCCTTTTAGTCGATGAAGATCCACCGGTTCCTTGAGTAGTCCTTCGTCTTGTATGATGATTTCCATGGAGTTCTTGAGCTCAACTACACTTTCTATCCTAGTCCGAGACCTTAGCTATAATAGACTAGAAATCAAGACTTATAGTTTTGATCACTAACATTGACAAACATGCTTGAGATAGCAACGCATGCGAGTTCGACCGAGCAATGCTCTAACACTTGGAAAGCTCATGTCAAAGAATAAAATAAATATGAAGATAATACGTGCTGGTGTGAACTCTCTCTGGAGGCAATACAGAGGAAAGAATATCAGAGTCATGGGGACTAACTTGATGTTAGTAAAACTTAACAGTGAAGAGGAACAAGATGAGATCATTCAGAATGGTCCTTGGATCGTTGGAGGTGCACTTTTTGTAGTCCTGAAATACTACTCGAATATCCGTATCAATAACTATGTTTTCAAAACTCAAGTGTTTACGATTGAGTTCAAGTATCTAAAGCTTGAACATATGAATTAATGTTGTTATTATTTATGAAGCGTTGGCGTACATGGGAAGGAAGATATCCACAAAACCTGATAACTGCAGGCCCAAATATGGAAGCATTGTCGCTGCTAGAATAGAAATTGATCTGAAGAAGCCGTTCTACCGTGGAAGCTTGTGGAAAACTATCTCAGGAGAAGAAACATGGGTTCGCTATCACTGGTGTCTCCAACCTAACATTATTTGCGATAAGTGGTGGGTTATCGATCATGTGGACAACACATGCATGCAAACGAACTATTTCCTACATCTTGATTGTCTGTCCAGTGCAGAGTATGAAGCATATATGCAAGAAGAGGCTGAAGAGTATGAAAGTCGTGATGATGAAAGAATCATGGATAACTCATTTGCTGAAGAGATGGCAACAGCGGCTGAAGCTGATGAGGCTAGACAAAGTAAGAGGATGAGGAACTCTCCTCTCAACCAGCCACCTTCCATGAACCCACATAACTTACATTTTCAGCCGCCTAATACCTTGGGAAATGCAAGTTCTACTACTATGGACCACAACTTTGTTGAGTCTATGGATGCTGATATTTCAAATGCAGCGACATTGAACCCTATAAATGAAAGTCACGGCGTATCTGCTCAGGTAAACAAAAATAAATTTTACACTGCTTTTTTCGACTTTAGTTTTCAGCTCATCAATTTCTCTTCTCATCTATATTTAATTTCTTTTCTAAACATTATTGTTAAGGCTGATAGTGTTTTTAGCACCATGAAAATCATCTCTTGGAACTGCAATAGTTATGGGGCCAAAGAAACTAGGAACTATTAGCAGACTTAAATAATATGTTGAACCCGGACATTATCTTTCTCCAGGAAACAAAAGTTAACTCTGACAAAATCTTGAATTACATTAGGCCTCTGAGTTTTCAAAACAATTGTTTTGTTCCTTCTGTGGGTAGATCAAGAGGGATATGTCTTCTTTGGAAAGACGGATTTGAATTTGATATCATCTACAAGGATAAAAACATGTTTCATTGCCTTGTTTGTAATGACCTATCTAAGCCAAAATGGCTGTTATCGTGTGTCTACGGGTCTCCATACCCACAGGAGAAAACTGTTCAATGGAATTTTATAGAAACGGTTTGTGAAACTTACAACATCACAACTCCCTGGGTTATGATAGGTGACCTGAGTATCACTTTACATGAAGAGAAAAGGATAAACAGTGCTGCCTCCTGCTCTAGGATATCCCCTATAGAACAAATTATTCAAGATATAGGTCTGATGGACTTAGATTTCCATGGAAATCCTTATACGTGAACGAGCAACAAGCATGGAACTGGAAGAATTAAATCTAGGCTTGATAGAGCTATAATAAATACTGATTGGCTCATAAACTTCCCAAATGCTTTTTTTAAACATCTCCCTTTCCTAGGATCTGACCATTGCCCTATCTTCCTAGACATGTCACCTAATGATAAACATAACACCAAAAATTTGAATTTTTTTGAATGTTGGTTGCGTGATAATTCATGTAAATCTCAAATAACTAATGCTTGGGCCAAGCAATTTAGAGGATCTGCAGGGTTCTTTTTAGATCAGAAACTTGGAGAAACTAGAAGAAGTCTATCTCTTTGGAACATAATTACGTTTGGAAACATCAAACAACAACTCAGTAATCTTCAACAACAACTTGTGACACTGCAACAGCCAGGCACGACAACAGACAACACTGAGGAAATTATAAAAGTAGAGAAAGCCATAAATGAATGGCACACCAGAGAGGAGGAATTCTACAAACAAAAAGCAAGAGATACAATGTTTGCTGAGGCAGATCAAAACACAAAGCATTTCCATGCTCAGGAAAACAAGAGGAGAGCGAGAAATAAAATTGAATCTTTGAAGAGGCCAAATGGAACATGGTGTAATGGAAGGAACGATCTTGAAAATCTTCTCACACATTACTTCGACAGCATTATGAGTACCTCTAATCCAGTTACTGATAAAAAAATTCTAGATATTCTTCCCACATGCATTACTGATGAGGATAACTCTTTTCTTGTTAAAGTACCTGATGTAGCAGAAATTGAAGCAGCTATGAAGAGTATGCAGCCTTGGAAAGCGCCTGGACCAGACGGCTTCCCACCAGGATTTTTCCAAACACAGTGGGATGTAGTAAAAACTGATGTGGTGAACATGGTGCAAAGTTTTTTCATCTCTAGGAGATTGCTCAGGAAAATGAACAAGATCAACATTTGTTTAATACCAAAGACCCAACTTCCTCATATTCCAGGAGAATACATACCTATCGCATTATGCAACTCAACATATAAGCTCATTACCAAAATCATGGCGAACACGCTAAACACATATCTGGGGAAAATCATCTCTCCCATGCAAGCTGCATACGTACCAGGATGACAAATTGGTGACAACATTCTTCTAGCTCAAGAACTCATCCACTGCACGGAGAGGAAAAAAAAAAGGTTTCATGGCTCTAAAATTGGACATGAGCAAAGATTTTGATCGTGTCGCGTCGAATGGAGTTTCCTAAATACTGTTATGTTGAAGCTTGGATTTAGCAGCAAATGGTGTCAATTGGTTCATGAGTATATCAGTACCACTTAAATACAGATTCTCCTCAATGGCTCACCATGTAAGTAATTAAAACCAACCAGAGGCATACGTCAGGGTGATCCACTGTCGCCTTATTTATTTCTTCTCACAATGAAGTACTTACAAGATCGTTGGCCGAAGCAGAAAACTCAAGGAAGCTGCAAGGTATAAAAATTTCTCGTAATGCACCACAGTGACATACTTACTCTTCGCAGACGACAGCTTATTATTTGCTAAGGAAGATATTCAAAATGTTAATACACTACTGGAGGTCATAAACAAATTCAGTGAAGTTTCAGGGAAGCAAGTCAATTTCCAAAAATCTGCGGTGTTCTTCTCCAGGCATATTCATCCGCGACATCAAAGTCTTCTGTTGAGAAGGTTAAAAATGAAGAAGATGGCGTCAGAAGAGAAGTATTTTGGAATTCCCCTTTTCCTAATTAGAATAAAACCAACTCTTTCTTAGGGCTATTGGACAAGATGAGAAGCAGCCTATCAAGATGGAATGGAAAGTTCATAAACCAAGTGGGAAGATCAATCATGGTCAAATATGTTTTAAACATGATGCTATCACACCATATGAGCATCTTCAAAGTGCTTGAAGCAACAATAAAAGAAATGGATAAAGTTCAACGATCTTTCTGGTGGGGAAAGGAGGAAGGAAAAGGTTTATATTTCATCTCATGGCCTGTAGTAAGCAAAGACAAAGCTCAAGGTGGCATGGGTTTTCGTGACTTGTCTTCCTTCAACAAAGGTCTCCTAGCACGAACAGCATGGGGACTATGCAACGAACAACAACAACTCTGGTCTTCAACCATGAAACAATGCTACTTGCCAAACACTAATGTTATGCATGCAAAAAAGAAACGTAACTCTTCCTGGGCTTGGCAGAGTGTGCACAATATGATGGGTTTTATACGTGAATTCAGTTGCTGGGTCATTGGAGATGGAGGTACAGTTCGCATTTGGGAGGATATTTGGCTGCCGAGAAGAAACATATCACCAATCCCAATCGTTCCTACAACAGAGGCGTACAACTTCAAGTATGTATCAGAATTAATAGATCAAAACACCAAATCCTGGAAAACTCAGCTGGTTCGACACCTTTCAGTCAAGATGATGCATAAATTATTCTAAACATTCGAATCCCTTGGACCAAGAAAGACAAGCTTATATGGACTTTAACAAGGGACGAAAATTTCTTAGTCAAATCGGCATACAGAAAGCTAATGGAGATTAAACAAAATGGTGCAATCAACTATGATGCAAACGAAGCCAAATTCTGGAGGAAACTATGGAGTTTAAATACATTACCCAAAGTTAAACATTTCGTGTGGAAATGTATAACTATCATCATTCCTTCCAGTGAGATAATGGCCAGAGTTCAACATTACAGTGGTGCTATCTGCAAAATATACAACCAGACATTGGAGACAACAAGCCATATCCTTATGGAATATAACTTTACAAAAGCTGTTTGGTTCACAGTCCCAGGGGCTCTTCACAGTATTCAAAGACACGATCATGATGTTGCAGCATGGATAAAAAGCTGGTTCACAAACGACATGAATGATCTTGTTGAGGACTGGACAGTTCGAATGGCTAATACAGCCTGGGAAATATGGAAGGCTCGCTGCAACTTTACTGTAGTTGCAGGAAATCCTACACTACACCCCTCACAAGATTTCATTAACATTCAACTCATTTTAGATTAATTTATGAGAAGAGGAAAGATGTAGGATCAGAACCTCGCAGCAATAATGTCTCAGCGAAATTATCAACAACACAACACAACAGCGTCGCAGAACAATTTCAGAAATGACATAATAAACGACGTCAGCTAAAATCATGAAAAAAATGTGATGGTCCTGCGAAAATTAGAGAGTTTACGAGAATAACATTTGTAAGGATGCGAGAATGTCGCAAGACATATCCGAAAATAAAGGACAGATTAACTGTCATCCACTATGTAATTCCCTATAAATAGCAGCTCAGTTGTAAAGGAAAGGGATAGATCTTTTTCTGAGTAAGAAGCAAGTAAATAGGAGAGAGAAAATCTAGAGCAGTGGTTATTCTTGATTCCT
The DNA here is from genome assembly GCF_003573695.1 of Papaver somniferum. Taxonomy (NCBI): domain Eukaryota; kingdom Viridiplantae; phylum Streptophyta; class Magnoliopsida; order Ranunculales; family Papaveraceae; genus Papaver; species Papaver somniferum. The sequence goes on from NC_039366.1 coordinate 17,182,659, forward strand.
TTATCTTTTCTTGTAAGATTGTTCAAAGATTGATCAATAAAATTAAGATTATTAATCTAAAATGAGTTGAATGTTAATGAAATCTTGTGAGGGGTGTGTATGATTTCCTGCAACTACATTTACCTTCCAAGACATAAGACCAAACCCAGTAGGAGTGATTAAATGTGCACATGCTCTAAATTTGGGGACATGAAAAGCCATAGGTTTGAGACTAAAGAAAGTATCTAAAGTACAGCAAAGCAAAGACCACACAACCCATTGGAAACTGCCTAATGCCCATTTTATATCTATTTGCTGTGATGCATCTTATAAAAAACTTCTTAATACTCATCATACAGGTCTTGGTCTAATTGTTCGCAATTTCGCAGGATCCTTTGAATAGGGGAGATGCGCCTATGCAGATAAATAGGTGAACGCAGAGCAGGCGGAATGTGGTGGTCTACTTCAGGCTATGATTTGGGCTCAAGAGGAAGGACTGCAACATGTATGTTTCGAACTTGATGCACAAGTCGTAGTTGAAGCTGTCAATGGTGATCATCATAAAGTCGCATGGGAGAACCAATCTTTGGTTTTAGACATCAAACTTATGCTTAGCAGTAATTAATTATGGATCTGCAACTTTATCAATAGGAAATGTAATAAAGCAACCGAAAAAATGGCTAGACACGCTAGAATGTTTAAACAATCATGTACTTGGTTTTTGAATCCCCCTAACTTCATAGCCAATGTGTTATAGGAGGATAACTTATCTGTACCTCTCCATGTTTAAGCAATAAAACCTTCTTTTAGCATCAAAAACAAAAAACAAAGGATACATAATACTTGATGTAGTCATATTTTGGTTTATGCATCAATTAATTTTCCGTTACAACTAATAAAACGATGCAATCCCTCCGTTTAGGCACAATTCTCTACAATTGATACTTTCGTTTTATGCACAATTCTCGAAAATTGAATGCATAGCCATTATGCAAACCACTTCAAAGGATGCATAACACATTATGCAGACATATTTTGGTTTATGCATCGACTAATTTTCCGTTTCAGGAAAAGTGATACTTTCACATTCCGTTTTAGAAAAATTGACTTCATTCCGTTTCAGGAAAAGTGATACTTCCATTTTTTTTTTCAATTTGACCTATTTTTAGGCAAAACTAAAATTGTGAAAGTATCTCTTTTTCTGAAATGGAGGTAGTATATGCTTAAATATATCATTCCAAAAATTAACACGGAAGGTAGAGTTAGTTTGCCTCCCTTGTGACACAATCTCAGCCCCACCATCCGCTTCGGCTCCCTTGGCTAGGTTACCCATAAGGCTCGCTGGTAGGCTAACACAGCAACACATACAATTAATGTAGTAGTATGTTGTTGGATCTTAACTTGTTAGGCTTCCAACTAGTTAATGTAATACTCTTTACCTAATAATAATAAAAGCCTATTCCAAAAAATAAAAAATAAAAATGCATAACGAATTGTGGAGCCACCAGAAAAGATGCATAACAGTTTATATAGTCGTACTTTGGTTCATGCATCCACTAATTTGGTTATACAACCACTAAACCAATGTGTATGCCACAAAAATAACATTCCGACGAAAAAAGGATGTATGACGTGCTATACAATCAGGGGTGTTTCGGTTTTCTTCAGTCGACCCTCCCCACCGTGGCAACGATGTTTTAGTATCTAGTACTAGAAGCTAAAATGAAAGGAAATTGATTTTTTAAATTTTAATATATTATATTTTTAATATATATATATATCTTTTTTTAGAAACCCATCATTAAAATAGCATATATCTGAGGCCCAAAATACAAAATGTATGGTTAAGATTAATAGTTTTAGATTTTTCCTATTTTTTAGTTTTCTATATATTTTAATCAAAGTCCTCATCGACAATAGAAGAAGACTTCAAGAAACTAGTTGGGAGCCTAGAAACAAGTTGGGTTCCAACACCTTTCTGGATAACAACCCCTAATCTATGAAAAAGAAATTACATCTCCTTGCATTAATATCAAATCTAGACAAATGATTGTGCAATCTCTTCATAAAATCGACTGCGGCATCGCCGAGTTCACCGAAAGTGGAGAATGCCAAAGCACCAAACCCATACCCTTGACCAACACACTTGTCAAGATATTTCTTATTTTTCCGTGTAATAACATTGCTTAAGGCTAAGCCTGGATGGAACGAATGAACTCCACCTCCAGTGAAAGGTGAGACTCCAGTAACATTTAAACCCATGTCATGTACATTGTCCCAATTAAAAACCATAATATCAGCAGGACGCAAAACAGTACCATCATTAGACACGAGACCAAGGAAACCTCTTTCCTGGTTGGGATCCCCGCATGAAAACACATATCAAAAATAGTGTCACGAACAAATCATGCCGAAATTTGAGACCTACCTCGTGAGCACAATGTAGGGAATGATCTCCAAAGCAATCCATATCACGGTTACAAAAAGCACATTGACTCCCAGCAGCAAAAAGAGGAATGCCGAGACGATAGCAGAGGACATCACTGAATTGTTGCGCACCAACCCTCTGGTTAAGACTTTCGATAGGAAGAGCTTTAAGAAAGTCCTGAGAATGTCTAGACTTACAGCACTTCCAAAGAGCACTATCACGCTGGGACATTGAAAATTTCTCCGGCATGCCTTTCATCATAACCTCAAAATACTTGACCGCCAAATTTTTCATGGGAAGGGGGGCAGTCAAATCCAGGTTAGTGTCAGGACACGCATTAGAGAACAAATCAATGGATTTTTGTAAACCGATGTCATTAGTACAAAACAAAGCTAGGATAAGTTTTCCTTTGTTAGTGGTGGTCAGGATTTGTCCAGACAAAGATAAATCAAGGGTTGTGGTTTGTCATACCACCCCTTACATCTCACACGTGTGGCGTTAATTCCAATATTATGAATGAAAAATGAAAACTCAAGTCAAGATATGGATTTTCAAAAATTATAACGGGGAGGTTCGAACTCATGACCTATTGTGTCATAAGAGTGGCCTCTAACAAGTTTTCCACCTTGATTGGAATTAATAGAAAAGATAATTCAACGGTGGTGGTTTGTTCAACTTAAATATCATAATAGATTTATTAATTAGTGTTTCACTAATTGCACATAATAAATAATCTATTCATTATAAAGTGTTTTATTAATTAGTGTTTCACTAATTGCTCATAATAAATGATTAATCATTTTTAATTTTAAATGTTTTCTTAATTAATTATAATATTTATTTCTATTATAAGTAATTTTGATAAATAATATGAATAGACATTTTTGGCGACAATGAGTAGTAGAAGAGGTGGAGGCCGAAATATTAGTGGTGGTTAAGGGCGGAGCCAAGCACAATTATATTTATTTTTGTTCTTTTATCGTAAAATGGGATACAAAGTCCATTTTTCACATGTATCCAACTTGCCAAGAATTTTTTCTCCCTCTTTCCTCAAAATCCTGGCTCCGCCCCTGGTTTGTGGTGGAAGAAGTAGTGACGGTGAGTGCTGGTGAGTAGTGATGGACAATATTAATTTTATGTCGTCGTTACAACATCGATAGCATCGTAGTGTGGAAGATGTGGTTGGTTTATTTTTAACACTTTTGATAAATGAAGGTACCAATATATTTTAGGGATAATATCATACAAGATAATATTTTCATGATCGTCGTTGGATCACCCAAATGGTACCCCTGTTATCTTTGGTACTATATCGTATAAATCAAGATTTTTTTAATGTTAAAATAAAATTGATTGCAATACAAAAAATAATATATACACGAAAAAAACAATGAAACTAATAAATTGACGACATTTTGTTCAATCTAAACCTCATACATGGCATTTGTGATTGAGAATTAAAATTGTGTCCAATAACCTACATGGGGTGGCGACAGTGATGGTGGCAGTGGTGGAGTGAAAAATTGACATTGGGGAGGCCTACTTTTTTTTAAAAAGAAACATGTAAACTTTGGTGGACTAAACCATAAATATATATGGACAAAGTACTATTTATAAAATAAACTAAAAAATTTATGTAGTTATTAAAAATTTAAGGGGTTAGAGCCAGGTTAGTCAACCCTTGGCTCTGCCACTAGGTGGTGGTGGATAAAAAAAATGGATTCATATGGTTTTATGGTGGTGGCGGGTATTGGTGAACAAAAACATATTATGCTAATTTTGTAACGCCACAAAATATGTAACATTATATTATAAAATATAAAACGTGGTTGATCATTCTAATGTTAAAATAAACTCGATAAAACACATGTTCATTTTAAAAAATTGGTGCAATCAATTGCCATTTTATGTAATAACTAAACGAACGACACGAATCAAGATCAGAACATATGAAATTATTTATTATCGATTTGTCTATGTAAAGAGTGGTCAGGATTTGTCCTTGGCAAAGATAAATTTACCGCTGGGGTTTGTTCAACTTAACCATTTTTAAATGTTTTATTAATTAGTGTCTCATTCATTGTTCATAATGATTAATTAAATTTCTATTATAAGTGTCCCTTTAATAATCTAACATAAATGCATAATTTTATTAATAAATAATTTTACTAAAAACTATATTAATTCTAATGGTGCTAGTGGAAGTAGGGTTAGTATAAACAGTGGCCAGTGTTTTTGAATGGTGGGGGCGATAACATTACTATTGGTGGAAGAAATAGTGGCGGTGGATGGTTTTTATGGTGGTGGGTGTTGGTAATAGTAGTGGATAATAATAGTTTTTGCTTTTTGGTGAGTTTTATTGACCAAGTAAAAAAAGATCTTTACAAAACATGCAACATTGTATTGTGAAAGATGTAATTGGTTGTTTTTAGCACGATTGATAAGGACAAAAACCAAATATTTCGAGGATGATACCGGATCGTATAAGACAATATGATCATGACTGTTGGATCACCGAAATGGTATCCGTATTATATAAAGGCAATTGGTGTACCCGCGTAAGAGAACACTATCGCTCTCTCAAGTACTATTACATTCTTTTCTCTGAAAGACCATCAATGTCGAGTTGTTTCGCGACAACTACCTACAAAGACAACAACTTTCACTCAATTCCCGATATAAAACCTTATTGACCGGGAAAATGTATTTTCATTTTTAAATATTTGTTTGAAAATTATGTTTGTTCATCAAAATCATCATCAAAAACTTTAAATCATAAATCTAAATTTCTCCTCCGATGTTTATAGAATATTTTTTATATTTTACATTCTCAAATCATGCGATCTCTTGATTACAAATCAACAATATCAAATTACGGATCAATATATATAGGTTTCATTCACTGGGTTTGAAGGTATAGTAGATACAGATGGGTAGATCACACAAAGCAGAACATGAATGAGAATACTTCAATAATTTGGTCAAGAAATAAGGTCAAAAATTTAAGATTAACTTTCTATAAGACTAATTAGATCGGCTGCGATAGGAGCCGACTAAAATATGGATTAATAATAATTTCCACGTAAGACAATTGCAAAACATAGTTTGGCTAACTCTGTCTATGTAAAGAGTGGTCAAGATTTGTCCTTTCTCAATTGCTATGTTATGTGAGAAGAATGTGATATCTAAGATTGAGGTACAATTCAAATCTATTAGATTCATACCATTTACAACTGGACGCCTTGAAAAAAATTGACGTGTCCTTATTATTATTACAGGTAAGGGATATATTGACCACACTTGCGCAAATAGCTCACTTCGCAAATGATTGGTGTTGCATGTACAGTCTAGAATGCAACGATGAATTTGAGGGAAAAAGGCACCAGAAGCAGTGTCTGGAGTATTTTGGATATAATAACTTAGACCCGATGTAATACTTATTTTCTTTTTTCTTTTTTATTAGTTTTTCTACAATCTATTTATTTAAGAAAAATGAACATTGCAAATACATAACATCAACAAAAATTAGACAGATTGTGTTTGACAATAATGGCTACTGATTGTCCGGAAACGGCAAAAGAAAGGAATTGTTGTAAAATAATTGTTGGGATATACAACGTATTACTTGATACAAATGAAAGAGGTATAACTATTTTGATTCTGAAATCACATAAAGTTCACAGTTGAAGATGGCATCAAGTTTAAATTTAGTAACAAACATAATATGGCTAACTAAAAATGTTAAAAACAAACAGGATATATAAACTTAGAAAACCGTGGGACTTGAAGAGGCCAATTTTGAAAACTACAATCTTAGAGAGCAACGATCCACAATAATATAATTTTTTTTTTATAAATATTCAACATAGAAGATGTCAACTTTTGGTGAAGGATCTATTGACAACCTACTGATTTGAAATAGGATCAGGGAGTACAATATGTGTTCAAGGTTCTTTATGAGGTAATGTGTCGCCAGATTGTATTCCAAGTGAAGGTAGGAACAAATGGAAGTGACAAAATGTCCAAGACTTTTAAAGTTACCAAAGCCTTCGTTAAGACGAACTGCTGGGCACAATACTTTGTTGAAGATTTAATGGCAGAGGTTCGCATATATGCAATCCCTTCGAAAAGGTAATGGGTACACATTTTAAACATTGTCATCTAATGGGTGTTGAAAAATTACAGGAAAATCATGTCACATTGGAGAGTTCGTATCATCCGTTCAATGCAAAAAAATACTATTCTATGCCTATTTGGAGGATCGACAACATGACCATGATAGATGAGTCAGCTGGAGCGAAATAGGAGCATGGGGAGACTTTTATGGACGATATTTATTAGTTGATTTCACTGAGATGAGCGTTGTTGACGACATATTTCAAAAAAATATTTAAACTTCCATGTTCATGTAGAGCATTATCTCATTATAAGCAATGAACCTAAATAAAAAGGTGTCTGGAAGATTATATTTCTTTCGTTTGAGCAAATCTCTGACGGTAAAATATTAAAGGAAAAAAACAAGAAAAAAAGAGAGGAAAATCCCAACTATTTTTATGACAAAGCCATATTAAATCATAAGGAGTTGATAAGTATTCGGGACACCAATTATACGATATATTAAAAATGAACCAACATCATGGCCCGTGCCGTTACGGAGTTATTTAATATGGATTTAATATGGGTGCACAATAACAGGAAAATCATGTCACATTGGATAGTTTGTATCATTCGTTCGATGCAAAAAAATACTATTCTCTGCCTATTTGGAGGATCGACAACATGACCATGATAGATGAGTCAGCTGGAGCGAAATAGGAGCATGTGGAGACTTTTATGGACGATATTGGTTAGTTGATTTCACTGAGATGAGCGCTACTGAAGACATATTTCCAAAAAATATTTAAACTTTCATGTTCATGTAGAGCATTATCTCATTATAAGCAATGAACATAAATAAAAAAGTGTCTGAAAGTTAAGATTATATTTCTTTCGTTTGAGCAAATCTCCGGTGGTAAAATATTAAAAGAAAAAACAAAGAAAAAAAGAGAGGAAAATCCCAACTATTTTTATGACAAACACATATTAAATCATAAGGAGTTGATAAATATTCGGGACACAAATTATACGATATATTAAAAATGAACCAACATCATGGCCCGTGCCGTTACGGCACGGGTTAAGGGCTAGTTAATAAATAGTTAACAATTAGTAAATATCGACCAATAAGATCAATTTGTTTTGTACACATTCATTACAAGAGTGTGCTCAAAATTGGACTCGTTAAATACTATTTATATTAAGTTAGAGTTGGTGGATACATTGAATATAGTATAATATTAGTGTTTCTACAATTTCCAATATTTCATTATCGGAGCTGCTATTCCACACACTTATTGCAGCACTACTCAGCACTCAACCACATCCAGACCCTAGATTTGGGGATTTTGGTAAAAAGGTGGGTCACAGCTTAACAATCTTAACCAATAATACTGGGATACATGGATTTGAGCTGTAAGTAGTGCTGTGATCAAATTATCCAATAATACTGGGACACATGGATTTGAGCACTGAATAGCATTTCCGTTTCATTATCTAAAAATTTCTATCAAATTAATCAATAGTTGCATATCCCAAGTATTTTGTGTCAAACCAATATGAATAAGATTCAAAATTAGAAGGAAAAAAATTTAGAATATATTACCAATATATTTATTGCTAGTATAAGTTTGTTTTACTGTATTTTGTTCGTTTTCTTTGTCGTCTCATTACGCTTTTTGTATTCCTTCAAAATTCTTCCCACGTCAATTAATTAGGGAGTTATAAAGGGGTATTTTATTAGGTGGAGTAAAGAATTTTGAACGATTCCACAATACCACTCACTCTTTAAGAGAAAATGAACATGCAACTACTACTTAAAGAGATACAAACCAAGAAAGAAAGAGCGAGAGATCGAAGAAGATAAACGGATTAGAGCTTTTTGTACTTATCCGAACTAAGCTCTTGAACCAGGTAAAATCTAAAGCTTCTTTCTCTTTGCAACCAGCTCTCAGCAGTTCAGCTACATGAAGAACACATCTTAAAAGTTGTAATCAGGCTTTGATTTTCTCTACTGCACATGTTTGTTTGTGGTTTCATATTCGGTAGCTGTTTTGTTGTATATCCTCTTCAAGTTTCTATGGGTGATGTTTTGTTTTTGAATCGGATAAATGCTTTTGCATTTCCTTCGTTGGATATAATTTTTTTTTTCTTTTTTCTTTTTTTTTGCCCAAGCTGGTAATATCTCTTTATTAGAGTTTATACACGGTTTGGTGGCGGCAGTGTTGTAATAATTCTGATTTATGTTGTTGTTTTGGTGATTATCATCTGTTGTACGTGCATCTCTTATCCCTGTTTTACGATTTATGTTGATGTTGGTGATTATCTTTGCTGGATGAATGTCCAGCTTGGTTTTTCTTAGCAAGATGCGGTTGAATGCTTCTGACAGTTTTGATAATCTCATATTGCTGCATAGTTTTCTTTGAAGCGATTTTTAATTTGATGATAAGCTTGTCAAGAACATATGGCGCTCGTCTGGCTATATGCCTAATTTTTATATATGTTTTTTCCCCTATTCCTTTGCTTTTTTGACTTCTGTTTTGGATGTGAATGTGATCATCTTTTAATCAATTTTTGTTAGTTTCTGTAATGATTTGGATTTGAATTCTAACAAAATTCAGCCAAAAAAAGAAGTGTTTGGGTGTTTTATCTTTCTTAAAATGTTTGGTTACATTTGATTTTCTGGTGTTTTAACTTTTAAGTTATCTCATAAGACATGTCTTTTAGTTTTCAGAGATGAGATCTAATGAGCCACAGCAGGGAGCTGAACCCACTGAGTTGCCACCACCTCCACCAGTTCCGGCTGATGTGATACCACCACGAGTTGATATTGGTGGGAGTTCTGGAACGGTTGAGAAGACTTCACAGCCTAGACGTCCTATGGCCAGGAAGGACTTTGGACATAAGGGACAGCTGATAACGCTGCAAACCAATCATTTTGAAGTCCGTGTTGCAGATCTGGAGGACTATTTTTACCACTACTTTGTATGCATTCACATGTTCTTTATGCTAATAATTCCGTTGAGATTTATAGAAAAAATGCATTTACTTATTCTTCTTTTCTTTCTCTACGGATCAGGTTAACTTGTTTTATGAAGATGGTCAACCAGTAGATGAAAAAGGAATAGGTAGGAAAGTGATGGATCGATTGAAAGAGACTTATGATAGAGAGTTGTCTTCGGAAAAATTTCGCTTATGATCGGGAAAAGAGTTTATTTACTATTGGTCCACTCCCAATGAAGAAACCTGAGTTCAAAGTTGTGATTGAAGAGGCCTCATCAAACAGGTAAATTCCCTTATGCAGTGATGGACTGTTGTAGAATTATTTTCTGACTTCATTCTATTGTACGATATCATTAATTTAGGACTGCTGTGGGGGGGAGCTCTAGTGGCGGTGGTAGTCCAAATGAAACAGGTAGAAAGAGGATGAAGCGTCCATGCAATACAAAGACTTTCAAGGTAGAAATAAGTTTTGCTGCCAAGATCCCAATGCAGGCCATTGCAAATGCATTACGGGGTCAAGAAACTGAGAACTCACAGGAAGCTCTCAGGGTTCTGGATATAGTTTTACGGCAGCATGCAGCAAAACAGTAAGTGAAATTTTTATCTTTATCTGACAGGGTTTGCTCCTGCTATACAAGTGTCTTTCTCTGATGTTTCGGTTTAACTGTAGGTGTTGTCTACTTGTTCGTCAGTCATTCTTCCAAACGATCCACAGAGATTTTTTGAATTGGGTGGTGGAGTCCTTGGGTGCAGAGGGTTTCATTCTAGTTTTAGGACCACTCAGGGGGGATTATCTCTGAATATTGGTAAGCTTTTCGTACTACCTACTAGGTGCTGCAAATTTGTTTCTTCGTTTGCATTCATGTTTTAACTATTTTGAATATACTGCAGATGTGTCTGCTACCATTATAATACGTCCAGGATCTGTGCTTGACTTTTTACTTGCAAACCAAAATGTTAGGCACCCGAATAATATAAACTGGGAAAAGGTAATAAGAGTGATTTTACTTCAAACATTGACGTATCTTTTGTTGCTATAAGTTTTCTCACTGAAAGATTTGAATGCTGACAGGCTAAGCGAACGCTTAAAAATCTAAGGATCAAGGTTCGTCCCTCAAATTTAGAGTATAGGATCACTGGACTGAGTGAGTTTCCTTGTGGCCAGCAAATGTAAGCTTTCATTATTCTTATTGTACTTTTTTTTTTTGGGAATAGTAGAATGCTAATATTAGTTCGACAGACACCACTGTAGGAGTTAACTATCGCACACGATAATAATTACGCGAAGTGAAGAATACAACCTGAGCTAAGAGCATTGCACATAGCAAAGTTGAGATGACGCACCAGATAATGTCAGCAAAGTTAAGAATTATGCGAAGAAGTATGCTATGCGAAGATGAGTGATGGTATATGAGTGAATATGTCACATAGTGATCCCGAAAGTAATGGGATTCTTAGCTGTCATCAATTATGTAAAATCCTATATAAAGGAGAGAGTCATTGTTTCTGGGAGAATTCTAGGACAAGTCTTGGAAAAGAAATAGGAAGAGAGAGAAAGTGAGCTTAGGTTTCAAGTAGAATTGTTGTAATACTTGAATCATTCTTGTAAACATTCCCTATCTTCAATTAATAAAATAAGAATTCATAATGATCACCTAGAGATTGAATCAGTTATAGTGGAGTGTAGTTGTAAGATTTCTTACAACTACATTTTTGGCGCTAGAAATCAGCTCTTGATATTAATTCCTGTTAATAGATCTGAAATTCATAAGGGATCCATGAAGACAACAAGAGTCAAACTAATTCAAGATATACAGTGTAATAACATACCTAAAGTATCAATTTCTGAGGCAGATTTTCAAGCGACGATAACCGGGAGAATTCATAAAAGAAATTACGAAGGGAAAAAGGTGGAAACGGTAGAGAAAGAATTACCATTACAAGATTGGGAAAAGGTGAAGATTTCCTTTGCGGCAGATGAAATTCCAGAGGAAAACTTACAGCGAGCAGATCCATTGGTAATTACGGTCACAGTCGAGCGAGAAAACATTATTCCAAACCAGAGGACATTTGAAGGATGGGTGATTGATAAGACATTGATAGATACAGGAAGTGCAGTTGATATATTATTTTATCGCACATTCAAAGCAATGGGATATAAAGATGCAGAAATGACACCTACATCCTATAATGTTCATGGATTCAATAGAGCAGTTACAAAGCCAAAGGGAGAAATGGTGACGCCAATATTACTGGGAGAGGTTGAAACAAAGGTAACACTGTGTGTGATTGACATTGAGTCACCATACAACATGTTGTTGGGAAGACCATGGGTACATGGATTAAAGGCGGTAGCGTCAACGTTACATCAATGCATCAGGTTTCCAATTTCAAGCGGTATATGTGAAATCAGAGGAGACATTAAGGATGCGAATACTTGTAATCAAATAGATGTGCGAAATTATGAAGGACGAGCCAAAAAACGAAATGATCGATGGAGAAAAGCCAAAGAACAAAGGAAAGAGGAGGAATTTCGAATATACATGATAAGAGCGAAAGAAGTAAAAGGAATACCAGGCGAATAACCAGCGGAGGAAGGTGGACAAAGTAAAGAAATTAAGGAACTAACACCTATGGGAGAACCAAAAGCGAATTTTACCGCAACAGAACCAACAAAAGAAATAAATATAGGAACTGAAGAAGAACTGAAAATATTAAGAATTGGAACTAAAGTGGATAAAGAAGAAGAGGAAAAACCAATAAGCATTCTGCGAGAATATAATGATATTTTCGCATGGAGTATGGAAGAAATGCCTGGAATAGATCCGTATGCCGCATGTCATAAGTTAGACATTAAGAAAAATGTAAAGCCGTTCAAGCAAAGGATAAGGAAAATTGCAACTGATTATCATCCTAAAATAGAAGCAGAACTACAAAAGATGTTAGATGCAGGAATTATAAGGGAGGCAAAATATCCAGAATGGATATCAAATATGGTGGTGGTACCTAAAAAGAACAAAGGAATTAGGATTTGCATAAATTTTACAGATTTAAATAAAGTGTTCCCTAAAGACAACTTCCCTTTACCCGATATACCTCAAATGGTGGAATCAACATCAGGGAATGATATAGTCAAAATGTTAGATGGGTATAAAGGCTATAATCAAATTCCTTTGGCAGAAGAAGATCAAGAACACACCGCTTTCTTCGCACCAGGAGGTTTATATTGTTACACGAAAATGCCGTTTGGGTTGAAGAATGCCGGTGCGACTTATCAAAGAATGGTGCAGAAAGTATTCGAAAAATGGATACATAAAACATTGGAAGTCTATGTAGATGATATGCTAATTAAAAGAAAATAGGCGAAAGATCATGTTGATGATTTGCGAGCAATATTTGAACAGATGCGAACATCCAATATTAAAGTAAATCCAGAAAAATTTATAATTGGTGTATCATCAGGAAAATTCTTAGGCTATATTATATCCAAGGAGGGAATACAAGTTGATCCAGAGAAGGTACATGCGATTAGAGATATGCCACCACCTGCGACAGTCAAAGATGTTCAAAAGTTAAATGGATTGATAGCATCATTGGGAAGATTCATTGCAAGATCTTCGGACAAATGCAAACACTTTTTCAATATATTAAAGAAGGGAACCAAATTTTAATGGACAATGGAGTGCGACAAAGCATGCAAAAGGCGAAGCAGAGAGAAGAAATGTTATTGTATCTAGCATCAACATCTTATGCATTAAGTGCAGTACTGTTACGATCAGAGGAAGGTGTAGAAAAACCGATATATTACATAAGAAAAACATATAACTCCGCAGAGAAAAATTATTCAAAAATCGAAAAGCTGATTCTCGCGCTGGTATATGCATCATTCAAGCTTCGCATCTATTTTCAAGCTCACAAAATTAAAGTATTAACAAGAGTACCAACTGAAATGCAATGAAGAATTCGAAGAGGTCAGGAAGAATAGAGAGGTGGAATGCACAATTAGGAAATTATGAGATTGGCTATGAAATCTTATCTTCACCAAAATCTCAAGTTATCGCAGAGTTTCTTGCAGAATTTCCAATAGAAGAAGATGAATATGTAGAAGAAATGATGGAGGTGGATGAAGAACATGGAAATCCTAATGATTTATTAACTGAGCGAAATCCAAACAGATGGGAGATTTTGGTGGATGGATCCTCCAATGGAGAAGGAAATGGGATTGGTATTGTATTCATTTCACCAACGGGAGCGAGAATGGCTTATTCATTCAGATTGGACTTCGCATCCACAAATAATGAAACTGAATATGAAGCAGTCGTTCACGCACTAAGATTATAAATTGAAATGAAGATTGAGGACGTGCGAATAACTAGTGATTCTCAGCTGGTAATTCGTCAGATAGAAGGCACATATAGTACTAATGAACCATTTTTGCAAATGTATAGGCGATTGGTTATGGATTTAGCAATGCAAATTCCAAAAATAAGTTGGAGACATATAGGGAGAAAAGATAATAGACTCGCAGATGCATTGGCGTTCATACCATCAATGTTAGTAGATCCGGTCGCAAGGGATATAAAAATACAAACACTATTTATTACCATATATAGAAAAGGGTGAAGAAGTGCAAACAGATACACAAGCAGAAAATGTGAGCGACGAGAAAGATTGGAGAACTAAGATACACTCATATTTAGAGAAAGGGGAATTGCCGAAGAAAAGATTAGAAGCACACAAATTAAAAAGTCGTGCGAACAAATTATGAATTAACGGATGGTGATCTTTATAGAAGGTCATTCCTTGGACCTTCGCTCAGATGTCTTACACGAAAGGAAGGAATCGAAATTCTAAAGGCATTACACGATGGCGATGCTGGCAGCCATAGTGGAGGAAGATCACTCGGATACAGAGAAAAAATATAGGGATATTATTGGCCATATATGCATGAACATGCAAAACAAGTTTCCAAGAGATGCAAATAATGTCAACATCATGGAAAGAAGATACATGCACCTAAGGCTATGCTTAATACATCAAAAAATGTGTGTCCCTTTGGGAAATGGGGAATAGGTATTGTTAGACCATTTATACCAGGAACGGGACAAAAAAGGTTCCCAATTGTCGCAACAGATTATTTCACTAAATGGGCAGAAGTAAAAGCAGTTCAACATATACGCGATAAATACATCTTCACATTCATTTTTGAAAATATTATATGCCGATTTGGCATTCCTGCACAATTGGTGTCTGATAATGGAAAGTAGTTTGAAGGCGAAAATATAACAATGCTACTCAATGCGTTCAAAATTCAAAGTGGCAAATCTACCCCTTTGTATCCTTAGAGTAATGGACAAGTAGAAGCTACAAACAAAACAATCGCAGACAACCTGAAGAAAAAGTTAGAAGGGCACAACAAAGGATGGTGCGAACAAGTACCTAATGTTGTATGGGCTTACAGAACTACAAGAAGAGAAGCAACCGGAATGTCGCCCTTCTGTCTGACATATGGAGTAGAGGCAGTGCTACCAACAGAAGTGATCATCCCTACCACAAAGAGAGAAGCTTGGGAAAAGAATTTAAGTGCGGACTTGATTTTAACAAAGTTGGATGATTTGGAGGAAGTAAGAGAAGTCGCTTTACAGCACATGGAAAATTATCAAAAAAGACTAGCTCGAGAATATAACAAGCGGTTCAAAATAAGAGAATTCCAACCAGGCGAATTAGTGCTATGCGAAATTCCAGTATATCAAAAAGGAAAATATGGAAAATTGGAGAAAAGATGGGATGGACCTTATATAATAAAAAGAATAGTTGGAGAGGGAGCCTATGAATTAATGGATCCTAAAGGACGAAATACAGGTCGTAAATTAGCTCGCCCTTGGAATAGGCAGTTCTTGAAAAACTATTATCCATAGTCACTTGCGAATCAATTCACATGGATAAAAATTTAATATTTCGAATAATTGTAATGCGAATATTTCGCTTGAAAATTAAGAAATTCTATAAACGAAAAGTAAGACCTTGATAAAGGCTACATAAAATGATATTTATTATCAGATTGGCTAGGAATCCGAATATGGCGTGCACCCTAGTTCGCTCATATGCAAGAGGAAATATAGTAAAACCTATCGCACGTCACAATCTGAAAGACCTAGAAGGCATGACTCAAGGGAAGGCTACACCGACCCCAGAACTTGAGTTGTGGAGATTTGGGGTGATAATTAAACGATAATTCCCATCCGGGAGAGATACCTTAAAATGTCAGTCTAAGATAAAAATCTTAGATTGTGAGCCTAAGGTGAGAAAGGCTCTCCCAAGGAGTCCAGAAACTCGATCATGGCGCCGAGGTACACGGTTGAGTCAAGAGTTCCCGGGACGTATGGAGCGTACCTTGCCACTCTTGACAAGTCCTTACTATGATGCACTCGGTCCGAAGATACCCCACATAGGGTGCGATCTTGCTGCCATAAACCCTATAGGTAGTGTATGCGAGATTGCGAAATCAACTGGTTGTTGAAAAACCGGATGAGAAGAGCCATAATCTTAACCCGATAGAGGTAATCTTCCTTGAAGGGGCAATCAGAGGGGAAGATAAGGACGGCACCCTCCATTAGGGAGCTGAATTGTGCAAAAGACGTAAATATCATAAGGCTTTTACTAGGGCTGGCAACGGATAACCGATATCCGATAACCTTTTCTGAAATCCGACATCCTATAGGATTTTATCCTACATATCGGATATCGGAATCGGATATTTTATCGGATATTTTCTCTTAACGATAACGATATTGGAATAGGCCTTTCCGTTAGGTTAATATCCGATATCCGATAGTCTAGGGGTGTACTTGTAATTTCCTACCCCTAGATATATGCTGCCGACAGGGAGAACCTAATCTAATCTTCTGATCTTTGACTTCTCTATTCCGCTATTCGATTCGACTCTAGACTCTAGAGGAGGAGCGTTTTTCACCATCATCAGAGAAGAAGTGTGATTCGAGAAGTTGAGAAGGAAGTGACTCTCATCATAGAAGAAGTGTGATGATCAGTCATCATCAGAGACTCTCACAGAAGTAAATCATTAATGTTTAATTTTGATGTTCAAAGTTAGGTTTCATTTTTCCCCCAAATCGACTGCATATTTTGATGTTTAATTTTGATGTTCTTCTAATCTAATCGAAACCCTAAGCCCTAAGGAAGTTATGAATGTTTCTATGTTTTTAATTTTTGAGATTCTGAAAAACAATTTTTTCCAGATAAAATTAGGGTTACTAAAAAATTATCAAGTTTGTATAGGAAATTGGTTTCTGAATTCACTAAATCTGGTTTATATGAGAAAAAGGGTCATGGGGTTGCAGTTGGTTTCTTGTTGTTTTTAAGAAATGAATTATGATGATTTCTGTTACCGCTTCTCTCACCAAAGAATCTTCTCATCTGTGATGTTGGCTGTGTGTTTGATCTTCTAAGTTCAGTGTGGTTTCTCTTAGAAATTCTTTAAGACAAACTGTTCATGAAAAGATGAAGATTACACTTTCTAAATGGGATGTTATTTTTCTATGGTGATTTGATTTGTGATTACTATTGGTGGAAGGAACATCAGAACATTACTAGCAATTAGAAATTAAGGTTTCTTTATCTTTCATTTCTCAAATAGTTGATTCCACTGTTCTTGAGGTTTTTTAATTTGAAATGTTGAAGTGAAGTCTAACTTTTGATGTCAATCACTGTTTATGAAAAAAGAAAAAATGGAAATTATCTATTTTTGGTTACTTGATTGATTGATTAGAAGGGGGCTTTAAAATGTGGAATAAATATTGGTTTCTTCAATACTAAATTCATTCTTTTTTTCTTGCTTTTGAGATTAGGTTTTGAGTTTCAACTGCAAATTTCAGGTCTTCTTGGAGTTCACTCATTCTTTAAGTTGGTTGTTGCTGCTACTGCTGCTGTACATTCAAGGTTTGTCACTGTACATGACTTGCTTTACTACTTAACTGATTAGATTTATGATTTCTTTGTATTTTGACATATGAGAAAATACTTGTTTAAGCTCATACACAGTTTACTTCTTAATCCTCACAGTCATATCCATTTTCATACTTTTTGTTCTCGTGCACATTCTCTGACATTTGTAGTTTAATATTATATGGCAAATGAGGAACAATATATCAACTGACCTGTTGAAACACTCATCATCCTTTGATGGGTAGGCTTTCATTTATAAGTGATTATCAACTGGTAACATATCAACTGACCTGTTACAGTTCTAATATTGTTGAAACATTCAAACAGCTACTGGTAACATATCAACTGACCTGAAATTAAAAAAAATAATGTTGTACAGGGTTGGTTCCAGAACTGTAACATTAGATGAGATACCATATTAGAACTTTAACATATTAATATTAGATGAGCTACCATATTAAAACTGTAACATTAGATGAGCTACAATATTGCACTTGTTCCAGAACTGTAATATTAGAACTGTAACATGTAAAAGCATATTAGATCTCATACGCTAGTAGATGAGCTAATATAGTGTCCAAGTATTGAGCTACCCTAACCAGGTTTTTGTGATTGTGAATGCAGATATGGAAGTCGTCGACTGAAGTTGATGCAAAATGAAACCAGCAAAGAAGATCTAGCCTGTTTGAGTGTAGTTTTTTGTTTGTAGTTACAGACTCTGTTGTTTGTTTTTTCATGTGTGATGTGACTGAGGTGTTTGTGTGGTTTGTATTTCTTACACCTGAACAAAAAAGGCTGTCAAAAAACTTGAAGAACAACCTAAATTTTCAGCATTTCTGCATTTGCTTCTGTGACAGGCGTTATCGGATTTTAACGGATAAATATTCGTTATCCGATAGATTAACGTTAACGATATCGGTTTGTATTTTTGATATCCGCCGGATGTGAACGGATATCGGATATCCAATAATTCTTAACCTTAACCTTATCGGATTGTCCAATATCCGGCGGATATTTATCCGTTGACAGCCCTAGCTTTTACTCATGGGAGTATTAAGACTTGTGATATTTATGCAACAAGCCTGAAGAGGATATAATACAAGCGAAAAAGATAAGACAAGATCAATGGGTCGATGTACTAAAATACAAAGACTTCCTGCGATTTCGTCGCACAAAAATGAGGCAAGATAAGACCTTTACATAGGAAGGCAAAATAAGACCTCCTAAGTAAATTAAACAAATCACTGATAAATTCGCATAATTGTTTCTTACAAGGAACATAATAAGAGGCAAGTATGGGAATTAAAACAACAATGTATTATCTTCCTTACAACAAACAAATATGCGAAGGTTCAAAATATGTTGAAATAAAGAAAGGAAATCAAAAATGCTTAACAGTAGCATTTTATTCAAAATACTTTTCAGACTTTAGCACTGGATCTAAGATTTTCAATCTCAGTACCGGCTTCATTAGCAGATTTCTCTTCTTCTTGCTGAATTTCTTCATCATCTTGATCTTTTTCATCATCGCTTAAAAAGTCAAAATCACTATCTGGCTCAGGATATTCTTCATCCGCACTCACATTGCATACGGGGAGTTTTACTGCTGGAAGAGAGTTGCTTGAGAGAATTTCATCAATAAAATATTGGTCACTAGAGTGGCCTTTGAGAATAGCTTCTCTTTCGAGATTTCTAGCATTTATCTCTAGAAGATTCTTCTGAAATGCAAATCTTCTTCGTGCTCTGTTTTGAGACGCTGAGAGAGAGAGAGCTCAAGGTTCCCACGAGATAATTCTATATTTGCATATTCTTTGCGAACCTTGGATAATTCAGAATTCAATTGAGCAACAGCAGACTGGTGCGATTTTTCAGAATCTACAAAGAATAATAAACAACCATAAATAGAAATAAATAATTAATATTGTGCGAATTAATTGCTATGAAATCATAATAAGGCAGTCAACTCTAGATGACTACCTTGGAATAATTTACAAAAGGCAGGCGTATTGTCCTTCATACTTTCCATAGCTTTATCAAATTCATCACCAACTGAACCACTGAGGCGAGATCAAATTTTCTTTTCTTCAGAAGAAAGAGATTTGTTCTTTTTCTTAAGAACATCGCAAGAATTCTTGAATTGACTGTATTGTTCTTGAAGTTGATTTTTCTTCACAGAAAGATTTATGTTATTCTGAATTAGTTTCTCATTTCAGGAGCTTAAATCTTTAAGCGAAGTCTCGTACTGTTCCTTCAGTACGCGAAGAGTTCGTGCTTGGTTTTCATTTATTTCATGAAGAATTGAATACTGATGTGAAAACATTGCTTCTTTCTTCGAAAAAGATAGTTTCTCCCTAGAAAGAGTATGGTTTTCTTCTGATAAAGTTTGATGAAGCAAGTCAGCATCGCGTGAAAATTTAGAAAAATAAGATACTTGATCACTAAAAAACTCAATTTTCTGAGTGAGTTGGTTATTTTCATGGGAAAGATTGTTAATCTAATCAAGCGAATATGAATATTGATTATCTAATTGGTTTAGTTGAGACTGCAACTTCACGTTATTCGCTTGAGTATCTTCAGCGAGGAATTGAAAATCGTATCTCTCATTCGTTCGCTTCCGGTTTAAATCTTAACAAATACATAAAGAAATTTACGAAAATGAACATATGCGAATGAATACATAATATGATAAGTGACTCAAATATAATAATAAATACCTCTAAGTTTTTGATTTTCGCTGTGAAGAGTTTCAGCATCAAAATTTGAAATTTGGAGTTCTCCTCTCAGCTTTTGTACTTCCTTTTCCAAAGAAACATTTTTCTGCGAAAGTTCCAACTGAGAACAGCTAGATTCAAAATGCTTTTCAGCAAGCATCAAGCGACGATGAGAATCCTAAAAGGCAAAGGATGAAGTTAGTATAACTTGGAAGTATTATAAAAGAAGATAAAAGTTAAGGTGTGAAAATTACCAGAACGTCTAGAGCAACATGGAAACTCTGGTCAATTTGGGAAAGGACCTCATCCCTTGAAGCTTTATCAATGGTAAATTCACATAAAAGCTTTCTTAGGGCGGAACAGGAGCGAAGCTTGCAAGGGTCATCAGTTAAAGATTGGGCAAAGTTGATGACGTCAGATAGAGTTTGAGCGGCAAGTTTTACACTATCCAAATCTTTCTTGTTCAAAGGAAAGGAATTTAATAAGGAAAGAGAAGGAGGAGGAGTAATGGATGAAGGAAAAACTTGATTTGAATGCAATGGAATCGCAGGGGAAATAGTAGGTGTGCTTTTGTTTCCTTGATTAAGAGAAAACTCCTTATTCACAGGAGATTCTTTAAAAAGTTCGTCATAAGTAACATAAGCATTCTCATCCATAAGAGGATTTGTTGGTGAAGGAGTAGAAGGAACATTCTTCTCAGAAACCTGGGGAGATATATGGGTGACAGAAACATCTTTTTCAAGAGTTTGACTTATTATCGGAGTGATAGGAGGACTAGTATGCGAAGGCTGAACTGTGGATACAGGAACAACATCTGTAGCCCTAAAATATAGAATATAAAGATTTGAAGAAAGTGGTATGGGTTTGCGAGACTTTTTAACTTTCTGCTTCTTACCATCAACCATCTAAGCGTCGGAAGCCTGCGAAAATAAAGTAGATAAGTAATAGAGACAACAATATTGTTTTAAGATAATTGGGTATTCCTTACTTCTTTATTGTGCGAAGCCTTCCTCTTGTGAGATTCCTTATTTTGAGATTCATTATCAATGCTCGGTTTCTTCTTATGCGATTCCTTATTTTCACTTGAAGAAGACTTGGG
Source organism: Papaver somniferum (assembly GCF_003573695.1). NCBI lineage: Eukaryota > Viridiplantae > Streptophyta > Magnoliopsida > Ranunculales > Papaveraceae > Papaver > Papaver somniferum. Next base: position 17,203,936 of record NC_039366.1, read on the forward strand.
TTTATGCATGATTCGAAGAGCGCTAATGGAAGAGCTTTTCCTGCGAAAGTATGGGAATTAGTTCATAAAAAAAAAATTAAATGGTTAAAATCAATAGTCATCATGAAAAAAGGAAACAAACTTTGATTCAGAGTTCATGGTGGAAGAACAATAGCAGAAGAAATCAGTGACAGCAACGGAAATGGGTAATAATAGATGAAGATGAATAGAAACAAGAGAGAGAAGATAAATGATGAAGAAGGAAGAGATTATTGTGAAAAAAAACCCTTAAATAGATGAAAAGAAGTAACCGCTTGAAGACGGTTCAAGCCGGTAAAAGGGAAGAAAATCGACACGTGTAGAGAGGAACTTGAAACCCGGATAACTGTCGACAAAGTATAATGGAAAAAGATAAGCATGTGCGAATTACAAGAGGAGAATTTCTCATATCGCTCACTCTGAAGAATAAGCAATATGAGAAGAGGCAAATGTAGGAGTTAAATATCGCACACGATAATAATTACGCGAAGTGAAGAATACAACCTGAGCGAAGAGCATCGCACATAGCAAAGTTGAGATGACACACCAGATGATGTCAGCAAAGTCACGAGTAAAGTGTGAAGAATTATGCGAAGAAGTATGCTATCCGAAGATGAGCGATTGTATATGAACGAATATCTCGCATAGTGATCCCGAAAATAATGAGATTCTTAGCTGTCATCCATTATGTAAAATCCTATATAAAGGAGAGAGTCATTGTTTCTGGGAGAATTCTAGGACAACTCTTGGAAAAGAAATCGGAAGAGAGAGAAAGTGAGCTTAGATTTCAAGTAGAATTGTTGTAATACTTGAATCATTCTTGTAAACATTCCCAATCTTCAATTAATAAAACAAGAATTCATAATGATCACTTAGAGATTGAATCAGTTATAGTGGTGTGTAGTTGTAAGATTTCTTACAACTACAACCACCTGATGTTAACTAATAAAGGCGCTCTTACAATTTAGAACTTATATTTCTTGCCTCTATGCCTTCTAATATATTGCAGGTTTACTATGAAGCCAAAGGGTGCACATATGTGGATGCTCAACCTGTAGAAGTCAAGGTGTATGATTATTTCGTTACGAAGTAGGAATATCAAGTTAGATCAATCTGCCAATTACCCATGCATCAACGTGGGTAAACCGAAAAGGCCGACATATTTTCCAATTGAGGTAAAAGGATGATACCCATTGTAAACTAGTGCATTGCATGTACTGTTTTTCCGTGTCTTCTGCATAATGAAAAAAAAGGTGTGGTACATGCTATAGCTTGTGGTTGTTGTCCTCTGTAGCTCTGTGAGTTGGTATCTTTGCAACGATACATAAAGGCACTGTCCACTCTCCAAAGATCTTCACTTGTAGAAAAATCAAGGCAAAACCCCCAGCAGCGTATGGATGATCTGAGAAATGTAAGCGTTCGTAATTTAATTTTGTTTTAAATTGCACACAGCCAAAGCTTTTCTTTATATGTTCCTATTAAATGTCGCTTTGTTGCAGGTATTGCAAAATAGCAATTACGTTAACGAACCAATGTTAAGATCTAGTGGCGTTACAATTAGCAGTGAGTTTACTCAAATTCAAGGACGTGTTCTTTCCGCTCCTGAGGTATTATTCATCGTTCGGAGTTGTACTTTTGTGTTTTCTTTCTTCTTTGTTCACTTTTAGAATTCACTTGAAATCTTAAAATGCAAGATTTTGCTAATTTGGCTTAATATGCTGCGTTGTTGCTTCAGTTGAAGTTGGGAAATGGTGAAAATTTTCGTCCACATAATGGGAAATGGAATTTACTGAGAAAGGTGTTGTATGGTTTTGATACTGATGTTTTGGCAAGTTCGTACGTATAATCGTATAATTTTACCTGACAAGTTGCACATTCTTTTTTTCAGAGACTAGTGGAACCAACCACGATTCCTAATAAAGAAAAAGAAAAAAAAAGATCAGCAAGTTGGCTGGGCTGTTTAGAAAGTTTTTCTTAGAATCCCATAGACGACCTCAAAAATATGTTTCATTTTTTTCACCAAAAATGTTAATGACTATGAGGAATATGTAGCAAGTAATGATTTTTGGTGAAGAAGATATTAACATTTTTGATGGATTTGTAGGGTGACTAATTAAAATGTATTAGGGAATTTTGGAAATTTTATTTTTGATTGTTCTTCTATTTTAAGAAACATCTCACTTTTGTGTTGATGTCATTCTTGCATTTAGAAAATTTAATGATTACTGACCACATCAGTATATTATATATATGATCCTTCCCACAACCAATCTCGAGCATATGAAAATCAAGGAACCACAGGGAATTCGAACAAAAGTAATCCGAAATCACTACAATTCCGTTGGTGAATGATCCCTCATTTTCACTTGGTAGATTCTCAACATGGGCCTTCTTTAGGTTAAACTATCTTGAATTGTCTTCCAAATATGCAGGCATCAAGAAAGACGATATGGAGGAACAAAAGCAGTTTCAAGAACAAAATTACATCTTTGCTTATCTCAACAAGAGGGTAATTGGAAGCATCTTACTACTGGGTATGTCGATTCATCAATCTTACATATAGTGCGAAATATATATCCCATGAAAAAAATGAAACATATTTTTGAGGTCGTCTATGGGAATGTCGCACATTCTTGTTTGGAAAGTTGTTTTCGTTTGCAAAACAAGGTCCGATCATATTGTCTAGGAACTGACAGTGCCTCATTTCTTAATAAAAAGGAAAACGGACTCCAGCAAAGGAAAATAGTCCCTTGTGTTTGTTGTTCGTCTTCTCTTAATGCGCTAAACATTTAGCTCACACTGACTCCAAAATACTTGAACAAAAACTCAAAATCAATCCATAACAGGTTTTTTCGTGATCTATAAGTATTCACGCAAGATTTATCTAGAAAGAATAAATTGTTGATTGTCGTCTTTAATATTCTGAGACTTGCTCTCAACATCAGTCTAGGAGCAATGACAATATGATCATCAGACTTGTGCTTTCTCTGCCTTCCAAACTCTTTCAACAGCCTGCTCAGTTCTCCTAGCAGCAATGACAATTATGTTGATGCTTCAGGAGGTGCATGGAGCACTGACTGATTAATTCTCAAAACCACTCATTAGCTATTCTCAGGGTATGGAGGAGCTAAGAAAAATCAAAACATCTTTTCAACTATCAAAACAGTTCAACAGAGAAAAACAAGGTTCTGTATAAGACTCCAAGTACATGAGAAAAGACCAGGCAAAAAAATGTAAGACATTACTGCTCCTCTCATTCCCAACCTGCAGCTGGAGGCATAACTATGGCATCAACAGCATGTATTGATGGGGCCACTTGACTCCCAAGCTGCATTTACTCCAACCATAGGAACACCTGCATCAGTCCAATCCGCACCAGTTTTGAGGATTAATCCCCATTGGGCATCCCCACCACATTGATCATTAGAGATCACACCAGCAATACCGTACTCAGTAACACCAAAATCGACCACTGGAGCACCACCCTCATCTGCTTCCCAATCCTTGGCTCTCTGTAGAAAAATAGATCCACCATTACACTTCTAAGGTTTTATTCAACAACAGCTACAAGAGCTTATTGAGCAAAGGCCATTCTGTGGTTGCCAGACAGTAGACTGTTAATGGAATAAAATATCAGAATGGAGCATACAATACAAGGAACCAATATATGCTTCTTTTCTCTCAATCGAGGCATACCCTTCCAGGACTGCCCAAAGAATACACCCTTTAGTTTCGCAATCGAAATTCATGTATCCTACAAAGAAGTCATACATAAACATGGCAATAATAAAGATTCAAATAACTACCCCATGACATATATTCCTCATGCTGTGCGTACATAAGAGGTGACACAGTTTTTATTTCGGAATGCATAAACTAAAAGGTACCATGTACCCTGTAAATATATAGATAATCAACGTACCGTTACTGCTCATTCATCTCCCAAATCCTTCAGTTCTGAAGCAGCTGTTGGTAATTCAACTGACCTTGGAATATCTTCATGAGTTCAGGAACTTGTTGCTCATACTTTATTACAAAATTATCCAAAAAATACTTGTCTGCTTTTTTTGTGAATGTGCTTATAGCAATTTTTTCCTTGATTAGACCTCTGGAGACTAAAATGCTAATGACAGAACACCTTGGGATAATCCTCCCCTTCAGACTATAATTAAATACTACCGGGGTTTCAGCAATAATTGATGAATCATAACCCATTTCATTCACAAGGAAATTCATAATCGCCATAATCTTCTTCTCAGAAGTCACCATACAACCGGGATTTTTCCTAAATGCAGATTGAATTTGATCCTCAGACCAACCCCATCTCTTGTAAACATCCATCTTATTTCTCCAATTGACTTCACTAATTTGTGTAAATACAACTACAGCTTTAAGAAATGTGGTTTGTAAATGATGGAAACCCATACCTTTAACCTTTTCTACAATCTCTTTAAAACTATCCGCCTCTCCAGTAAATGCTCTTGGGTTGTGGATTAGATAGTTAGGAATATTAGTTTGAGGGACACCTTGATTTCTCAAAAGCTCTATGTTGACCATCACTTTTTGAACTTGACTTTCCCTGAGAATCCAAGAATTTCTTGGAATCATTTTAATGACGCTTTCATCATACTGAACAAGGCTCCTAAGTTTATCAAAGGAAGGAATTATTTTTTTATTTAAGCTTTCCATCAGTAATCCAGGGACAGTTGAGATGAAATTGGCAAGCTCAATTTCATAAAGCCCTTTTGATCTGAAGAAATCAAGTTTGGGTTTAAGGGTTTTATCTGGTTTTGACAAGAGGATGGATGGATGCTTAGTGATTAATTTAGAAATGTGGGATTCAGTAAATCCGTAAGTCTTAAGTAGGGTTAAGACTGAATCTGGTTTGGTTGTGGTTTTGAATTTGATTTTTTTAGAAGCAATAATTGCTTCAGTTTGTGATAATCCACATGAACTAATCAGATAAGAAACCACATGTGAAGAATCAGACTCAAAATCGCTAGAAGTAACATTGCTATTACCATTATTACTAGTAGTATAGAAGGAATTAAAGATGGAAGTAACCCTAGATTTTGAAATTACAAAAACATTTTGATTTTGTTGTGTAAAGAGAAAATACTTAGCTGCTAATAATGTTGAAGAAGAAGATTCTCCATTGATGATGCCGGTCGTCCTTCTCAGAATCCCCCCTGATTTACACAACAAAGATCGAAACATTGCAACCCCAAAAACCACCAGAAGAAGGAAGATTGGTTGAGTACTTGTCAAAAAGGCTCCGGAGTTACGGAGCAGATATTTCAACCCCACGGTCTAACAATAGACCAATAGGATATTGTGGAGTGCTTCACAACCAAATTAGGGGGGCTATTTCCATATTTAGTAGTCTATGAAGCAATCACAATGAGAGAGATTGGTTTATGGCGCGTATGGATACCAGTAGTAGAAATGCTTCTGCTTCTCAAGAAATAGAAGTCAGAAGCCAGGATATTTTGCTTCATAAAAAGTCGATTTTTTATCTTCTAGAAATCGTTCTGAAATTTGACACCTAAACTAGTTTCTTGCTTTTTGACTTCTAGAAGTCAAAAGGCTAGTGTCATGCACCTCTTTTATCTAGTCTACTTCTCTTTAGCTTAGTACTTTGGTACCCTTATATTTTGCTTGTTTTCCTAAATCCCCATTCACATGTTGTACGTGATGGGTAGCTGTTGTTTAGCCAGCTTTATATTTGTTGGTTTGTGGCTGTAGGGAGGTTAACGAATTATTGAATCTGAGAAACCTTTTCCTCCACTTATTTTCGTCTCTCTCCTTGCTTGTTTCTCTTCTGATTTCTCTCTTATCTCCTTCTTCTTCAACCTTCATCTTCATCTCTTCTCTGCTTAATTTCTCTTCTTCCTTTGATATTCTTTCTTATCTCTTAAATTCTCCTCGTCTGTCTACTATCTTACTCATACTGATCTGACCTTGTAGTGAGTTCACTACAATTGGTATCAGAGCAGTCGGTTCTCTGACTGCTTCCATGGATAACAAAGCTGCGATAGATGAATTAAATCTGAAGATCGACAAACTATATAAAGCTTAGAAAGAATACAACCAGAAACAAGAAGAGCTAGCTCTTAAACATGCAGATGTACTCAAAAAGGTGGATTATAACTATGAACAACCATCACTTAGACTTTTACAATCCATCAAAGAACTACTCTGTAAGAGTAGAGAAGAAGGTAGAGAAGAACAAAGACAAATTCCAGTGGATCATATTCCAATACCATCACAAGGAGTCTTAGGAGAAAGTCTAGGCTTAAGTCATACAACAAGAAATGGTGAGTTTCATGATTCAACTAAAAACACAAATAATACACATACACGTTTCCATGAGCAACAATTTCATCAGTCAAAACCTAAGGTAAAGTTTCCTAAGTTTGATGGTACTAATCCTAGATCTTGGATTTGAAAATGTAAAAAGTATTTCCTCATACAATCAGTAGAAGAAGAGAAAAAAGTTCATTTAGCATCCCTATATCTAGAAGGTTGAGCTGATGTATGGTATCATGACTATCAAGAAGGCAAACCTACTACTGTTAACAACCGATTTCAAGAATCAGGGCATGATGATATTGTAGGAGAATTCAATAAACTTTCTCAGGCGGGAACTGTGTTAGATTATCAAGAATCTTTTGAAGAACTCAAAGCTCTTATGTTAGCAAAGAATCGCCACTTGACTGAAGAATGCTTCACATACAGTTTCATAAGTGGATTGAAGGAAGAATTACGTATGCATGTGTTGATGTTTTCTCTCAAGAGCCTAGCCAATGTTATTTATCTATCTCCAATGCAAGAAGCTCTACTAGATCTGAATGCAAAGAAGAGTAAGAGCTCCAACAGACCTTTACCCATTTATACTTCAAATTACAATACCCACAAGAATATCAGCTCCCCCATAACTAGCCCAAGACTACCAAAAACTTTTTCAGCTAGCTCATCCAGCTCTCACACCTCAAAGCCTCCCATTAAAAGACTGTCTTATGCAGATATGAAAGCTAGAAGAGATAAGGGGCTTTGCTACAACTGTGATGAAGTATTTTCAACTGGCCACAAGTGTGTTGAACAACAAGTTTTTATGTTAGCTGCTGAAGAAGATGATACTCACAATTCAGTATAAGGCTCTCCATCTGACACTGTTGCATCACCAGAATCTGAAGAAGATGTAGAAATATCAGTTCATGCATTGTCAGGAAATGTCACACAAAACACCATTAAAATTGTAGGGGTGCATAAGAAGAGGAAATTATCTATACTCATTGACAGTGGAAGCACTCATAGCTTCCTCCAAAAATTTCCAGTTTGCTTGATACTTACCCAAAAAAATTTAAAGAACCAACCACCTTACCACCTCCAAGAGCTCATGATCATCATATTCCACTCAAACCATTAGCATCACCTCCTAACCAAAGACCATATATAGTTCCTTATGTTCAAAAAGAAGTTGTAGAGAACCTGGTTAAGGAAATGCTTGCTGCAGGAGTCATTCAGCCAAGTCACAGTCCCTTTTCATCTCTAATAATTCTAGTCAAGAAAAAAGATGGAAGCTGGAGGTTTTGTGTAGATTATAGAAAGTTAAATGATATTACTGTCAAAGACAAATATCCAATTCCCATTATAGAGGAACTGTTGGATGAACTGAAGGGAGCTAAGGTGTTTAGTAAAATTGATCTCAGGGCAGGGTATCATCAAATCAAGGTGTATCCAGCTGATGTGCATAAAACTGCTTTTAGGACACATCAAGGACACTATGAGTTCTTGGTAATGCCATTTGGCTTAACCAACGCTCCTGCTTGTTTCCAAGCCCTCATGAATGATGTCTTCAAAACTTATCTCAGGAAATTCATTCTTATATTTTTTGATGACATTCTCATTTATAGCCCTGACATGGAAACCCATCTACAACATCTGAATACCACATTGTCACTCTTACAAGAGAATTCCCTCTTTGCTAAACTTAGCAAGTGCTCTTTGGACAATCATAAGTGGAGTATTTAGGGCATATTATTAATGAACATGGGATGGCAGTTGATCCTTCAAAAGTAGAGAGTATGCTCAAATGGCCAACACCAAGCAACATCAAAGAGTTAAGGGGATTTCTGGGGTTGACATGGTATTATAGGAAATTTGTGCAGCATTATGGGTTAATCAGTAAACCACTTACTGAACTACTCAAGAAGAACAATTTTAAATGGAACTCAGCAGCTGAGTCATCTTTTGAACAACTCAAGCTAGCCATGTCAACTACTCCAGTCTTAGCTTTGCCTGATTTTTCACAACCTTTTGAAGTGGAAACAGATGCTTCTGATGGTGGTGTGGGTGCAGTTCTCATGCAATACAGGCAACCCATAGCATATTTCAGTAAAGGCATGGGCATCAGATTTCTAACTTATTCCACATATGAGAAGGAGCTAATGGCCATTTTTATGGCAGTCACCAAATGGAGGTCATACTTATTAGGTAACCATTTCAAGATTTATACTGATCATCAAAGCATTAAATTTTTTATGGAGCAAAGATTACATTCATCGTTACAACAGAAATGGTTATCAAAATTATTGGGATACGACTATGAGCTAGTGTACAAGAAGGGGGATGAGAATAGAGCTGATGATGCTCTTTCTAGAATATCTCACCAACCAACTGCCAGCTGCAATGCTATATCTGAGGTGCAACCAAGTTGGATTAAAGATGTCATTTCCAGTCATGAGCAAGATGAACATTCTCAAGACATTATACAAAAACTTCTCATTTCAGCTAATAGTGTTCCACCTTACTCTTACTCACAAGGTGTACTCAGGTATAAAGGAAGGATATATGTTGGTAAAAATGGAACTCTAAGACATCAAATTATATCTGAGATTCATTCCTCCTCTATTGGTGGGCACTCTGGAACTCAGGATAGCTATCAGAGAGCTAAGTCTTTCTTTTATTGGCCACATATGGAGAAAGAGATTTTTCAATTTGTAGCAGAGTGTGAAGTGTGTCAACAACATAAGGGAGTAAACACCTTACCAGGAGGGCTTCTACAGCCTCTACCAGTACCAAATAAAGCTTGGTAACATATCAGTATGGACTTCATTACTGGACTTCCTAAGTCGGAAGGTAGGGAAGTCCTTATGGTTATAGTTGATAGATTTACTAAATACTGCCATTTTATAGCTATGAGTCATCCATATACTTCTCAATCTGTCTATAAGATGTTTCTTGATAACATTTATAAGTTGCATGGGCTTCATCAGACAATAATTTCTGACAGAGATAGTGTTTTTCTGAGTAATTTTTGGAAAGAGTTATTCAAGAAGCTGGGAACATCTTTACATCTCAGTACAGCCTATCATCCACAGACAGACGGCCAAACTGAGAGAGTGAATGCATGTCTAGAAACCTATCTGAGGTGTATGATAAGCTATAGACCAACCAAATGGGTCAGTTGGTTATCATTAGTAGAATGGTGGTTTAACTCCACTTATCACTCTAGCCTACATCTTACTCCATTTCAGGCTCTTTATGGCTATTCACCACCACAGTTTGGAGTGATTACTTACCCCCCAACTATCAATGCCAAGGTTGATGATTACTTACAGCAGAGACAAGCTACGAATATCTTACTTAAATTCACATTGGAGGAGGCTCAGCACAGAATGAAGCAACAAGCTGACAAAAATAAAATTGAAAGATCATTTCAGGTGGGAGATTGGGTCTACCTCAGGCTACAACCCTACATGCAAACTTCAGTTCAACTAAGGGGAAATCTCAAATTAGCAGCTAAGTTTTTTGGTCCTTATCAGTTCATAGCCAAGGTGGGAGAAGTGGCTTATAAGTTACAGCTACCAACTACTTCAAAGATCCACCATGTTTTCCATGTTTCACAGCTTAAGCTTAAGGTGGGACAGAGTGTGACACTTCAGACTACTCTTCCAACTTTAGATAGTGAAGGCTGCATGAAGATAGCTCCTTTACACATTCTTGTCTCCAAATTTATTAAAAAGAACAAGCAGACTATTGATCAAGTGCTGGTACATTGGACTCATTCCACCGCAGATGAAGCCACCTGGAAGGATAAAGAAACTATTTTGAGGAACTTTCCTAAGGAGATCCTTGAGGACAAGGATCATTTGGAGCAGTAGGCAGTTTTCATGCACCTCTTTTATCTAGTCTACTTCTCTTTATCTTAGTACTATGGGTGCCCTTATATTTTGCTTGTTTGCCTAAATCCCCATTCACATGTTGTACGTGATGGGTAGCTGTTGTTTATCCAGCTTTTTATTTGTTGGTTTGTGTCTGTAGGGAGGTTAACGAATTATTGAACCTGAGAAACCTTTTCCTCCACTTATTTTCGTCTCTCTCCTTGCTTGTTTCTCTTCTGATTTCTCTCTTATATCCTTCTTCTTCAACCTTCATCTTCATCTCTTCTCTGCTTAATTTCTCTTCTTCCTTTGATATTCTTTGTTATCTCTTATATTCTCCTCTTCTGGCTACTATCTTACTCATACTTATCTGACCTTGTAGTGAGTTCACTACAGCTAGTTCTGGATGTATATCCAAACGCACTATTAGTTTGCTCTACTTCTTGTTTGGAAAGTTGTTTCCGTTTCCAAAACAAGGACGTATCATATTACATGTAAGTATTGTGTGATACCTCTAGGAACTGGCACTGCTTCATTTTTTAGACGTACATTTTTTTTCTCACTAGGAAAAATCTTTAGCTATAGAGGAAAAAAGACTCAAAGAAGAAATAGGCCCTTGATTTTATTCGTTGTATGCCTTTTCGCTAACTTTCTCTTAGGCTTATTCATATGTACATGTCAAACAACTAATTTTGCCACTTTAACACTCACTATGGGTATGCTAAAGTGGCAAACATATATGCCTATATGTCAAATATAACATAGAGGCATACATGACAGACTTTCTAGCGGGTGATAGAGTTTCCATCATTCGATGGTCAAATCATCGCTAGGTGGTATTCCAGTGCCGACGATAGTCACTATGTATCTCGCTAATCATCGCTCGTCAGTTCCTCATCAAGCGACTACAATTTCGCCCCCTCTATAAATACCGAAGTTGAAACTCATTTCAACTCACACCAGAAATTCTAAATCTCTTTAGAATTTCTTAATCTCTAATTCTTTTCATCACTCTTCCAATTCTTCAAAGAGCATAACTGATAATATGATCATGTTTTAGTTCATAGTGTTGATACATGAAAAAATATCCCTTAACGGGCATGGGGTGCCCCTAAGAATGAAGATGAGTTTGGCATAAGGTATGGGTATGGGGACTTGGGGACTGAACCCAAGCCCAAATGGAAAATACCCATGAAGAAGGAAGGGCAGATAAGGAATTAATAAAGAAGAATGAGGTTATATTAAGGAATGACATTAAGAGTAATTAAGAGAGGTTATGACATGTGTCATGATGTAGTAAATAGACGGGCTTTTAGGAAAGCCTATATAAGAAAGGACAAGGTACGATATAAAGACAACTCTCTCTCTTACTATTCTTGGTATTGTGAGATCATTTGGTGTGGCTAGGACGGGTAGGTTTACACTTCACCAAAATTCAAGGTCTACAATGGCCAGGGCAATGCAAGGGAACATCTCAATCGATTCTTATCCACTATGAATGATCGTGCAACTGATGGGAAACTATCTCTGAGAGAGTTCCCAAAGTCGCTAACTGATACAACATTTACTTGGTACGATAACCTAAAGTTAGAAAGCATTAGTTCGTGGTCGACCATGTCCACGCTCTTCCTCAGAAAATTCTATTCAGCAAAAAGGAAAGTCACAACTATAGACTTGAGCAAATGTAATCAGCACCCAGGCAAGGAGATAGGAAAGTACATTGCCAGGTTTCATCTTCTCACCTTGGGTTGCCACGAAGATGTTAGGGAGGAAGCGCTAGTGGAAATTTGTGTACGAGGAATGACTTCATCCTTTAAGAAGAGATTGGTCAACTTCCGCTTTCCCACATTCGTAGATCTGGAAGAAGCAGCCGTAAGAATCGTCGACTGCATCGAGGAACCAAATTTGGATTACATGTGGTGGAACTCAGTTAACACCGTATCAACCGTGCCTAGAAATACTCGTGCAAATAATGGTCGAGAGGGCTGGAGTACGCAGGCACTTCCACCACCCTTGCCCTGCAGCAAAGAACAAATTGTGGGATTATTGGAACAATGGATAGCGAACAAGGAGACTCAATTGCCCCCAACAAAGATGGTCCCCAGCGCCATTGACACAAATGATGTCAGGTATTGCCATTTCCACCGCAGGATACAACATCCTATGATCGACTGCTTCAACCTTCGGAGGATGTTCTAGAAAAAATTGGAAATAGGAGAAATTGAGATGACCAATCCAGAAGGCGGCAAAGCGATCCAACACCAATTCATGATGCTCTCCCATGATCCAAGCAGAGGTGTCTAGAAGCCGTGGGATGACGACGAGGAAGAACTGTGTGAAGTCGGGATGGAGAACCCAGCATTTGCAAACACAGACAGCGTGGCTAGCCACTTCGCTAAAACGATATTAGCTCAACAGTTCTTCTTCTCGCTTGGCTTCAGCGAAGATCAGATCAAGGAAGCATCAAAGGCTATAACGGCTATAGCAGCGGGAAGGCCCCGTGGTCTCCTCTTCAATGAGGCGATCGTGTTCAGAAATGAAGATTTATGTTATCTAGGGGAACACCTTAGACCTTTATACCTCACGGCATACATCAACAGGCAACCTCTGAAGAGAGCTTTCATCGACGGAGGCGCGTCCCTGAATTTAATCTCAAATATACACACTAGACGTCCTAGGCGTGCAACCGTCTGCGATCAGAATGCTAGTTACAACGGTAAAAGGGTTTGGAGGCTATGCTCATACAACCATTGGAATCGTCAACCTAGTCATGAAGGTCGGTTCCATACGTGGGCCTACGCCGTTTTATGTATTGGAATATGATACTACATTCCATGTGTTACTAGGGCGAGGCTGGATGCTTAATCATAACGTGGTCGCGTCAACATACCACCAACGCGTGTAGACTAACATAGGAGGTAAGCAATACCGAATCCCTGCCACAAGTAACCCCTTTGACCCAGAAGAAGCATACATGGCGGACGCAATTTTCTATGACGAGCCGAAAGAAGAAGACTAAGTGCCATAGGTGCAACTCATCCCGTTACCAAAATGGGGAGAGGAAGAAAAATTGGATCCGGTCAAGTCTGTGTTTAGTCCATCCAGGCTGGTATTTCCAACAGAAAGGAAAAGGAAGCAAGAGGAGCAACCCAGTTTTCAGCGCTTCTCCAAGCCAGATGGAGGACATGTGTACAGCTTATAGCAATTAACCGAGGGAGATTCCGCAAATGTGCAAGATCATGAAGATGTACCAATGAGCGAGGCGGAGGCTCATGATGAGAGCGCAGAACAAAGTTTGTCTGAGCTTCCTTATAGCACAATTGATGATGAGGAGTTACGAAACCAGTTGATAGACACTACCGCCAAGGTCGCCGAAGAACGAACACCAGGGGATCTCACTATGGACGGGATGGAAGAAGTAGATATAGGGGCGCAAGAAGATAGCGCCTTATCATGATAATCAAGAGTTCAGATAAAGAGGAAAGGAAATCCTTGATCGCTCTACTCAAGGATTACAAGGACGTCTTCGCCTACGGTTATGACGAGATGCCGGGTCTAGACAGCGATCTTGTGGTACACAATCTTGGGGTATCGCCTGAATTCAAGCCCCTAAAACAGAAAATCAGGGAGTTCCCTAGGGCTACCGCTCTCGCGATAAAGGGAGAATCGGAACGACTGCTTAAGGCCAAATTCATCAAGCCTAGCTATCCAGCACCCTGATTGGCTAGCTAACATTGTGCCCGTAACAAAGAAAAATGGGAAAGTCAGATGTTGTGTAGATTATAGAGACCTAAACCGAGCATGCCCGAAGAACGATTTTCCGCTACCAAACATCGATATGACGCTAGACGCAACAGGAGGGAAAGGGAGGTATTCCTTTATGGACGGATTCAGCGGATACAACCAAATAAAGATGGACCCCTCGGACGCGGAAAAGACCGCCTTCCAAACTCCGTATGGCAACTTCTATTATGTAGTAATACCATTTGGCCTAAAAAATGCGGGCGCCACGTATCAACGCGCCATGACGTCCATATTCCACGACTTGCTGCATCAAACGGAATAAGTGTATGTCGATGACATCGTGGTTAAAACACAAGAGGCCGAGGACCATATCTCTCACCTTAAGACGGATTTCAAGAGATGCAGAAAGTTCAAACTCAAAATGAACCCCCTCAAGTGTTCCTTTGGGGTAACATCAGGAAAATTCCTAGGCTTCGTAGTGACTAATGAGGGAATCTGAGTGGATCTAAGCAAAGTTGAGGATCTCACGACGATGGCGCCACCATCAAGCAAAAAGGAGCTGCAAGCTTTCATAGGACGAATATCGTACATACAACGCTTCGTGCCCGGTTTAGCTAACGCAGCTAATGACTGCATTCCTTCCCCTACTAAAGAAAGACATACCCTTTGTGTGGGGGGAAACACAGTGCGATGCGTTCGAGAAACTAAAACAATGCCTCATCATCCCCAGAATCCTTAGGCCCCCGATACGAGGAGTCCCTATCTACCTCTACACAACATTTACCAGTTCGGAAATAGGCGCAGTCCTCGCACAAGACATGGGAGGTAACGAGCTATCACCTATCTATTATGTTAGCCGGGATCTGCGAGATGCAGAATTGAGATACCCGCGCGTGGAACACCTAGATTTCATATACGCGATGCAGAAGTTACAACCTTATCTTTTAACGCACGAAACCATCTTAATGGAGGCGGCGAACCCCATAGCCTACTTAGCTTCGAAGCCTGTCCTAACGGGGAGAACTGCCCGGTGGCTGCTACAACTGTCGGAGTTCGAGATCAAATATCAACGCCCAAAGGCGGTACGAGGACAAGCAATAGCCGATCTCATAGTTATATTTCCTGGAGAAAGAGATTATGAGGTACACGAATATATACCCGAAGAAGTGGCAGCCGCAGACATTGAAAATCCATGGACCATGTTCTTTGACGAGTCGTCATATGTTAATGTCGGAGAATCCGGAGTAGTATTCGAAGCACCACAAGGGGAGCTGCTCTCGTATTTGTTTAAATTGGACTTTCCAGTAGTAACAACGTCGCGGAATACGAAGCATTGATTTTGGGACTCCGAATGGAAAAGGACCTCAACCTGGGGAACGTAGAAGTCAAGGGCGATTCGAGGCTCGTGACGAACCAAGTAAATGGAGACTTTCATGTCAAAGAACCACACTTAGCGCCCTATCGGGAGGAGGCCCAAAGATTGATGAACCAAACGGGGTCGATTATGGACCATACCAGTAGGGGTGGAAATAAGCACGCGGATGATCTGGAAACCCTGGCAAGAAAAGTACAATTGAATGGCGAGGAAGAGGGCACTGTCACGATACGAAGAAAATAGCTACCCAGCACTTGGAAAGAGGACCTGTCTTTCGAGGAAGCAGATGACTGAAGGCGGGTATATATTGAAGACCTGAACCGAATGAACGAAGGACGAGTGATACCCACCCAAGCGTTGAAGCAATTCGTAATGATCCAAGTAGCCTTGTACTATAGGGCAGTTGGAGGATCCCTTGCGAGGTGTGTTAATAAGAGAGAAGCTGAGAAGCTGCTCCAGGAGCTGCACGCGGAAACATGTGGGCAAACCGGCATTGTTCACCTCTACAGGAAACTTCAAATGGTGGGTGTGTATTGGCCGAGCATGTCAGCTCAAGCGACAACACTCCAAGACAGTTGCGCCGATTGTCAAGCTCCACCACAACCTGCGGAAGTCTGCACTATTGAGGAAGAAGATTGGAGACAACCCTACATTGATTTCATCCAACACAGGAGATTACCTAGTGACAGGAAGGCGGCTCTAAAAATCCAAAAGAAGGTAACGCCTTTCTTCATACACGAGGGCGTCCTTTATCGCAGAAGCTATGGTAACGTCGCGCTGCGGTGTTTGTCAGATCAGGAGGTGGTAGAGGTAATGACCCGATCCCACGATGTTGAACATCAGGGGATGCGAAAATTGTTCCTACAACTTTATGAAGGAGGTTTTTACTGGCCAACCATGGAAAGTGATACCGCGGAACATGTCCGAAAATGCTTAAACTGCCAGACACATGGAAATCGGATCCAAGCGCCTCACACTCTACTACGCAGCATAGTGACGCCTTGGCCGTTCCATAGATGGGGACTTGATCTCATAGGACCGATTAACCCGATGTCTTCAAAACTCCATAAATACATGATAACATCCACGGAGTACGCGTCCAAATGGGTTGAAGCAATACCACTTAAAGATTACGCAGGAGCTACAGTAGCCGCGTTCATTAAGGAGCACATCATTTACAGGTTGGCACAACTATGATAATCAGAGCAGACAACGCAAAATCATTCGTGAATAAGGATGTGATTGACTTGCTTCGCCAATACAACACAAGACTCCACAAGTCAACTCCCTACTACCCCAAAGGGAATGGGCAGGCGGAAGCGACGAATAAGACGCTCATCCGGATCCTTAGTAGAACAGTGCACGATCATCATAGAGAATGGCACGAATAGTTACCACTGACGCTTTGGGCATACAGGATTTCGAAGCGCAGTTCCACGGGAGCATCACCTTATTCGCTAGTCTACCGAGAAGAGGCGATACTACCTGCAGAGATATGGATCCCATCTGCAAGAGTGGAAATGGCTATCCATACCACACCTGATGAAATAAGCCGCTTCGCCCATTTAGACACAATACAGGAAAGGAGAGGACGAGCGGAAAGATTCGCGGAAGCCTACAGGAAGCGCGCAGCTAATTACTATAACCAGAGCGTAAAGGAAAGGACATTAAAGGTGGATGAGTTGGTCTTAAAAATCGCCCCACACGTACAAAGAAATGCCAGCGCCGAAAAGTTTGCTGCGAATTGGGAAGGCTCGTTCATGATAAGGAAAGTGGAAGAAAGCGGATACTATAATCTTAGGCGTATGAACAGAACCAAAGTCAAAACGCCTATTAACGGCTAGTGGTTGAAAATTTTTTATGCATGAGTCGCACCATGTAAACATATGCCCTGAGCAATAAAAGTAAGTTATTGAAAATGGCGTATCCACAAAAGGTCTCAGGGAAGCCGAAGGCACCTGATTGACTGACAAATTCACAAAAGGTCTCAGGAAAGCCAAAGGCGCCTGATTGACTGACAAATATACAAAAGGTCTCAGGAAAGCCAAAGGCGCCTAATCGACTGACAGATTCACAAAAGGTCTCAGGAAAGCCAAAGGCGCCTGATTGACTGACAAATGTACTAATGGTCTCAGGAAAGCCAAAGGCACCTGATTGACTAACAAATCTACAAAAGGTCTCAGGAAATCAAAGGCGCCTGATTGACTCACAAATTCACAAAAGGTCTCAGGAAAGACAAAGGCGTATGATTGACTGACAAATCTACAAAAGGTCCCAGGAAAGCTAAAGGCGCCTGATTGACTGACAAATTCACAAAAGGTCTCGGGAAAGCCAAAGGCGCCTGATCGACTGACGAATTCACAAAAGGTCTCAGGAAAGCCAAAGGCGCCTGATCGACTGACAAATCTACAAAAGGTCTCAGGAAAGCCAAAGACACCTGATTGATTGACAAATCTATTAAAGGTCTCGGGAAAGCCAAAGGCGCCCGATTGACTTTCCACAACCCTTCCGAAATAAAAAGAGGGGTAGTAGGCATGGTTTACCCAGGGCTCTCTGAATTTCAAAGGACTTTGACACAAAAGCCTTTATTTCACGAATCTCCTTTCTTACTTCCTTCAACTCATCAAGAATATCAGAAAACTTCTGAGAGTTAGAAGGCACAGCCCTGGGATTTCTTGTATTTCTTATTTTTCTTTTCAGGGACTTAGAAACGGGAGATCTTTTTTTCCTTGATTGAAGATTTAACAATCATGTTGACATCCTTTTCATCTGACATGGTGATTTGAGAACAGTTAGAAACAACTGGATTTGTGTGATTGAATCACCTAACTCAACAAGCAAACTTATATAGGATGTCAAAAAGGAAAAAAGGAATGTAGGGTTCGAAACCTATTGACAGGTTCGTATACGCCCAACTCTAAAACCCTATAAAAAGTATAATTGTCGATAATAACCCTTTATTTTATTTGATAGACAGAAAATAACAAATCTAAGAAAAGAAGGAAAAACTTTACTGAAGCCTGAATCAGCACTCAATCTTGTCTCTTTTCAATCAGGCACATGAGACAAGATTTTCCCAACAACACAATCAAGTTGTGTTGCGATGAACAACGATTTGTCCATCTTTTTCCTCAAGGGAGGAATCTTCAGACTTCCGTCTATCAAAAAGATTCGACCATACTTTATTTTCAAATGGTCTTACTCTATCCCTAGAAACCAACTTCTTAGACGAAGATAAGATCCTACATACCTCGGCGGTCTTCTGAGCAAGTTTCATCTTCCTTACTAATCGATCTGCTCTTCGTTGAAGTTTGCTGGCGTGCCTTATTTGGTGCTTGTACTTGTAACACCTTGATAGTTCGTGTCCCTTCATCGAAAAAAACGAGAACGTCAAACTTGGA
Organism: Papaver somniferum; assembly: GCF_003573695.1. Taxonomy (NCBI): domain Eukaryota; kingdom Viridiplantae; phylum Streptophyta; class Magnoliopsida; order Ranunculales; family Papaveraceae; genus Papaver; species Papaver somniferum. Next base: position 17,222,640 of record NC_039366.1, read on the forward strand.
TAGTATTCAGGCATCTGAGATGTGCAAGCAGCTAGACATACAGTAGATCCTGAAACATTACTGACAGGGTTTCCAGTTAGAGAATCTTCCAGCTTGATTGGGTTTCCTTCTTCTCCGAACCCATTGAGTTGATATATGTATTTCTACAAGTATCAAAATCGATGTTTTCACCAAGGAGCCCTACACTTGATTTCCTATCTTCATCGGAATCATAGGTTTCAGACATTTCATCAAGTGTTACAGCTAGACCTTTGTTCCCAGTGTATTTTCTACGATTTGGGCATTCGTTAGAAAAATGGCTAAAACCCTTACACTTAAAGCACTAAGGTATGTCCTCGTCATCAGCCTCGTCAGCATCCCTGTTTTTAGGAGGTATGCGACCGTGAGGTTTGTCTGATGACCTGGGTTTGTCACTTGAAAACCGTTTACTTCTCTTTAACAGAAGATCCATAAACTGTCTTGTGATCATGGAGACCGACTTGTCAAGGTCTTCATCTGAAAAATCATTCTCAGACTGATCATCCTCAAAGACATGAACACTTTTATCTATGGAAAGTAATTTAGTGCTCTCATGTGCTTTAAAGGCAACATCCTTACCGACTTTGGATGTATGCTCATGGTCAAAGATCTTTAGCTTCCCAACCAAGGTGTTTCTGGAAATATTATTGAGGTTATTTCCCTCAACGATGGCATGCTTCTTAGACTCATATCTAGATGGCAGCGATCTGAGAATTTTCATCACAATGTCCTTTTCAGGAATAGTCTTACCCAATGCAAAAGATGCATTAACAATTTCAGACACTTTGTAATTAAACTCATCAAATGTTTATTCATATGCCATACGAAGGTTCTCCCAATCGGGATTATTAAGGTTTTGAATCCTAGCTTCCTTTTCAATGGAGTTTCCTTCAAATACGATTTCTAAGATATCCCAAGCATCTTTAGACCTAGTGCAATTAGACACATGGCATGTATGATAGCATTTAACCCTTCAGAATTCTACTTTGAAGCAAGAATCTCGGCAACATTATATTCACCAATATTCTTGGGAACATTTTCGTCTCCAGATGCAACAACGGGCACGTCATAACCATTCACCACATATACCCATGATTCAAAATCACGCGATTGAAGAAAAGCTCACATAGAAATTTTCCACCATAAGTAATTGGAGCCATCGAAGACTGGTGGTACGTTAATAGAGATAGCACCTCTGTCCATAGAGTCAGATCGCTACAAACACAGACTGATGATGTCTTAAACGTGTTTGCCATCTCTGATACCAATTGAAATAGCGGGAGTCTGACAACACCACCCAATATTTCGCTTTGAAATCTGTATGGACTAACTCCGAAATACTTTGCTAGAGAATCAACTAGACAGTCAGATTCAATCTAGATAAAAGTATCTCAAGGAGTTAATATCTCTCTCTTGATTTGATTTTTACTTAAGCTAAAACAATAGCGAGTCTTTATCAAATACAAGGAATACTTGAAAGGTACCAAAGACCAATGTCCAAGGATCAATCATATCAATCAACAACCAAAGGTTGGATTTCCAATTGATGATCACGAACGCACAACCTGTATTATTTCAATTATACAAAATATAATGCGGAAAAGAAATAACACAGACACCAGAAATTTGTTAACGAGGAAACCGCAAATGCAGAAGAATCCTGGGACCTAGTCCAGATTGAATACACACTGTATTAAGCCGCTAAAGACACTAGCCTACTGCAAACTAACTTCGGACTGGACTATAGTTGAACCCCAATCAGTCTCCCACCGATCCAATGTACAGTTGTACTCCTACTCCTCTGATCCCAGCAGGATACTGCGCACTTGATTCCCTTAGCTGATCTCACCCACAACCAAGAGTTGTTGTAACCCATAATCACAGACCTGATAATAAACAGATCTATCTCACACAAAAAAGTCTATAAAAGGATAAATATGTCTCCCACAGATAAACCCTAGGTTTTGTCCCGTCTTATGATATAAAATCAAGGTGAACAGGAACCAATTGATAATACGGTCTTATATTCCCGAAGAACAACCTAGATTAATCAATCACCTCTCTACAATCCTTCCTGACTACATAGGCGGTTTGTCGAGGAATCACAAACAGTGAGACGAAGATGTTTGTGACTTATTTATCTTTCCTATCGGAGAACTCTCACGATCGCAAGCCAATCAATCGATTGTACTCGTACGATAGAAGACGCAAGATCAGATCACACAACTATGATAAAGTAGTATCGGTCTGGCTTCACAATCCCAATGAAGTCTTTAAGTCGTTAACCTGATTTTAGAGAAGAAAATCAAAGATTAATGGAGATCGACTCTAGCGGGCGCACTAGTAGCACACAGACGTGTGGGGATTAGTTTTGCACAATGCTAGATGTCTCCTTTATATATCCTTCAAATCAGAGTTTTGCCTTAGATGAAAACCTGATTTAGATTCAAGTTAATATTTCTCAACCGTTAGATCGAAAACTTAGCTTGTCACACACACTTGTGTAGACGTTTACCGGGTTAGTGAAAACCATGCCCAAACGTGTACGTGTATGTTGGTTCAACATAGTAACCCAAAAGTTTAACCATATGAGCGTTTCATATTAACCTTGTTCTTCTTCACCATAACTATTTCAATTGACTCAAATGAACTAGTTAAAGAGTTTTTCAATTACTATGAGATCTTATGTAACTACACAAGACACAATTGAAACAAAGATGATTCGATTGAATCGGCTCATGAAAATTATATCCACGGTTTGCATAAAGCAACCCTTAGTAATTTAATGTTTCATGTTCAGAGAACATCTTTAGATCATAACCTCTTAAGTTCACAAACAAGTTCGTGGACTTAAGTTAATCGGTTAAGTTTTCCAAACTCAGCAGAAATTCTCGAAAAGAGAACTTCCACCAGTTCGCGGACTGGGTTCACGGTCTAAGCACACAAACGAGTTTCGGAAAATCCCAACAAAAATTCTCGGTCGAGAACTTCTGACAGTTCGCGGACATGGCAAGCCAATTCCACAATCCTCCCGATTTCTCTTGATCAACAAAGTTCGAAAACTTCGGTTCAAGGAATACATGGTTATGTAACCTAAACTCTTATTTCAATCATTGAGACATTCTCAGGGGACGCTATGTAGATGTTATTCAAAGACCGATTCACGTTAGAGCAATTCTCAAAGTGATTGAAACTTTTCATGACTTTCGTCACTAGGTGAAGATAAACTGGAACAAAGCGAAACGCTTTACCAACACATAATTTCGAGATAAAAGATAAGCAATGAATGCTCATCTCGAAATTTCAAATGTGTATGATCTAGTCTATATAGCATACGACTTTTGTCTCATAAGAAGTAGGAGATAGAAGAGATAGACTTTTGAGTGATAGATAAGTTCAAGTCTCCACATACCTTTTTGTTGATGAAGTTCCACGGTTCCTTGTATAGATCTTCGTCGTTGTATGATGAATCTCCATGAAGTCCTTGAGCTCAACTACACTTTTCTATCCTAGTCTGAGACTTAGCTATGTAGGCTAGAAATCAAGAAATATAGTTTTGATCACTAACATTGACAAACATGCTTGAGATAGCAACGCATGCGAGGTTGACCGAGCTATGCTCTAACAATCTCCCCCTTTGTCAATTTCAGTGACAAAACTATTAATACGTATGGAATACAAAAAAGATAAACTTTAGTGGCTCCTATTCCATAGTCTAATCTTCAACGTTCCTTGAAATCTTCGTCCTTCCAAGTACTCCAATGATCCCAAAGGTTGTAAGTTTAGCACCATCGTTGTTGAAGATCCGTAGCTATAACAATGAGAGAAATCAAGATTCTAGATCATTATTATACAGTGTCATAGTATTATTATATAACATCAAAGTCCAATTGTATCACGACTTTAACAATAATACTACAGTGATATGTATCACTCCCCTTAGTCAATACTCCCCCTTAGGCGCGTTTTACTGATTTCCATTCTACCCAACACCCTTTCGACATAAAAAAACAGAGGGGGAATAAGCGCGTTTTACCCACGCCCACCCCACCCAACACCCTTTCGAAATAAAAAGAGGGGGAGTAGGCGCGTTTTACCCATGCCCACCCCATCCAATACCCTGTTAAAAAAAAGGAGAGTAATCACAAAAGCGCTCCACCAACGCCCACTTCACCTAACTCCCCTCGCAAAAAAAAGGGGGTGAGGGTGGGGGGGAGAAGAGAAGGTAGACGTAGCATAGCTAGTTGTTCAAATAAATACAGTAGAATATCCCAATAAATAAAATCCGATTCATATCATGTTCCAAACGGATAGGGAAAAAAAACAACAAAAACAACAACAGAACCCCTGCTAAAAAGACACAAAGCGTAGTCAGCCATTAATGCTCGACAGCAAGCAATCTCTGCATCCAAGGCTTCCAACATCAAATGCCCGTCATCACACTGCGCGGTGGATAAATGAAGATCCTGATCGGACTCATGTACTAACTTGTGAATATCCCAAATAATTTTTCCTTCGGCCTCCGCTCCCTGAGAGAGTGCAAGAGTATCTTCATGCTCATCGTACTCCTTACACGCCTTGTCCTGATCGATCAACCTGAGCGTCCATAACATGCCCGCTTCTTCTCTCAAAACCAACAGACGCGCCAACTCATCCTAAAGATAGGGATGAATCACAAGCAAAGACGTGGCGGACAAGGTCAGAATATGCCCCAGAAGTGGTGGGACTGCTTGGCCAGAAATCCACAAACGACAGTCGGAAATGATGCGATAAACAGTAGCCATCATTATTGAAGAATTCGCGAACAGGCGCTCAGTCGCGTCACGAGCAGTGACGACTTCATCTAACGCGTGTTGGATCTCCAACGGCACGCGTCCCGATAAGTCAGCTCCCTGAGTGGCCCGATACGCCTCATCTCGCTCTCTGAATTTAGCACGCATAACATTCTTGTTCGCCACCCTTTGCTCTTCAAGCGCTTCAATTTCAGCCTTCACGAGCAACAAATGCTTTAGTTCATCATGGTTAAACATCGCCGATGCCAACATAGGAACAGGCGCTAGGGACAACACATACCCGTGAAGATAACTAGACATGCTTACGGCTTATTGGTCAAAAAAAAAGAAGGGAAAGACGGTGAAGTTGAAAAGAAAATAGTAACCAAGATTAAGAAATGAGAACCATATATAAAGGGGGAATGACGTGGTTTACGATGCAATGCACCCCCTACGTTTTTTTGTGCATGCCATGACACGTGGAAATTCGTAGGAACGCAAGAGGTAATGATTCCCAAGAAGGTTTAGGATACCCCAAAGAAGAAAGCCTCTGATATAAACGTCGGGGACTCGGAGACTAAGACACAAGGCCAGCATAGCGACACCCGTATAAGACAAAAATAAGAAAAGAACTAAGTAAATCTACAACCCAAAAATAAAAAAGACAAACAAAAAACAACATCACACAAAGAAAATAGGTATATAAACCTAACAAGGAGAAATGTCTTTCTTCGCTGGGCGATAAGAAAATGAAGACGTTCTCGAAATCGTACGCAACCTAGTCAGACAACAGCGCACGACAATGGGCAATATCCATATCCACAGCTTCCGCCATGAGCCTACTCTCATCACACTGAACGTTGGCTTGAGATATCCCCCAATGGACATCACTTATCAACTTGTGGATGTCCAGAATGATCTTTCCCTTGGCCTTCGCTCTCTGAGCGAGTGGAAGAGTGCTTTCGTGCTCATCACGATCTTGACGAGCTTTATCCCGACGGACTTTCATGAGATTCCACAATACATCTATCTACTCCCTCAACACCAAGAAACACACAAGTTCGTCTTTAGGGTAGGACGAGATTACAAGCGCGGAAGCGGAAGTCAAAGATAGGGTGTTTCAGAGAAGACGTGGAGATGCATGACCAGAGATATGCGAGTGACAATCAGCGACGACGTATTCAATGGTCGCCCTCATCGTTGAGGATTCGGTGAGTAACGAAATAGCAGCATGTCGAGCTGTAAAAATATCATCCAAAGCATGCTGGATTGCAGACGTTAATCGTACGGCCTCCTCGGAGGCTTGGCGCGCTTCGTAATGCTCTGCAAACTGAGCGCACATATAATCTATATTGTCCAACCTATGTTCGCAAAGCGCCTCAATTTCGGCCTCTACTAGTAGAAAGCGCGCCAGTTCCAGCTTTTTGAACATTGAGACCAACGCGGGGACTGGCGCTACAGTCAATACGTATCCGTGAAGGGAATAAGCCATCTGAGTAAAGTATTCGATAGAGAAGTGAGGGAATGGAAATGAAAACTCGAAACTGATGATCGTATTGGAAGCCGATGTTGCTATATAAGGGAAGGAGCACCATAAATGATGCGGCAGCCGCCCCACTCCCAGCAACACGTGGCGCATAAAGATGTAAAATAATTTGACTATTGGATCATCTGATAATTGACCCAATAGTCAGGGGAATAATGTTGGTACATGAAAAAATATCCCTTAACGGGCTTGGGGTGCCCCTAAGAATGGAGATGAGTTTGGCATAAGGTATGGGGACTTGGGGACTGAACCCAAGCCCAAATGTAAAATACCCATGAAGAAGGAAGTACAGAGAAGGAATTAATAAAAAAGAAGGAGATTAAACTAAGGAATGGCACTAAGAGTAATTAAGAGAGGTTAAGACATGTGTCATGATGTATTAAATAGAAGATCTTTTAGGAAAACCTATATAAGAAGGGACAAGGTACAATAGAAAGACAACTCTCTCCCTTACTATTCTTGGTATTGTGAGATCATTTGGTGTGGCTAGGACGGGTAGAACCTAAACAAGAATTCACCCTTCAACACATAACAAACCAACATGCTGTCGAAAATCAAAGAGTTGCTAATCGTGGCAATGTGCAAAATCGAATTAGGAGGCGATTACCAAAATTTACTATTGAGGAAAATGAATGTATTTGCAGGAATTATGTTTTTTACGCTGAGACTATATTCTGAGAAGCATCCCACCACCAAATATTTTGGGAAAACATATTTAGAACATTTCAAGAACAAACAATAAACCGCTACAATCGTGATGTTTCAGGGTTTACTAAGTATCTTATTTTACTTCAGCAAAAAGGTCCAAACATGAGGGATGGTAAAACCATGATGGAACTTGAACAAAGTTGTCATATGGAATATCGTCGCATCTACGGAAAGACTTCCAATTTGGAAGTTGTTTCAAGATTTTAAGAGGGTTGCCAAAATATAATCCAATATTTATGTTTTAATTTCTTAATTGTCAACTTAAGTTTTAATATTTATCCTACTTTAGTTTAAATTAAAATGTAAGATTGGATTAAAAATAAAATAACTAAGCTTAATTTTCAACAATACGAGTCAAATTTTCAAATTTCATTTAACTTCAAATTATTCATTTTACAAGAAAGTAATAATTTGAAAAATAAAAATAAATAGACTTTAAAAATAAAAATTTGGGACAATGTACTTCATCTTGATTATCTTCTTCATCTCGCATAACTTCCGATTAATGCGCTCGTGAACGGAGTTTCCTTTGTTTATCTTTTTCTTTGTCTTCAAAATTGTTTTGTCTTGGTTTTCCTTTCCTTGAACTTTTCTTTTCCTTTTCTTAATTGCATTTTTTGACTTGATTAATATCCATAACTTGAAGACTTCTTTATTTTGTACCAATTTCTTTATAACTATCACATTTACATATCTTCTTAACAACACCTTCAAGCGTTACTCCAGAAAAATCAAGTTGCGTTCCGAATCAAGTTGGGTTTGAATTATGTCATCTGGGGAAAATTGAAAAAATAAATTAGATTGAGAAAGAGAGAAAAGAAAATTTTTACACAAAAATTTTGGTGTAAGTTTTGAGTTTGAAAATTACCTATTTATAGGCGATAAAGAACTACTCGTTGGCGCTAGACTTAATATCGAGCGATATTCATGGTAACGCTGGAGATAAAGACGTCATCGCTGGCGATATTAACAATATCGTTTGCTCGAATTTTTCTCACTCTGTGGTTTTCCCAAAGTGACGAAGTTCATTTAATTTGCCATGTCACCTGGTATGTCAAACAATTTTTTTTAACCTTGTGCGTAGGAATAGGCCTTAGTGCACTAAATTTTTATCTCACACTGACTCCAAAATATTTAACAAAAAATCAAAATCATTCCATGACAGATTTGCATGTGATGTCATGAGGGCTATATTAGCTGTCATCCACTATCCAGCGAGGTAGTTCTAATTCATAAGAAAAGTGTGAACGTGTTCGAAGTAAATTATGAGTTGTCACCCATTATGTAAATGACTATATAAGAGGCAAGAGAACCATGTAAAGGGGTTGATAAGTTACAATTTAGTCTGAGAGATATCTTGTGTAAGTTGAGTAAATTGTGAATTAAGGTTTGTATACTTACAGTTCCTTAATCATAATACTAGTATCATTATCTTAAGTGAACAAAGTGATACAAAAATCATGGTTTTAGTTATTTATAATATTGATTTTTCATAGTTTTAGCTTACCATTTGTGTGTACTGTAGGATTTCATGCAGTTACATTTTGGCGCTAGAACAGTTTGAAGAGAGTAAGAGGATTCATTCTCACCTGCAGATTTGTTCTTGAAAATCATGGTTTGAATCATAGTTTCCTCTCTTATTCTTTTCGTAGTTATATTTTAAGTTTTCTATCATCTTTTTTACATGAAAGTCTAGATTTATTCATATCTTCACTTCTAAATCTTCTCTCATCTTTTTGATCTTTTATCATTATCAATTTTGGATCTAGAATACATTAAAATTGTCATCAAGTTTTTGAACTTTCTCTCATATCGATTTTTTCATCTAATATTAGTTTTTGAGATATTCGTTATTTGTTAAGTTTTTCAAACCCTTATTAACTTACAAGAACGTGTGATTTCCATTTACAATAAACTATTGTTTGAATCTTCAAGTTTTTATGTGTTTTTGACCATCCTCAAAATCATTGTTCTAAAGTTCTTTTGGACCTATCGAAGCAGTCATTGGTTAACAATTGTTTATTTCTGAGTTTTCTGAAGTTTCTATGTTAACTCAGTAAGCCGTACGATTTAAAGTTGGTAGCATAATTCTTAATAACTTGATAAAGTAACATCTAAAGTTATGAATGGCAAGGGTAGCATCATGAGCTCCACTTCCGATAGCACAACGAAGGAGTGAGAGAGTTGAAGACATGAGGAGAAGGCAACCCTACACGGAGCACCCACCGAGATGACGAGGAAGAGATGAGCAACCAACTGAAGAAAGAGATGACCAGTCAACTCGTAACGACCATGAAGAACCTGTTGATGACGGAAGCATGATTATTGAGGAGTTGAGGGTAGACAAAAACGGGTTGGAAATAGTAAATTCAATAACCCCTTAACCAAATATTTTTGATAATGGAAAATTTACCCTTTTTGTATTAGTGTTAATAATAATGAATAATTTTGATTATTGTTTAATGTGAATGATTAGTGATTAAGATAATTAAACTATAAAAGTTTGTGTTGATGATAATTTTCAGGAAGAAAAAAAAAGTTAGGTTTTTTGGAGAAGAAGGGGAAGTGAGGAAAAACTTGTATTTGTATGAGCCAAATGGAGAAGATGAATACAATGATGAGAAACCCAATGCTAACAATGCATAAGTATATTTCCAGATTTTGTTTAATTTCATTTATGTAGGTTGAAATCATTAAAAAATTGATATTTTTTTCACCCAAGTTCGGCGAACCAGAGATAGGTTCGAATTGAAATTATCAGCCAAACCTAACTTGTATACTACAGAAGATGAACAGTTCGGATTACTCGAAATACAATAGTTATTGGCGAACTTATTATAGTTTGTAACTTCCGACCTACTTACTATTTAAATGTTCGGCTAATAAGAAATTTTCATCACAAGTCGAACCTTATCTTAAGAGTTAGGTGCGGTTTTCACTCTAAATATCGTATCATCTGAACCATATATTTTTCCAAGTTCGGCTCATATTCAAAAAATCATATCAGCTGAACATGTTACTGATTTTCCATAAATCACTTAAATTCATACACATTTAGGGGTTAGGATTTTTATTACGTATGTTTTCTATTGTGCATACTTTTCATAGGATGAATCAAACAAAAAAGGTGGAAATTACTAAAAGTGTTAAAATCAAGGAGATATTATCTTCAACTTCAAGAGAATCAAAAGACAAACACAACGCAAAAATAATGAGATCATTCCGACATCGGACGAAAAAGTTATGGAGAAAATAATATCAAAAGACTTGAGTCTGCAGAGAGAAGGTTCGGCTGATAACTCATCAGCACAAGCTAGCCGAACCTAGAACCTGCAAATTAATATTTTAAAAGTGTTTACAGAGAAATGTTCGGCTTGAAAGTGATCTAATCGAGTCAGCCGAACCTGAAAACCACCTGGTGTAAATTTCACTTCTCAGGTTCAGCCGGGAAAGGTTGGCATGGTATTAGCCGAATCTGACACTGTTTTGGGACATATTTGGACACCAAATTGGCTTTTATCTCAAGGAAATACGATCCCAAAAGGATTATAAATACTAACTTTTATAGATTTATATAAGAAGATATCCAAATCCCTAAGAAGAGATCTTTCAATCTTTATCATCTCACTACACCACATTCTATCATTTATATTATCTTCCACATCATAAAGAAGACATTCAAAGCCTAAAACGACAAACATCAATTTTGAGAAGAAAAATCAAGTTAGAGGTTTGACCTATAAAACAAATAAAGAACTAGCTGAACCATTTTAAATTATAAGTTCGGCTTATAAAAAAACTATTGAATCAGCTGAACCTAACTTATTTGTAAAACCTGGAGAAATAGTGTCAGGTTCGGCTAAAAATTCAACTTTCGAATCAGCCGAACTTTACAACTTCAATGATTTATATATAAATACTAGAAATTCGTCTATCATTTAGAAATGAATTATCACCCGAACTATTCATAAGCACTTTCAGACCGAAGAACATGAACAGTTCAGCTGATAATTCGTCTCTCTAATAAGCCGAACTTCATTCTGTGACCGCAAAAAACTCTAGTTTTTTATGAATTAATCATATTCTATCAATAAAAAAACAGTAAAAATAATAAATGGTTTTTAGAAAATATATTTATATCCAAATTTGAGGAGTTGGTTCTTCATTTGGCTGAATTTTTGCTTCCAATAATTGAACTTCTTCTTGTTCTTCAATTGGAGGATTAGAAGAAGATTTTAGAATGACTACTGGAAAAGCGGGGGTCTAACAACCACACTCAATATTTCGCTTAGCAATCTGTATGGACAAACTCCAATATAATTCCAAGAGAATTAACTAGACAGTCAAACTCAATCAATGGAAATATATCCAAGAGTTGTATCTCAATTTGTCAATTCAATCTGCAATCAAACAAATAGGATTTTGCGAGCCCGATTGAATATAAGAAATAACTTGGACGGTATCAAAAACCAATATCCAAGTGTCAATCAATTTAATCAACAACCAAAGGTTGGATTCACAATTGATTGAACTTACGCACAACCTGTGATATTTCAATTATGTAAACAAATATAATGCGGAAAAGAAATAACATAGACATCAGAAGCTTTGTTAACGAGGAAACCAAAAATGCAGGAAAACCCCGGAACCTAGTCCAGATTTGAACACCACATTGTATTAAGCTGCTACAGACACTAGCCTACTCCAAGTTAACTTCAGACTAGAATGTAGTTGATCTCTAACCAATCTCACACTGATCAAGGTACAGTCGCGTTCCTTACGTTTATGAATCTCAGCAGGACCCTGCGGACTTCATTCCCTTAGATGATGTCACCCACAACTAAGAGTTGCTACGACCCAAAGTCGGAGACTTGATAAACCAATTTGTCTCACACAGAAAAGTCTATTGAATAGATAAATCTGTCACCCACAGAAATACCTAAGAGTTTTTGTTCCGTCTTTTGATAAATCAAGGTGAACATGAACCAATTGATACACTGGTCTTATATTCCCAAAGAACATCCTAGTAATATCAATCACCTCACAATAATCTTAATAGTATGGTAGAGAAACAATATATTGTGGAATCACAAACGATGAGACGAAGATGTTTGTGACTACTTTATATCTTGCCTATCGGAGATTAAATCTCGAGCAAATCTTAGAGAATATAGTACTCAATCACGATAGAAAAAAGCAAGATCAAAACACGCAACTACAGAGAAAATAGTTGGGTCTGGCTTCACAATCCCAATGAAATCTTCAGGTCGTTAACCTACATGGTTTTGGAAAAACCTAAGGTTAAAGGAGAATCGAATCTAGTCGCAACTACTATCATGCATGAGGTGTGGAGATTAGGTTTCCCAGTTACCAGAGTTCTCCCTTATATAGTATTCAAATCATGGTTTGCAATCGATGCTACCTTGGTAACAAAGCATTCAATATTCACCGTTAGATGAAAACTTTATTAGGCTCAAGATAATATCTTTCAACCGTTAGATCGAACTTAGCTTGTTACACACAAATGAAAAGTGACTTTATTTAGATATGATTAACCGTACCTAAATGTGTACACCTTGTTGGCTCCACAATAGTTAATCGAAGTTAGTCATATGAACACTTTCATATCAACCTTATTCATCTTAACCATAACTAGTTAAAATGACTCAAATGAATCTAGTTCTAGAGTTTTTCAATTGTATATATTCTCATAGAAGTATACAAGACACAATTGAAGCAAAATCGATTTTTATTCACTGGAATCAATTCATGAACATCATTTCCACGGTTTTCAAAAGATTGCATTTCTTATTATATAAATGTATTAGTTCATGAACAAAACGATTTTAGAACATATATAACCTACTCAAGTATGCAAAAGGGTACGCATATCTAAGTGGACGAACTAAGTTTGGGTTTGCCAGTATGCGAACGGGTACGCATACCTCCAAACTCAGTTGAATACTGAAACTTGAACCTCACGCCAGTACGCATACCGGTATGCATACTATGTTCCCGGACTTTCTCTAAACCAACCAGTACGCATACGGGTATGCATACCATGGTTTCCGGACTTGGAATAACTAGCAACAGTTAGCATACAAGTACGCATACTGTGTTGTATCCAATCATGGTTATTTGTCCTAAACTCCCATCTCAATTATTGAAACATTCTTAGAATATAAATGTCTCACACAAACTATTAGCTTCGAAGCAATTTTCATGTGATCGAAAGAATAATACGAAACATTCCGAGGCTACATCAAATGACTGTCTCACACATATCATGAAATATGTTACAAGACGATTTTCACATGATCATCTTTTGACTTTCTTCAAGAATATAAGATGAACTTGGTTAAAGCGAAAGCTTACCAACACATATTTCGAGAAATATGTAAGCAAGTTAAACTCAGCTCAAAATATCAAATGTGTGTAATAGAAGTCTATATATCTATACGTTTTTTGTCTCAAATAGGAGATAGAGTAGATAGACTTTTTAGTGATAGATGAGTTCAAGTCTCCACATACCTTTTGTTGATGAAGTTCCACAAGCTTCCCTTATTAGTTCTTCGTCTTCAATTTATGAACGCCGTGAAGTCTAATGCTCAACTACACTTTTTATCCTAATCCGAGACTTAGCTACAAGTAGGATATAAATCAAGACTTATAGTTTTGGAAACTGAACTTGAAAACAAGCTTGAGATAGCAACGCTTGCGAGTTCGACCGAGCAGTGCTCTAACAATCTCCCCCTTTGTCAATTTTAGTGACAAAACTGTCAATACATATGGATTACAAAATAAATAAACTTTGTAGCTTATCATCCAAATGCTTGATTTCCTTGGTTCTTCAATATTACTCGAAATCTTTGTTACTTCCAAGTACTCCAGTGATACTGAACGTGTTCGACTCATCATCATAGTTGTTGAAGATCCGTGGCTATAACAATATATAAAAATAAGATGTTTTCGTATTGTTATACTGTGTCATAGTATTATTGCACAACATCAAAGTCCAATTGTATCACAACTTTGATAATTGCCCCTTAGTCAACACTTCATCTCACATGAAAACCACTCCTCCTTACATAATGATCCGTAAACCATATGTATTTGTAGTGTGAACTACACATAAATTCTCCCTCTTTTTGTCAATATAAATTGGCAAAGGTGCGAAAACTAGTGGGATCATAATGAAATTCTCATAGAGATACTTCATGACTAAAAGAAAACATATCAACTTTGTTTCGATGATTTCACATAGTCGAAACTTAGTGTATTCATCAAGGAGTTTATAAAGATACAAGAAAACTCCTACAATATTCCACAGCCGCACTCATTTGGCAATTAAGCACAATTTCAAATAAGAACTCCCCCCCCCCCCCCCCCCCCATAAAATGTCATTCCCGAAAGAACAACAAGAGCGACCTTACTTTTGCAAGAAAATAAGGATTAATTTATATACTTTGATCCCTAACAGTACTTTTATCTATGTAGAAACAAATGCGAAATTGAAACAACGCTACACTGATGTTCTAAGCCATGATTACCCAATAGATATAAATGAGTCCAGGGGCAAAAAGGATAGAAAACTAATGAACTAAAACAACACCAATAGACTACTGTAAGTGTTGAAACGTAGCAACACCTAAAGGTTTGGTGAGAATATCAGCCAATTGTTGTTTGGAAGGCACAAACTCCATATTGATAATACCATTTTCATAGAGATCTCTAATAAAATGATACCTTATGTTAATGTCCTTAGTTCTTGAGTGCTCAACAGGATTCTCAGTGATGCGAATCGCACTTGAGTTATCACAAAAGATCTTCATTACACCAGTGTCAATTCCATAATCAACAAGCATTTGTTTCATCCATAGAAGTTGAGTACAACATGAACCTGCAGCAATGTATTATGCTTCACATGTAGACAGGGATTGTGATTTTTTTTTCTTGTTATGCCATGCCACAAGATTCAACCCAACATAGTAAAATCTCCCTGAAGTACTCTTTCTGTCTTCTACACATTCTGCCCAATCTGCATCTGAATAAGCAGTAAGATCAGTATTAGTATGAAAAGTATAAGATATACCATACCCGATACTGTGTTGGATATATCGCATGATCTTATTTGAAGCTGCAAGATGAGGTTCCTTTGGATTAGCCTGAAATCTAGCACAACAACCAACACCAAACACAATATCAGGTCTAGTAGTTGTAAGATATAAGAGGCTTTAAATGATAGATCGATAAAGCTTTTGATCCACATTTACTCATTTCTCATCTCTATGTAATTTACCAGTAGTGGGAATAGCAGATAATTTTGGAGTTGACTTATCAAGACCGAACCTTGTCACAAGATCCTTAGCACATTTTTCTTGAGATAAGTAAACTTCATCCTTATGTTGTTGAATTTGTAATCCTAAAAAGAATTTTAATTTACCAACATTGCTCATTTCAAACTCCTTACCAAGAGAGACTTGAAAATATTTTGCAAGTTTCTCAGAAGTCGATCCATAGATGATATCATCTACATAAACTTGAGCAATGACAACATCTTTCCCACTCCACTTGGTAAACAATGCATTATCAGCTCCACCTATCGAAAAACCTTTCCTTAGAAGAGAAGTAGTTAGTTTTTCGAACCAGGAACAAGGTGCTTGTTTCAACCCATACAATGTCTTTTTCATCTTAAGGACATGATATGGGAAATCAGGGTTTTCAAATCCTTTTGGTTGAGCAACATAGACCTCTTCCTTTGAATTTCCGTTTAGAAACGCGGATTTTATGTCCATTTGAACAGACCAACCTTAAGGAAACAAGCATGAGTTAATAGTAACCGAATGGACTCAAGGCGTGCCACAGGAGCAAAGGTTTCGTCAAAGTCGATACCTTCAATTTGTGAATATCCTTGAGTGACAAGTCTGGCTTTGTTTCTGACAATGGTGCCAAATTTATTAGACTTGTTCTTGAATATCCATTTGGTACCAAAAATATTGATATTGGAGGAAAAAGGTACGATATCCCATACAACTTTTTTTTTGAAATTTATTTAACTCTTCATGCATTGCATTCATCCAAAAGGGATCGCTAAGAGTTTATCAATATTTTTAGGTTCTACTTGCTATAGATAGCAACCAAAATTGCAAATATTTTGAAGTTGTCCTCTTGTATTAGTTGTAACATCTTTTCTTCCATTGATAATGTTAGTATCATGATTCCTTTGAACCCAGAGATGTCGCGGAGGAGCACGTTCTTGTTCAACTGGAATAGCCTGATTTGTGCTCTTCTCCTCGTCACTAGAAATATCAGGATCAGCGACTGTTGGAACAACTTCAACTGATTATGGGACTTCCTTGACTTTCTCAATTGTCTCAGTTGGAGGAAATTCAGCAGGAGGGCTATCATGACGAAAATTGCTCAGATCATCAATGATGACATTTGCAGATTCCATCATAACTTGGGTTCTGAGATTAAATACTCGAAAACCACGACTATCCAATGCATAGCCAAGAAAGATACCTTCATCGCTTTTGGAATCAAATTTCCCTTTCTGCTCTCGATCTTTCAGAATGTAGCACTTACTTCCAAACACTCTGAGATAATGTAAGTTGGGCTTCCTACCATACCACAACTCATAAGGAGTATTTTAGGGTTTTTGACCCTAGGTATACACGCTGTGAAAACAGCTTCTCCCCAAACCCTTAATGATAAGTTTTTGTTATGGAGCATTACATTGGCCATTTCCTGAATGTTCCTATTCTTCCTTTATGCAACTCCATTAGCTTGAGGAGTAATGGGTGGTGAGTATTGTTGAATAATCCCCAGTTTGTCACAAAATTCAAACACCTTAGTGTCCTTGAATTCAGTTCCACGGTCGCTTCTAATTTTCTTTAGCTTGCGACCTTGTTCATTCTGGATTTCATTAACACAATAATCTTGAATCCAAGGGTTTCATTCTTATGAGCTAAAAATGCCACCCAAGTGAATCTAGTGCAATCATCTACCATAAATAAAAGATACTTCTTCCCAGCAATCGTAGGTTGTTGAATAGGACCGAAGAGATCCATATGAACTAAATCAAGTGGGGCTTTAGTGAGAATATCTCGAGATGATTTATGTGGAACTTTCATTTGTTTACCCTTTTGACAGGAACCACAGACACCATAAATATCTTTGCATTGATTTTGAGAACGCCTCTAACAAGTTGTTTGTTAATGATCTTAGTTAGAAGGCGATAATTGATGTGACCAAAACGTTCATGCCAAAGATGTGTAGATTCCACCTTAGTTAAGTTGCAACAGTTACTAAACTGAGTATCAAGAAGATAACAGTTATTTTTACCACGAGTTCCCTGAAAAATTACTTTTCCAGTTTTATTTACAATGTCACATCCATTCGCATTGAAGACAACCTTATGGACTTTGTCACAAATTTGACTAACAGAAAGAAGATTTGCAGTCATACCTTTAACGTTTACTACATCATGGATTTCAGGAACACCAGGAAGTTTGATCGTCCCCTTCTTGCTTATATAGCAACAACTCCCATCTCTGAATGTTACAGGACCTCCTTCAAAGTTGCTTGAATTCACAAACCACGAGATATCTCCAGTCATATGTCGGTTACATCCACTATCAAGGAACCATTGAAAGGGTGATGTAGATCTTAGAGAAAAAGCTCACATATTAACACTACTATCTCGTTTGGGATTTCTTTTTAGCTTTGTACACCTTTTTAGAGAAGTAAACAGTTGTTCAACTTTCTTATGAAGATTACTCGCAACCTTTAAACTTTTCTTGAATGATGTACATATATGTTTAAAATGATCATGAGAATCACAGAATATACATGGACCAACATCTTTAGACTCATATGAGTAGTTCTGAGTCACATCAGGTTTCACAGAGCCTAAACCTCGCTTATCTCATGATTTGCGACAATTACTCAGGAAAGAATTATAGAAGTTATTCTAATCCATTGAAGATACTTTGACAAACTTCAAATCCTTATACCTTACAATTTCTACAACTATATCAGAGTTGATCCGGATTTGTTCATCCAACTACTTCTGGATATTAACTAGCTCTTCAGAATGTTCTCTAAGATCATAGTTAAATCCTTGTGAAGCGTTTATCGAGTCTTTACTATCCATAGAGTCAGATTGCTACAAACACAGAATTATAAGGTCTTAAACGTGTTTCCCTTCTCTGATACCAATTGAAAAAGCGGGGGTCTAACAACCACACCCAATATTTCGCTTAGCAATATGTATGGAAAAACTCCAATATAATTCCAAGAGAATCAACAAGACAGACAGACTCAATCAATGGAAATATATCCAAGAGTTGTATCTCAATTCAATCTGCAATCAAACAAATAGGAATTTGCGAGCCCGATTGAATATAAGAAATAACTTGACGGTATCAAAAACCAATATCCAAGTGTCAATAAATTTAATCAACGACCAAAGGTTGGATTCACAATTGATTGACTTACGCACAACCTATGATATTTCAATTATATAAACAAATATAATGCGGAAAACAAATAACACAGAGACCAGAAGTTTTGTTAACGAGGAAACCGCAAATGCAGAAAAACCTCGGGACCTAGCGCAGATTTGAACACCACACCATATTAATCCTCTATAGATTAACTTTAGACTGGAATGTAGTTGAACTCTAACCAATCTCACACCGATCAAGGTACAGTCGTGTTCCTTACGTGTCTGAATCCCAGCAGGACTCTGCGCACTTGATTCCCTTAGTTGATCTCACCCACAACTAAGAGTTGCTACGACCCAAAGTCGAAGACTTGATAAACCAATTTGTCTCACACAGAAAAGTCTATTGAATATATAAATCTGTCTCCACAAAAATGTCTAAGAGTTTATGTTCCGTCTTTTGACAAATCAAGGTGAACATGAACTAATTGATACATCGGTCTTATATTCCCGAAGAACAACCTAGTAATATAAATCACTTCACAATAATCTTAATCGTATGGTAGTGAAACAAGATATTGTGGAATCACAAATGATGAGATGAAGATGTTTGTGACTACTTTTTATCTTGCCTATCAGATATTAAATCTCGAGCAAATCTTAGAGAAGATAGTACTCAATCATGATAGAAAATAGCATGATCAGAACACGCAACTACAGAGAAAATAGTTGATTCTGTCTTAGCAATCACAATGAAGGCTTCAAGTCGTTAACCTACAACGTTTTGGAAAAACCTAAGGTTAAAGGAGAATCGACTCTAGTCGCAACTAGTATCACACAAGAGGTGTGGGGATTAGGTTTCCCAGTTGCCAGAGTTCTCTCTTATATAGTCTTCAACTCAGGGTTTGCAATCAAGCATTCAATATTCATCTTTAGATGAAAACCTGATTAGACTCAAGCTAATATCTTTCAACCGTTAGATCGAACTTAGCTTGTTACACATAAATGAAAAGTGACTTCATTTAGGTATGAGTAACTGTACCTAAACGTGTACACCTTGTTGGCTCAACAATACTCAACCGAAGTTAGCCATATGAACACTTTCATATCAACCTTATTCATATTAACCTCATAAGTATTCAAATGACTCAAATGAAACTAGTTTTACAGTTGTTCAATTGTTTATATTCTCATAGAAGTATACAAGACACAATTGAAGCAAATTCGATTTTGATTCAATCGAATCAATTCATGAACATTATAACCACGGTTTTCAAAATATTGCTTTCTTTATTATATAAATGTATTAGTTCATGAACAAAGCGATTTTAGAACATAAGCAACTTAAGTATGAAAACGCGTAAGCATACCTAAGTGGCCGGACTATGTTTGGGTTCGCCAGTATGCGAACGGGTGTGCTTACCCCCAAACTCAGTTGAATCCAGGAACTTGAACCTCACGCTAGTATGCATACCGGTATGCATACCAAGTTTTCGGACTTTCACTAAACCAACTAGTACGCGTACGGGTATGCATACCATGGTTCCCGGACTTGGAATAACTTGCAACAGTTAGCATAAAATTACGCATACTATGCTATTCCAATCATGATTATTTGTTCTAAACTCCCATCTCAATTATTGAAACATTCTTATAAGACGACAATAGCTGTCTCACACAAACTATTAGCTTCGAAGAAATTTTCAAGTGATCGAATGAATAATACGAAACATTCCGAGGCTACATCAAATGACTGTCTCACACATATCATGAAATATGTTACAAGACGATTTTCACATGATCATCTTTTGACTTTCGTCAAGAATATAAGATTGACTTGGTTAAAGCGAAAGCTTACCAACACATATTTCGAGAAATTTGTAAGCGAGTTAATCTCAGCTCAAAATATCAAATGTGTGTAATCGAAGTCTATATAGCTATACGTTTTTTGTCTCAAATAGGAGATAGAGTAGATAGACTTTTGAGTGATAGATGAGTTCAAGTCTCCACATACTTTTTGTTGATGAAGTTCCACAAGCTCCCCTATAGAAATCCAATAGTTATTTTTTGATTATCGACTAATCAAGGTACTATATAGCGTGTTTGTCTTGTAGATGTTGTTGTGAAATTAGTTTAATATCATGTTAAGTTTGTGCTAGTCATATGGGATACAATTAGAATAGGGTACATATCTTTTTTGACTAGAAATGTGGCGAACTTACACTTCGACACCTTTGGTCCATGTCATGCTTCGGTTTAGTAATTCTTGTTAGGGGTATTTATGGAATGAGTTGTGATAAAACACTTGAGGCTTATCCATCTGAGATTATTGGACATTTGATCACTGTAAGAAAACACGCAGAAAGAAATCCACGGGAGATCCAGGTGAAAAGAAATACAACTAAAAGCCTAGAAAAATTCATACCCAACCCTGATTTCAACTTGAGTGATTGAAAGTGATGAGTTCATGTTCCAATCTACTGTTTCCATGGAGTTGTGGAAGTAATTGAAAAAGGGGTTTCTTGCTCTTGGATTTTGATTGAAGGTACGAATTTCAATCTTATTTTTATTGTATCGACCAATTGAAAACATGTAGTATCTCTCTCAATGATGCAATCACTCTGTTGTTGACAATTTTGTTATCTGAATATGCAGAACCTAGGGCTCATTAGGTTTGGTTCAACTCTGCCTGGTATTGATTCATGATAGAAATTCGAAATAAAGAGGAGATTAGTTGATTTTAAGAATTTGTGAACACCAGAATCATAGGGTTCTCTTTTGAAACCATTTTTGTTGTTGTTTTGTTTATTTTTCGCCTCTTAATCTCTGTCTGCTGGTTCATGTTAGGGGACCAAACTCAGCTAGTGTTTCTGTGGTCTTATAAGTCACCTTAAATGTTGGATTTCATAAGAAAGTCTTTTGAATTGAAACAAACCACTTCATCACAGGAATTTTATACGTTATCCTGTGACATTTCGGCTCGTTTTTAGGGCACTGTAGAAAATGAACTGAAATAAGGCTTCTTTTCATGAAATCTGGTTCTCTGAAGGTTATATCTATTGTGATATCAAGTATTCCTTTATGAACTACGTATTGTGGGTTATATCTAACTCAGTCACTGCCGCCCAACACACCAGCCTGTCCTGGTTCCAGTGAGATTGGTGTTTAGGCAACTTGTTCTAGCCTAGAGCTTCTACTGAAAGTTTTGGGTGTTTGTGAATAACAGTTTCAGCTTGATATTCATTGTTCCTGATAAAATTATATGTTTGATTATGCCAGCTTGTGTGTGTTGCAGTTCACAAACCTGACAGTTCTACTTTTAAGAAAATTTGACACTTGCAACTTGATTTAGCCTTCGTTCTTACTCAGGGATTGTAATATATTGAACTACCAAACTTTAGAGACTTTTGTTGCTTGATTTAGAGTTGAATTGATTAAGTTTTTACAATTTTAAAGTTTATTATGAAATCTGGAATCTGCTGATAGCTGCGGTGAGTAGGCGTCTTTATGGACTTTTATAGGTATGCTAGAAAACGATTTAGTTCACGAGGTCTTAATGAATGTTGTAGAGGAGATTGTCATCTTTCTAGGGAGTTATTGGTTGTTTGAATTGAATCAAAGATGAATGTTTTATGAACCCTGAGATTTAGACCCTCGTGTTGTTTACAAGGGTGTTAGAGGTTGGAAACTGAAGTGAGTTTTAACCACATTACATTGTGCAGGTTGTACTGTTTGAATAGGTGTCTCTGAACTCAGTTGGCGCATTGCGAAGTTTGAGGTTTGAGTAGCGGTTGAGGTGGGAACTTGCATCACTCTTTTGTAACCATTAATGGCTTTGCCAAACTATGTTTATGCACTTTAACAAATTCATGCATTGTTAGTTTTTGTTCTCGAAAACTCTGTAGATTATTTTAGTCTTTCCATCACTTGGAAATGACATGATTTTGTGGTATATAGGACACTGTTCCTTCTTTTTATAACTCCTTACATTCAGCTTTTATTGCTTAGAGTGGGTCATCATGGTCTTGGTGATATCAATAGCTAATGAGTGTGGTTAGCACAAATATTATACATTGTTCGATGAAGGAGTAGTTCCATATACATGACTGTATTTGTGTGCAATGGTTTCTTTTGATGTTTAGAGTACATGCTTGTTTATTCCAGTGAACGGAATTTGTTACTATCGTTTGAAGAAAACTTGCATTCTAAAATTCAACTTTAATGATTGTGTTTGAGTAGTGTAAGTATCCACTGGGCTTGATAGCTCACTCTTTCCACCTCTTTTTTAGTGACAGGTAGCTTTGATGTAAGTGGTGTTGTTTCGGCCGAAGGAGAAATTGACGTTTGGGTCGATTAAGTGGACTTAACTCATGCTCTTGTGAGATCGTTGCTGGTCTCAGTGTTTTTTTTGCTTCTTGCAGTCTTGTAACTTTCTGAAGGTGCTTTCTTTTTTTGAGTATTTTGTATGTAAGCTAGTCTCCAACTCTTGAATGTGTATACTGTGTATGTTGTGTATACTGTATATTACAAACAACACACTGTAAATTAGATGGTTATATATAACATGAAAAGTTTATGTCTTGGTTCGTCTCGGAAATGTTTAGCTCAGTTTAATATAGTACTGGTTTAGAACCCCAATTACTGTCTCAAGGAAAAGGGGCGCTACATCCCCTTATTAGTTCTTCGTCTTCAATCTATGAAAGCCGTAAAGTCTAATGCCCAACTACACTTTTTATCCTAATCCGAGACTTAGCTAAAAGTAGGATATAAATCAATACTTATAGTTTTGGAAACTAAACTTGAAAACAAGCTTGAGATACCAACGCTTGCGAGTTCGACCGAGCAGTGCTCTAACAATTTTCTACCGCAGGCTTCTTTGTGCAAGTCATTTTTATAGTTATGTATCGACGATCAAAATTTCACGAATCGAAGATCAAATTTTCACGATCAACTTTTTTGTCGATGGTTTAAAACTGATTTTGATTTTTGGTTTTCAAATTAAGAAGAAAAGCAATTTAGTAATATAAACCGTTTAAGGATATATTAGTCATTGCACAGCCATTAAACATCCCTTATAAACACATCTTAGTTGGGAAAATAAATCTGTATGCCCTAAAAGTTTTCCGTATACCCTAAAACAGGGTTCTACTTTTATCACCGAATCAAATGACATATCATGCTCTGCTATACAGTTTTACTTTGGATCAATCAGTCGACTCTGATTCCCTAGAAACAACGCAAGAGCAAGACTCTACCTAGCTAGCTAGGCACTCGTTCATTCATTCTTTTTTTTTATAGAAAAAAAGGCAAGAAAGAAACCTCAAACTGCATACAAGTTATGGGGTCTGGTGCTGCTGTGCAGTCTGCCAGAAACCCCTTGGTTTGCATTCAAACCATATAAGTTAGTTACAACTGTCACATTGTCACCATGACGGTGTCTTAAACTAGAAGAAAAAACACTGTCAGAGATGTTTAGGATGATATTGATTACAGAAAGTTGGTCCCAAGACCTATCCAAATTACAGTCAATGCTATATCTAGCTAGGTTTACTGCTAAGTAATTTTCCCTATCGTTTGGTGTGCTCCACGTACCGATTTCAAAGAGTTCCTTTCCATCATAGTCTTGAGAGAAACGAGCTCCTATCTTCTCTGCATGCATACTCCTGATCAGCTTTATTATTTGGCAGGAGTTGGATTCGAAGTCAATTCTGCTTCCTAGGTTCACTGCCCAGTTGTAAGCATCCAGAACCGCTCTTTGTTTAACTTCATCATTAGAGAGTTGCCCAAGCACTGCTCCTCTTGCTCCCCTGCATTTTCCTGTGTGGTCAGAAAGGATTAAACCCATTCCATGTATCCCTGAAGTAAAGTCTAGGGAAGTTGTCACATTGATTTTCAAAGTGAAAAGGATGGGTGACTCAGTGGGTTGTCTTTCAGCTTCCTCTTTGGAGTATAGGACATTCATGAGATTGAGGTGTTTCCTTTCGGTGGCAGCTTTCTGATAATTGATATAACAAATAATGTCTTTAGCAATTTTACCAGCAAATGGTTTTTGCTTTTGGAAAGTCAAGTTAGATCTGGCTTTCCAAATATGCCATAGCCCATTCCATGGAATGAATTTTGTATCTTTTGATGCTTAGAAGGTGAGTTAACCATTCATGAAAATCTTCCATATTATTGTAAATTTCATGTGGATAAAAGTGTATTCTCTTCATACCTGCTGAACTAGAGGGCAATATATGAACAGATGAGAAATGGATTCCCTATGGAAGCTACATATTTTGCAGATTTTTTGTATGTAATTCAAGTGTTTTCCCACTCTTTTTCATGTTGGGAGGATTGAGTAAGCCGCTTTCCAAAGGAATACTTTTATGGATGGGGAGACTTCTAATTTCCAGATGGCAATCCAGTTTTTTGTCTCATTTCTAGTGTGATTTCTTTGTGTTAATTCCTTGTAAAGGGATTTCACAGTGAATTTTCCATCCTTTGTCAGAGGCCATATGACTTTATCTTCCTGGCCTAGATTTATGTTTGTTTGTAATACTTTCCTAGCAATGGGATCATTAAAGATGTTGTGTATTAGGGCTATGTCCCATTGCTGACTTTCAGTAATGAGATCAACAACCTTTTCAATATTTGTAGGGCAGTTGATAGGTTTGCAGATTGGGGAATCCAAATCTTTGTCCCAACTATCCTGCCATATATTAATTTTGTTACTATTTCCCACATACCATTTTTCATATTTTTGTATGTTTGCTATTCCAGTTAAAATTCTCTTCCAAACCCAATAGTCTGTTGGTTTGGGAATATCAGACATATGCATTATGTCACTCTTTTCAAAGTACTTGGC
Source organism: Papaver somniferum (assembly GCF_003573695.1). NCBI lineage: Eukaryota > Viridiplantae > Streptophyta > Magnoliopsida > Ranunculales > Papaveraceae > Papaver > Papaver somniferum. The sequence goes on from NC_039366.1 coordinate 17,247,977, forward strand.
ATGCATAACTTGAGCACCCAAAGTATCTGGTTGTTGTAGCATTTCACCAACCCATTTTGGAGATTATGGCACTATTAAATTTTTCTACATTTATGATGCCTAGACCACCTTCTTCTAAAGGAATACAGACTCCTGACCAGGCTTTCTGATATATCCCTTTTGGCTTGCCATCTTCTTTGCCCCAAAAGAAATCCATTTGGATTTTGTTCATCTCTTGTGTGATGGCTTTAGGAACTTTAAAGGTACTCATTTGGTAGTTAGCTGTTACTGGTCGGGCAATGGGCATGTGACATTAGCCATAATGGAAGTAACATGTTTTATCAAGACCATCTTCCCAGCAGGATTAATGTTTTTGTTATTCCATCCCCCCATTTTGTGTTTTATGAGATCAATCACAGGATGGAAAGCTTTCACTTTAGACTTATTGGTAAAAAGTGGAGATCCTAGGTACTACTCCTTTAGGGATATATGACTGACTTGCATTATACCTGTAATGTTCAGTCTCTTGTCAGGAAAGGTGTTATTACTGTAAAAAAAAATACCTGACTTAGCTAGATTGATCATTTGCCCAGAGCAAGAACTGAATCTAGCTAATATGTCAAGGATGTTTTCAGCCTCAGTAATATTTGCTTTGCAGAAAATGATGCAATCATCAGCAAACAATAAATGACTAATGGATGAGGCTCTTTTCACAATCTTTATACCATGTATTTTACCTTCATTCTCAGCCTGCATTAGAGTTCTAGAGAAGACCTCCATGCAGAGAATGAAAAGGTAAGGTGATAGGGAATCCCCTTGCCTTAGCCCCCTGGTGGGTTTGTAGAAATCACAGGGAACTCCATTCAGCAAGATGGCAAGGCTAGTTGTTGAAATGCATTGGTTTATTATGTGGCACCATTTTTTAGAGAACCCCATTTTTTTCTAGTAAGGCCAACAGAAATGGCCATTCCACTCTGTCAAAAGCTTTTGACATATCAATTTTTAGGCCCATCCTTGTTGATCTCTCCTGGTCCTCATGTTATGAATAATCTCATGAGCAACCATTGTGTTATCATTTATCTACCTTCCAGGAATGAATGCAGATTGATAGGGAGAGATAATTTTACTTAGCAAGGGTTTCATTCTTTGGGCTAAGATTTTGGATATAAGTTTGTAAGTGTATTACATAGAGACATGGGTCTAAAATCCCCCGGAGAAAAAGGAAATTGAACCTTAGGAATGAGGGATATGAATGTTGAATCCATTTCTTTGAGCATAAACCGAGTATCAAAGAAATTTTGAACCAACTTAGTTGGATCCTCTCCAATGGTTTCCCAGTTATCTTGAAAGAAATTGGGAGGGAAACCATTAGGTCCAAGAGCTTGGTTTCCTTCCATGGCAAACAAAGTAGCTTTTATTTCAGAAACCTTGGGTTTTTCTAGAACCTGATATTTTACAGCATGCGTTTTACTTTTTAAAAAGTGAGTCTTCAAAAGTTTGAATTTCAACATAACATTTGTGTCAGTAAACACAAAAAAAATCAACTTTCAACAGAACTTTCAACTAATTCTTTAATGATATTGGTAGACATTCTCAAAACTTCTCCTTGCATTTAGTAGCATTTTTATGGTACCCAAGATGTGCCAATTTCTAAGAAAAATACAATTTTGGAGCTAAAATCAGTTCTCACAGTGTCACTGAGCTTAAATATTCAAAAGGTTATACAAAAAAAAAAAAAAAGAGATCCAAAACGAAAAACATAACAAAAGAGAGAATAATCAGACAGACTTCCTCCCTTTCGAGTTGCCATGAAAAAAATTAGAAAGAGTACTGATGAGAAGAGCTTTAATGACACTAACTCGACGAGTCCAGCAACAAGACCTCGAATCGACGAGATTACACATACCGTTTCGCGAAACATTATGACCTCAACTCTTGCAAAAATCTGAGCAGTCTCAATCTAAGTGAGGCAGGACCCACCACACTCTCTCAAAATGCAACAAAGCCAGAACTTTCATTTAGTGCATCAAACAGTATCCTTCTGCAGTAACTCTGAATATCAGACTAGGAAGGTTAACTCAAGATACTCAAACAAACTAAAACAGTAAGTGTAAAATAGACAATATGATCATCAGACTTGTGCTTTGGCTGCCTTGGCAGCTCTAGCAACAGCCTGTCCACAAAGACGCACAGTTCTCCTAGCACCAATGACAATTATGTTGATGCTCCAGGAGGTGGAACTCTGGCTGATTGCAAATAGCTTAGTCGCAGTACGAAAGCTTATTGAGGGAGGCAGTTCAGTGATTGTCCAGATCCTACACTGATAATGAAATAAAAATCATAACAAAGCATACAAAGAATCTTTGTGAAACTTCCATTCATCCCATTTTCTACCCTACCATGTCGCCACCGACGTATGCTTGCTTTATCTCTATCGAGTAACACAAAGCAGTTGGAAAAAGAGCAGAGTGTTCTTGAGACCACATCTGGTGGTGTGTTATACATTTTAGGTACGTACAACCATACCAGATGGATGGACTTGTACATTATCTTAATACAAAGACTGACAATGACGTTTCTGTAATTGCCAATCAACATAAGACATCCCTCTCTTGTAGGTGTTTTCATGTGTTGTAGACTACATAGTACTATAATAGTGTCGATACCTGGAAGCTGGTAGTGCTTCATCTCTGAGTCATGCTTTATTTGTTTTCTATAGTACCAAAATACAGAATTTCCAACCTTTACTGGCAGCAAGAAACCCAACTTTCTCTTCCTAAGTGAGAAAAGACTCACACGCTCACCAGGATTCACTACCCGAAAATCTCTATCCCATGCCTTCTAGATTTGGCAGAAATCTCATATTATGAACAAAAACTGATAATCAATCCACAATGGGTTTTCTGTGATCTACAAGTACTCCCAGGATTTACTAGGAAAGAATGTTATTAGGTATCCTTACATCGGTTTCTTGGTTTAGTATCCAAGTAAAACTTCAAGTATCCTTCTGACAGAAACTCTCGAAATAAAACTAGGAAAGGTTTAACACAAGATACCCAAACAAACTAGAATAGCAAAACAGACAGTATGATAACCAGACTTGTGCATCCGTGCTTTTGACTGCCTTAACAGCTCTTGCAGCAGACTGTCAATCAAGACACCAATGGCCATTATGTTGATGCTGCAGAGGTGTCTAACCGATTACCAATAGCTAGTTGCAGTACTAAAGCTTATTAAACATAACAAACAGGCCATTCAGTGGTTGCCGGGCTTGGACCATTAATGAAATCAATATCAAGACAAAGCATATAAAAAAATCCTTTCGTAAAGCTTTCATTTACCCCATCTTCTATCCTATCATGTGTAAACAATACATAGAACCCATACTTCTCTTCCTAAGTGAGGGAAGACCTCATACTCTCAAAATGCAAAAGTATTAGGGATTTCTCTCTTTAAGTGCGCCGAAACCTCTATCCTACGCCCTCTACATTCGGCAAAACTACAATTTTGTTAACAAAATCTAACAATCAATCCACCATGAGGTTTTCTGTGATCTATGAGTAATCCCAAGATTTACTAAGAAATAATAAATTGTTAACTGTAGGTTCTTATATTCGAGACTTACATTAGTTTATTATCTAAATAAAACTAAACAGCATCCTTCTGACAGTAAGTTTCTACATGAAACTAGGAAATATTAAATTCAAACAAACTAGAACTGTAAAACAGACAATGTGATAATCAGAAGTACGCTTTGATAGCATTAGCAGCAGGAGGTGTCTAACTGATTGCCAATTGCTATTTGCAGTACTACAGCTTATTGAGCAAAACAAACAGGCCATTCTGTGGTTGCCGGACTTGGACTATTAATGAAATATATATCATGACAAAGCATACAAAGAGTCTTTTCTTAAGGCTTTCAGTTACCTATTTACTATCCTACCATGTTGAACCAATACACAGAACCCATATATGCTTCATACCATGCAGCAGCCGTCAATAAACATATGTGGTAATAAAGATTCAAAAAACTACACCATTACATATATTCTTCTAGCTGTTCATACAAAAGAGCTGACACAAAAAACATGCTAAACCAAAAGGTACTACTATGTAAACTGTAAATATTTGAATTCAGATGACCAACGTAACAGTACTGCGCATTCATATCATAAAAATATTTCAGTTCTGAATCAGCTGTGGGTAATTTAACTGACCTTGGAATATCTTCATCAGTTCAGGAACTTTTTGCTCATACTTCAGTACAAACTAGAACAGTAAAACAGCTAACCAGACTTGTGCAGCTATGCTTTGACTGCCTTAGCAGCTCTTGCAGCAGCCTTTCCATGAAGACGCCCAGTTCTGCTAACACCAATGAAACTTATGTTAATGCTGCAGGAGTTAGAACTGTGACTGATTGCCATGAAACTTATGTTAATGCTGCAGGAGGTAGAACTGTGACTGATTGCCAATAGCTAGTCGTAGTATGATAGCTTATAGAGCAAAACAAATAGACCATTCAATGGTCACCGCTCACCAGACTGTAAACTCTTAATGAGATAAGTGTCAAAACAAAGCATACAGCAAATCTTTTCGTAAAACTTTCATTTACGCCAGTTCTATCCTACCATGTTGAAACAATACACAGAATCTGCATGTGCTTGCGTTCTCTCTATCGAGGCATACCCTGCCTGTGGTTTCACACTTGAAATTCATAAATCATATTCAGCAATTGGAGATAAACATGGCAATAATTAAGATTTAACTACACCATAATGACGCATATTTTTCATGTGTTCACACATAAGAGGTGACACAATTTTTACTTCGTAAATAACAAAATATTCATAAACCAAAAGGTACTGCGCATTGATCTCATAAAAATCACTCAGTTCTGAATAAGCTCCTGGTAATTCAACTGATCCTCAAATATTTTCATCAGTTCAGGAACTTCTTCCTCGTAATTTTTCACAAATTTCTCCAAGAAAGACTCATCTACCATTGCACAGAGTGTAGTTAGAGAAATGTTTTCTTTAATCAGACCCCTGGAGACCAAAACCCTGATAACAGAACACATTGGTATAATCCTCTCCTTCAAGCTACAACAAATATCTAATGGGTATTTGGCAATACTCAAAGACTCAGTGACCCATTTCATTCACAGGGAAATTCATAACCGCCATAATCTTCTTCTCAGAAGCCGTCATACAACCGGGAGGCCTCCTAAATGCTGCTTGAATTTGATTCTCGGACCAACCCCATCTCTTGTAAACATCCATCTTATTACTCCAATTGACTTCACTAATTTTTGTAAATACAACTATAGCTTTAAGAAATCTGGTTTGTAAATGATTGAAACCCATATCTTTAACCTTTTCTACAATCTCTTTAAATATATCCGCATCTGCAGCAAATGTTCTTGGGTTTTGGATTAGATACTTAGAAACATTAGTTGCAGGGACGCCTTCCTTTCTCAAAAGCTCTAGGTTGACCATCAATCTTTTAACAAGGTTTGTACCGAGAATCCAATAATTCCGTTTAATCATTTTAATGACGTTTTGGTCAGTCTGGAGAATGCTCTTAAGGATATCAAATGAAGGAATTATTCCTTTATTAAAACTCTGTGTCAAGATCAATGGTTCCTTTGAGATGAAGTTGGCAAGTTCCATTCCATAAAGCCCTTTGGATGTGAAAAAATCAAATCTGGGCTTGAGGGTTTTATCTGGTTTTTTTGAGAGGATAGATGGATAGTTATTGATAAGTTTAGTAATGTGGGATTCAGTAAAATCGTAAGTTCTAAGTAAAGTTAAGACTGAATCAAGTGGTTTTGGAATTGAGTTTTTTGGAAGCAGAAATAGCTTCAGATTCAGATAACCCACATGAATCAATCAGATAAGAAACTACAAATGAAGAATCAGAATCAGAATCAGAACCGGAACAAGTAACATTGCTATTTCCATTACCAGTAGTAGCAGTAGAGAAGGAATAAAAGATGGAAGTAACCCTAGATTTTGAAATTACAAAAACATTTTGATTTTGAAATGTAAAGAGGAAATACTTAGCTGCTAATGATGAAGATTCTCCATTGATGATGGCCATCTTCCTTTTCAGAGTTGCCCCTGATTTAGATAACAATGATCGAAACATTTGAAGAAGAAAGAGAGAGTATAAAATTTTGAGATGGACTGGGTTTCAGTATAAAGAAAGCAAAAAAAAACTATAAGAAAGTATGCTGAAAGAACTTGCTAGTTCTTCAGAAGTTACATATACACTTGGCAAATCCTGCAACAAGGTCTCGTCGTACCAACCAGATTACACATACCGTCCTGCGAAACACTATGACCTTAACACCTGCAAAAATCCCAGCATTCTCAATCTAAGTGAGGGTGAGGCAAGACCCACCACACTTTATCAAAATGCAACAAAACAAGAACCTTCTTTCAGTGCACCGAACAGACTCTTCTGTCTCGCACCAACTCCAACATACTTTATAAAAACTCAACGGCACCATCTCGGATTGCCTTGTCTATAAAGCTCTCAGCGTCGCCGACAGGATTTGGTGAGTCGAACCTCAGTTTGTGAGCAACATCAGCAAGTGAAATGCGAGAGTAAGAGATGCTAATATTATGAAGCCCTGTCCTGATGACATTATCGCAGCCTCACAATCAGATTGGGACTCCTGTATCAGCTGAAAGTACTTGTAAACTTATCCACAACATCCTAATAAACAACTCCAGATCACCTTTAGGAACAACCTGAAAACCATAACAAAACTGGAAGATCTCTTGTCAAAATTCTTAAATAATTAATGTGCAACATTTAGTGTGATGTTTTCCTACTTGACTAGTAAAAGGGCTTACACAGAGCAATAATTAACTCAGCAGTCAGCACCCATCTAATTGAGTCAGGCGACTTAATTTACGAGTTTAATTGTATAACCATAATGCCATATTGGCAGGTCACAGAAAACATACAACATTGTATAACCATAATGCCATATTGGCAGATCACAGAAAACATACAACATAAAAAAGATACAGAGAAAAAACAAGCTGGGGTTTAACCAACGTGATAAGAAGAATAGGCAATAACTCATTTAGTGCAAGTTTGAAGAGTCAGACTCACACTTGTAAGCTCAAAGTTTGGCCTCAACAAAACTGTTATCATGACTTTCTGCATGAGACAGTTCACTCTGATATTTGATGGCCCATTCGTTGCATTGAACTCGGAAGCTGATTATTTTTTCTCGGTAGGTATAGACGTTTCTTCTCATGAGGTAGGTTTCCTTCGTACACTCTAGGAAAATGTTGTTGGAATTAATTCAAACACCAATCCAGTCAATCTAGTTTTTAGGATATTTCTCATGAGGTAGGTTTCCCTCATATACTCTAGGAAAATGTTCGTTGGAATTAATTCAAATACCAATCCGGTCAATCTAGTTTTTAGGATATTTGAAATTTGAAAAATCTAGGATTTTAGTTATTTGAGATATTTTTGATTTTATTTTTTATGTTATCCTAGTCTCCAGGAAGTTTAAAATTTAGTTGATTTGGTTTTGCAATTCTAAAGTTTAGGAGTTATATTTTAAGTACGATTAATTAGATTTGTTTTAGGGTTTTACCTATGTAGCCTATAAAAGGCCGGTCACAAGTCAGTGAATAATATATATATATATATGAAGAATGATTTAAGTATTTTTGTTTCACAAGTTTCCTCCTAAACTTTATGTTCAGTTCTTAAAAATCCTACATTTGGCATCGAGACCCAGACGATCCTGTAGAGATGGCAACTAATGGCACGCTTCCGCAACCACACATTCCTATTTTCAAAGGTGATAATTTCAAATTCTGGTCTATTAAGTTGAGAACAATTTTTATTTCTCATGATTTATGGGAATTAGTAGAAAATGGTTATGATGAAGTGAATCCAAATGAAAGGCTCATTGCAGCACAAAGGAATGAGTATAGAGAAAATGTGAAGAAAGATGCAAAAGCTTTGATCATTCATACAAGAGGGTTTGGATGATTCAATTTTTTCAAATATTTCTAACTGCAAAACATAAAAAGAAGCAAGGAAAATATTGTTAAAAACATAATTTGTGAAAACCCAATAATTAAAGCCCAAATAATCATCTACACTAAGTAAAGCCCTATACTAGAATCTTCTAGGCCTTCTTTACATCAAGTATTATCTAGAGAATTCTTTTCTCTAGAATTTTCTTGTAATATCTAAGTTGAGAGTGTAAAGAAGAGTCTAGATAGAACTATCTAGAGAAGTAAGTAGTTGGTCATGAAGCCTATAAATAGGCATATGATGGATTCATTTGGGATCATCCAACAACAATCAAAAACTCAAGTGAGTAAACAAGAGTTAGAGTGAGAGCTAGAGTTTAGAGTAAGAGCCAAAGTGCCTCTTTGTAAACAACTACTGTAAGCCAAAGTTGCTACACAAGCCTCTTGTAATATTTTCATTTTCATATTAATATAAGCCTCACCTTTCAATTAACCAACCTCTCTTCCTAAATTCATTTCCATAAACCCATCACATTTCCGCATTGCGCCAACAAATTTGGTATCAGAGCAAACCTAACCCAGTAATCCTAAAACTCTACCCATGGCAATTAACCAAAGTATTCAAGATTTCAATTATGCCCAAAGTCTAATTCCAATTTTTGATGGTGAGAGTTATGATTATTGAAGTTTACAAATGAAGACATTATTCATTTCACAAGACCTATGGGATTTTGTAGAAGAAGGTTATAAAGTACCAGAGTCAGCAGAAACTCTGTCATCATGGACGGACGCACAAAAAAAGGAGTATAAGGAAAATAAGAAGAAAGATGCTAAAGCACTACTGTTTCTACAACAGGGCGTAAGCAAAGCTATTTTTCCTCGAATTTCGGTGGCGAAAACTTCAAAGGAGGCCTGGAATATTCTCAAAGTAGCATTCCAAGGATCAGAAAAGGTAATCTCCATTAAACTACAAAATTTATGGCGAGATTTTGATAATTTACTTATGAAAGAAAATGAAACTATCCAGAACTTCTTCTCAAGAGTTACTGGCATAGTAAATCAAATCAGTAGTTATGGAGATACCATTGAAAATAAAAGAGTGGTAGAAAAGATATTAAGAAGCTTACCATTCAAATTTGATCATATCGTCGCTGCCATTGAAGAATCAAAAAATTTATCAACTCTCTCGGTACATGAATTAATGGGTTCACTCGAGGCGCACGAGAAAAGAATAAATAGGTTCACGGAGCAACCATTGGAGCAGGCATTTCAATCAAAAATAAATTTCAGTGAGAAGAAAAATACAGAAGCCAGAAAAGAAAGCTCCAGAGGGGATCGTCATCCAACTCGCAGTACGAGAAAGGGTCGACGTCAACTCAAGGACCCAGAAATTTCTACCGCGGACGTGGAAAAGGAAAAGGAGGTTATAGAAACAACAATCAAAGGTACGGAAAAAATAACTCCTAAAATTTCCGATGCAATGTTTGAAAAAAGTTTGGACATATAACTGAAGATTGCAAGTATAAGTGCACCAAGTGTGATAAATTAAATCACATGGAGAAAGATTGTTGGCTAAATGAAGCAAACTATTCTGAGAAAAAAAATTCTCAAAATCAAGTATTCTATTCCTGCCTCACCTCGCAACAAGAATCGCAAGGTATATGGTACGTCGACAGCGGATGCAGCAGCCATATGACAGGAAACAAAGAATATTTCGTAAATTGGAGGAACAAGAGATTCCGCCAGTCAAACTTGGAGATGGAAAGTTCCAGAATGTTGAAGGAAGAGGAGTCATATCCGTACGTACAAGGTCAGGTAAAACTCGATACATATTTGATGTTCTTTATGTTCCTGGCCTAGCTCAAAATTTATTAAGTGTTGGACAACTTATAAGTAAGGGGTACTCACTACATTTCGAAGACGGAGAATGCACAATTTATGATAAAATTAACAAGATCATATTGATGAATGCAAGTTATGGCATTTGAGGTACGGGCATCTCAACTATAGATCCTTGAAGGTTCTAAAATCAAAGAACATTGTAATTGGTCTTCCAAATATCAGCGGTGGAGATAAAATATGTGAAGATTGTATTCTTGGAAAGTTTCATAGATTTCCATTTACAAATAAATCGTGGAGAGCAAGAAGGCCCACATGAATTAATCAGATAAGACTGAATTGGGCTTAGAAGTGGTTTTGAAATTGAGTTTTTTCAAAGCAGTAATAGCTTCAGACTGTGATAATCCACATGAATTAATCAGATAAGAAACTATAAATTGAGAATCAGAATCAGGAGAAGTAAGCTTACTTTTATCACTAGTAGTAGTAACACTAGAGAAGGAAGAGAAAGTAACCCTAGAATTTGAAATTACATCAACATTTTGATTTTGTATTCTGAAGAGAAAATACTTAGCTGCTAATGTTGAAGAAGAAGAATCTCCTTTGATGACCGCCCTATTCAGTGTTCCACCTAATTTACACCACACCGATCTAAACATTTCGACTTCACCCCAGAATGAGGTATGAAAATTTTAAACATTACTTGTAGGTTCCATGTGATCCAATAGAACCAAAGGACTATATGTTCCATCCCACCTAATTATTTAGGGGAGGCGTTTGATATCGATTAAGCCCGTTGTCTCCGGGTTCCAGCAGAAAATTTTCGTTTCTTAAAGCTCCTGCTATATCCTTGTAGGAGAAAAATGAGGATAAGATCTAAAAGGGCAGATAGAAACTCTCTTTATCTTTGATACAATGAATTTGTCATTTGTGTACGTTCTAATATTATTGTACGTAATGGCATCTAGATCCAATTTCGAAGAATGAACTCGCTTCCTTCCTAGAAAAAAATATTAAATTCGAAGGGAACCGTCTTTCTCCGGAAGAAGAATTTTGCTTCTATGGTTTGGTGTTCGGCTCCGCAACCCAAGGCTCGTCGCATCTATGTTGGTGTTTTGTTAATTAATCTCTCCATGCGCGTGCTATAGAAAATCGTGTGCTTTCTATGAATCTCATGTGACCCTAGCTATTGACACAGTAAAAACTGACAACATCATTTTTACTGTCGGACCAAAGTGATGTTTGTGTTTCTTAAACAGTCCGAACCTAGATCTTCAGTAAGTAAAGGCGTAAATCCATCATCATTCATTGATTCTGTAAGCCTCAGATGGGTGCTAAGTGCTAATTGCTTATCTTAATTTTTCTTGCGAGATTAGCAAAAATGTGTATCTCAAGACTAGTCACGTATTGGTGTGACTTTTGAGATGGTCTATAAAATAAGTTGCCATATATAACTTTGAAAATCATGCAATCTTTTGTTTATAAAATGATGATTGCTTGAAGCCATCAGCCATGAACTTTCCAACAATTTGCGATGTCTATGATTAATTTATACCTGATTAGATGATTGATTGAAAATTTTAATTTCATGCTAACATATTTTATATTTATTTCAGTATTATATTTTATATTTATTTCAGTATTATATTTAATCCTTTACAGGAGAAAAACCACAAGCAATCACGTGCTTACGTGACCACATTTTTTTGCCAGCTACACGCCAATCACGGACAACAAACATGCTTTTCTATTCTTTAGATAAGTGCCTAGCCATTTAGTGTTAACACAGGACCAGACGACTTGACACACCCAACATATCTTAATACACAGAACCCATATATGCTTCTGTTCTCTCTGTCAAGGCATACCATGCCTGTAAGCATACATCCTTTGATTTCGCAATCGGAATTCATGAATCGTATGCAGCACTTATGATAAACATGGCAATAATGAAGATTCAAACAACTATACTATGATGACATATATTCTTCCTGCTGTTCATAAGTAAGAAGGTGACACAGTTTTTGCTTTGTAATTAATAAAAAATGCATAAACAAAATGGGATTATGTACGCTGTAAACATGTGAATTCAGATAATCTACGTACCAGTACTGCGCATTCATCTCATAAAAATCATTCAGTTCTGAAGAAGCTGTTGGTAATTTACTGACCATGGAATATCTTCATGAGTTCAGGAACTTCTTGCTCATACTTTATAACAAATTTCTCCAAAAAAGAATTGTCTACCATACCAGTTATATATATCAACAACTCCTTCAGTTCTGTAGTAGCTCTTGGTAATTCAACTGACCTTGGAATACCTTCATTAGTTGAGGAATTTCTTGGTCAAACTTTTTCACAAACATCTCCAAAAAAGACTCATCTACATTCTTGAAAGTACACCTAGAGAAATGCTTTCTTCAATCAGTCTTGAAAGTAGAATCCTGATAATTGAACGCCTTGGGATAATCCTCTCCTTCAAACTACAAGTAAACACTCTTGGGTTTTCGGCAACACTCAGTGACTCGTGTCCCATTTCATTCACAAGGAAATTCATAACTGCCATAATCTTCTTCTCCGAGACCGTCATACAATTAGGATCTTTCCTAAATGCTGTTTGAATTTGAACCTCAGACCAACCCCATCTCTTGTAAATATCCATTTTTTTCCTCCAACTGGCTTCGCTCATTGATGACAATCCATGTATAGCTTTAAGAAATGTAATTTTGGAAGGATCAAAACCCATTTCTGTAACCTTGTCTACAATCTCTTTAAATCTATCGGCATCTTGCGCATAAGCTCTTGGTTGTTGGATTAGATAGGTAGTTATTCTATTTTGAGGGACACCTTGATTTCTCAAAAGCTCTAGGTTGGCCATCAATCTTTTAACATGTTTCGAACTGAGAATCCAATAACTAAGCATTGTGATGACGTTTTCATCAGAATGAACAATGTTCTTAAGGATATCAAAGGAAGGGATTATTACTCTATCAAAACTGTACATCAGGATCGTTGGGTAAACTGAGATGAAGTTGGCAAGGTCAACTCCAGAAAGCCCTTTAGAATTGAAAAAAATCAAATTTGGGCTTGAGGGTTTTGTGAGGGTCAGATGAGAGGATGAATGGATAGTTATTGATTAGTTTAGAAATGTGAAGTTCGGTGGATCCGTAAGTTCTAAGTAAACTTAAGACGGAATCGGGATTAGAAGTGGTTTTGAAATCGAGTTTTTCAGAAGCAGTAATAGCTTGATTTTCAAATAAGAAACAACAAATGAAGAAGAAGAATTACTATTATCACTAGTAGTAGAGAAGGAAGGGAAGATGGAAGTAACCCTAGATTTATAAATTACAACATTTGGATTTTGAAATGTAAACAGAAAATACTTAGCTGCTAATGACGAAGAAGATTCTCCATTGATGAGCTGCCATTTCAGTGTTGCCCCTGATTTGCACAACGAAGTTCGAAACATTGCGAGGGAAAGTATTGAGATTGGTTTGGAGCAGCAGACAATGGAAGAAGAACGAAGCAAGTGAAGAGGAGATATTTCCACCCCATGGTCGGATCGACAGGGGTACGTCGGAGTTAAATACCCGGCAGATCCAATGGTTATTTATTTTTTTGCCGGCTGGAAACACAAACGATTTCCACTTCAATTTTCACCGAAAGGGAATCCAACGGTCAGAACTCTGCGTTATAGGGAAGGGTAGAAGTGTGAAAATCATGAATCAATGAATTGTCAATTTTTGTGTAATTTAAACAAAATATATTATGGAGATTTTCAATTTTTCATCTTCTTGTTTTCAATCCAAATCTGGAAATAGGTAATATGAATGTACCAGCTGAAACTAAAATGACTAGCATCATCGGCAACAAACATAACCTTACGACTCTCTGATCAAGAAACACTCAGCCAGACTCGACGAGTCCCTCAACGAGATTACACACAGTAGATTACATAGTTCTATAGTAGCGTGGATACCTGGGAGCTGTTAGTGCTTCATCTCCGAGACACGCATTTTTTTCGCTCACTAGTTTCTCCAGAACTCAAACTTCCAATCTTTAGTGGTTCTAGTCGTAAATGAGGAAAGACCCACACTCCCAAATGCAACAGAATCCAGGATTTCACACCCTCCAGATTCGGCAAAACTCCAATATTCTTAACAAAACCTCACAATCAGTCTAGGTTCATATATCCGAGACTTACATTGGTTCAGTAATTTAATAAAACTTCCAAGAATCCTTCTGACAGTAAATTCCCAAATCAAACTAGTAAAGGTTAATTCAAGATACTCAAACAAACTAGAACGGTAAAACAGACAATACGGTAATGACACTTGTGCAGCTGTGCTTGGACTGCCTTAGCAGCACTTGCAGCGGTCTGTCATGAAGACACCCAGTTTTCCTAGCAGCAATGACAATTACGTTGATGCTGCAGGAGGTGTCTAACTGATTGCCAATAGCTAGTTGCAGCAGTATAGCTTCAGTGGTTGCTGGACATGGACTATATTAGTGAAATAAATATCAAGACAAGGCATACAAGAAATGTTTTCGTAAAGCTTTCATTTACCCCATCTTCTATCCTATCATGTGGAACAATACACAGGACAGGACCCGTAATTTCTCTTCCTAAGTGAGGAAAGACCTAACTCACTCAAAATGCAACAGCATTCGTACCAAAACCTCTATTCTATGCCCTCTAGATTCGGCAAACTACAATTTTGTTAACAAAATCTCACAATCAATCCACAATGAGGTCTCTGTGATCGATGAGTACTCTAAAGATTTACTAAGAAAGACTAAATTGTTGATTCTCTGTTCTTATATTCGAGACTTAAATTGGTTTTTTCTATTGGTTTTGATCCATTGAATTCAATATAATACCACCCGGTTCCCGAGAGCATACATACAAATTGGATTCCTTCATTGTGTGATACAAAATGAACTTGACCTTAACAGAGTTGGCGCGCCAGATTTTCTAAATAAAACTAACAAGCATCCTTCTGACCGTAAGTTTCAACACGAACCTAGAAAATATTAACTCAAGATACTCAAACAAACTAGAAAAGTAAAACAGACAATATGATAGTCAGACTTGTGCTTTGTGTGCCTTAGCAGCCATGCAGCAGCCTGCCCATGAAGGCACGCAGTTTTCCTAGCAGCAATGATGATTATGTTGATGCTGCAGGAGGTGGAACTCTGACTGACTGATAATAGCTAGTCGTTGTACCATAGCCTATTGAGCAATGCGATTAGGCCATTCAGTGGTTACCGGACTGTAGAAATAAGTATCAAAACAAAGCATGCAACGAAATCTTTTCGTAAGGCTTTCATTTACCCCATTTTCTATCCTAACATGTTGAAACAATACAGAGAACCCGCATATGATTCCTTTCTCTCTATCGAGGCATACCCTGCCTGAAGTATACATCAAATGGTTTCACACTTGAACAATCATAAATCCTACACAGCAATTGTAGATAAACATGGCAATAATGAAGATTCAAACAACTAAACCATGATGACATATATTCGGCATGCTGTTCATACACAATTTTTACTTTGTAAATAACAGAACATGCATAAACCAAAAGGGACTATGTACACTGTAAAACTATGAAATCAGATAATCTACGTACCGGTACTGCGCATTCATCTCAACCATTCCTTCAGTTCTGTAGTAGCTCTTGGTAATTCAACAGACCTTGGAATACCTTCATTAGTCCAGGAACTTCTTGCTCATACTTCTTCACAAATTTTTCCAGAAAAGACTTGTCTATCATTGTTGAAATTGTGTTTATAGGAATTTTTTCTTTGATCACACCTCTGGAGACTAAAACCTTGATAACAGAACACCTTGGGATAATCCTCGCCTTCAAGCTACAATTAACAATTATTGGGTATTCCGCAATACTCAAAGACTCGTAACCCATTTCATTCACAAGAAAATTCATAACCTCCATAATCTTTTTCTCTGATGCCGTCATACAATAAGGATTTTTCCTAAATGCTGTTTGAATGTGATCCTCAGACCAATCCCATCTCTTGTAAACATCCATCTTATTTTTCCAATTGGCTTCGTTCATCGATGCCAATCCGATTATTCCCCTGAGAAATGCGGTTTGTAAATGATTAAAACCCATGTCTTTAACCTTGTCTACAATCTCTCTAAAACTATTGGCATCTCCAGTAAATTTTCTAGGTTGGTTGATTAGATAGTTAGAAATATTAGTTTGAGGGACACCTTGATTTCTCAAAAGCTCTATGTTGACCATCAATTTTTTAACTTGGTTTGTACAGAGAATCCAAGAATTTCGTTTAATCAATTTAATGACGTTTTGGTCAGACTGAACAATGCTCTTAAGGATATCGAAAGAAGGGCTTATCACTTTACTGAAACTGGACATCAGAATCGCCGGGCCAATTGAGAAGAAGTTAACAAGGTCAGGTGTAAAAAGCCCTTTGGATTTGAAAAAATCTAATTTTGGTTTAAGGGTTTTATGAGGATCAGATGAGAGGATGGATGGATAGTAATTGATTAATTTAGAAATGTCGGGGTTCAGTAAATCCATATGTTTTAAGTAGGGTTAATACTGAATCTGGTTTCGTTTTGGTTTTGAAATTGATTTTTTTAGAAGCAATAATAGCTTCAGATTGTGATAATCCACACGAATTAATGAGATAAGAAACCACAAATGAAGAAGAATCGGAAGTAGTATTACTAGCAGTGGTAGTAGAGAAGGAAGAGAAGAAGATTGAAGTAACCCTAGTTTCTGTAAAGTGAGAATACTTAACCGCTGTTGGTGCTGATAATAATGTTGAAGAAGAAGATTCTCCATTGATGACCCCCCTCTTCAGAGTTGCACCTAATCTATACCACACTGACAGTGATCGAAACATTTGTGCTTCGCCACAGAATGAAAATGAAGAAAAAAAGAGAGTTTTGAGACTGGTGACTCTCCAGTGTAGCTGGCAAAACAGCCAAAACTCGCGGATAAATCCGATCCGGCCCGTGAAAACCCGTATCCGGCTTGGCTGGTTGTCTTAACAAGCCGGGTTAGGGTTGGAGAAATGCCGGTTTGTGTGAGAACGGATAAACCCGTCCCGTAAATCCGCGGATATAACCCGTATACCCGCAGTTCCATTTATGCCGCGTGTCCCTATCAATTTTTATACGTGTCTGAGTCTGAGGCTCTGAGCATAAATAAAACATAAAAGAAAAAGACCTAACAGCGTTATCTTCTCTGAATCTCTGCTTTCTACAGTTCTACTTCTTTCTTCTTCTCCGTCCGCAGCGGCAGTTCACTGATTAGTTGAATGTTGAAATCGATCTTGAAAGACTTGACTTGAATCTTCACAATCACCGAACTCCTGGGTAAGTGTGATTTCTAATTGATTTTAATCTTCAAAAAACGAGTCTTCTTCTCCATCTTAACTTTTGTAGATAGTGATTCGATTAGTTTGAGTTTTTTCAGATTTTGGAATTGGGGTTTTGTTAATAATCTCTGCTAATTCTTCATCTTGTTATGGAAGATTCAGAGTTGAGGACAGGTAATCTTCTAATCCTATCTTCTTTATTTCTTCCGTGTACTGTGTTTATGTAATTCATGTCATGTCTGATAATTTCTCTAGATTGGTTATGTTTCAAACTTTCACTGCTCAATCAATGTCCAAAGTTGATGATTGAGTCATTTTGCAAGTCAATTGTTGATGTTAGTCCATGAACCATGATAGTAGATAGTAGTAACAATCTGATGGCTTTTGTTTTCTTTTCTTGTCCAAGTTATTTTCCCTTATTGGTTTGAATTCTTTGAGTGTTTTTTTATTTAACCATGATAGTAACTAGTAAGTAATGTACTGATTTTTGTGTCTTTGACCTATTCTTTGTGGCTCCATCCAGATTCTAAGATGTCAAGTGTACAAGAACAAACTCATTATAGCGATATTATGAGTAGTGACGGTGAGGATGATGATGTTGAGATGGTAGATCCTTTGGATGGCTCTACAACTATTGATTGTGCACCTGCACCAGTTTCAGGTGAAAAGGAACATAAACTTAGATCTGATGTTTGGGAATATTTTGATCTCATTAAATATAAAGATGGATCAAAGAAGGGAGTGTGCAAGGCTTGTAAAGTGAGATATAAATATGATAGCCAGAAAGGTGGAACCTCATCTATGAAAAGGCATAAGTGTCGTGAGCGTCATTCTCAGGACATAGGGAAAATGATTTTATCTGCAAAGAATGGCCAGTTGTCTTCCCGCGTACGCAAAATTGATCAGATGAAGTTTCGGGTTCTTATTTCAGAATTACTCATTGCAAGAAATGTCTCATTGGCTTTGGTGGAGTGGAAAGAATTTAGGGACATATGTGCTTATCTAAATGAGGATGCTAAACCAATATCAAGGAATACTGGGAAAGCCGATATTGTCAAAAAAACATAATGCACAAAAAGAAGTTATTCGAAACATATTGAAACTTGCTCCAGGTACGATTCAAAATTTCAAATCCTGCTGACCCACACCATATATTTTGTGTTTATACTTTTATGTATGTGTAATTGATTATGATAAGATGTGATGATATGTATGTGTAATCTTTACAGGTAGGATGTGTCTAACATCATACATGTGGACCTCTATTACGACTACAAGGTATATAAGCTTAACTGTCCACTTTCTTGATCAAAATTGGGAATTAAAGAAGTATCTACTGAATTTTTGTGAACTCCCACCACCTCATACAGGTGAAGCACTTACTTGAGTGTTCAGATCTTTTATTTTATGTGCATGTGATATTTTACTTCAGTCTTGAGATCTTCCACCACCTCATACATGTGAACTGAAGTACTTAATTGGGACTGGGAGTTTAACTTTTGTGTTCCACTACCTCATACAGGTGAAAACCTTTCTACCAAGCTATTTGCAATGATAGAAGATTGGGGAATTGAAGAAAAAGTATCCAACATCACCTTGGATAATGCTGCAAATAACGGAGCTTGTGCTAGAATTATGCAGAGTAGACTTGTTGCGAAGAAGATCCTGTTTAACAAGGGAAAATACTTTCATGTGCGTTGTTGTGCTCACATCTTAGATCTTATTATAAAAGATGGACTTGTGAAGATTGATCCAGTTGTGCTTAAGTTAAGAAAGTCAGTGAAGTCGCTTAAAAAGTCCCAAGTAAGAAAACAAAAACTCTTGGACATTGTTGATACTTTAGGAATGTCTGCAGTAAGAAGGGGTGTTCGTCAAGATGTTAAGACAAGGTGGATTTCCACTTTTATTTTGTTATACAGTTAAAGAATGGTATTATTGTTTATAATATACTCATTGAATGTTTGTTACTTTTTTTTATACAGATGGAATTCAACTTATCTTATGTTAGACAGTTGTCTTGTGTATAGAAGTGTTTTCGCTCACTTGAAGGAGGTGGATTCAGACTATAAAGACTGCCCAACTGACGAAGAATGGGATCAAATTGAAGTGGTCACAAAGTTTCTCAAGACTTTTTATGATCTCACAACTTTGTTTTCTGGTAGTAAGTATCCTACCTCCAATCTATATTTTGAAGGAGTTTGTCAACTTCAGGTGTTATTAAAAAAAGAAAGCACAAATGAAATTGAATTCATTAGGGACATGGTGAAAGAGATGCAAGAAAATTTTAACAGTTATTGGGAGAACTTAAGTCCTATATTGGCTATGGCACTTGTGTTAGATCCTAGATTGAAACTGAAGTATCTAAACTTTGCTTATTCCAAGTTGTATCATGATGTAAGACAATTAGAAAGTAAAGTTGCTGATGTGCTTGAAGATATGAAAAAACTTTATAATGAGTATTACACCTTGTCAAGAGCTTCTGGTAGTGGAACTCAGAATTTTGGCATTCAAACTGGTGCAAATTCTGCCCATCAAGGAAGTGAGTGGATCCAGGTAATTTTAAAGCTTACTTATGTCAGTACATGTGGTCTTGTATTATTGTGTGTTTTAACCAAACAAAGTGCGTTTATGAAGTTATATTATATGTCCTCATAGAAGATAACTGGTCCTTGCTCTCACTTATTACTTGTTTCATGCAGGAATATGCTGCAGCACAGGAAAGTGGTGGTGATCTGCAATCTGACTTGTCAGAGTTGGATCAATATCTTAGCGAGAAATATGGATTTGTTAATCAACCGCTCGATATCCTAATGTATTGGAAAGCCCAGGAACAACGATTTCCAGTACTTTCAAGAATGGCAGGGGATATTTTGTCAATTCCTATTTCAACCGTCGCTTCGGAATCTGCATTCAGCATTGGTGGAAGGGCAATTGATCGGTTTCGCAGTTCTTTATTACCTGAAAATGCTGAGGCATTGATAACAACTCGTGATTGGAAACATGGATTTGGTAAGTGTGCCTAAGTGGCGCCGTGTAATTCAGTAATACTTCATTTAGTTGAATGTGTAAATTTCATATATAACTTTGATTGTTTTTATCCATGTAGGAAAAGAAGATATGGATGAAGACAATGGGATTATTGGAGAAGATGTATTAGGATTTGAACTTGGTGCAGTGGAGGATAGGACAGAGGAGAATGGGGAAGTAAGTTCTTATGCGTCTAATTAGTATGCGTACTTCTTCAATATAAAGCGGGGTAATTATGCAAATTCCATGTTTTTTACTTGAATATTTTCTTTTGTTTGATTTATTTTTGCTTGAAATTACAAATTCATATTGAATAGTTGGAGCTACTCAAAGATAGACATGGAAAATGAGAAATTTTTTGGACAGACAATTATCGCAGTGTCTCCAAATTTTGTATAAAAAAGATGTTGGAGATGTTTTTTTGAACAGTTATCACTTTTTTTTATTAACCACAATATACATTTTGTGCAGGAAGTGGTTATTAATATCTTTATTGTTGCACTTGGTGATACAAAGTACAAACAATGGTATTACTACGGTTTCGAAGGTTTTTTTTCTTTTTTGAAGATATCATGAACATGAACTGATGAGTACTAAACTACAATGATTAGTATATTGTGTATCCGTGACTCTGTGAGTCTGTATTCCTCTCATGATGCAAAACTAGTGTCAAATTATTGTTAAGTTTTGCAATTTTCTTAATCCTTTCATTAAGTTTTTAAATTTCGGTGCGACACCGAGTCACTGACTGTTGAATCTGTAATCTGTTGATTGAATTGAATGGAAATGTCAAATAAATTAGATGAATGTTAGGTTGCAGAGAAGGAGTTTTTGATTGCCTGAATGTGGTCGGAAATAATCCAGAAATCAGAGGAAACTCTATCAATTCGTTCGTTGACTAAGCAGAAACCAGCTAACCCGTGAACCCGCAGGTTTAACCCGTTACGGGTGCGAGTTAATGAAATGACCACCCGTGAAGAATATCAACCCACGGGTTTTAACCCGTGTTAACCCAAACCCGTGTAACAAGCCATCCCCGCCCGCCCGTTTGCCGGCTCTACTCCAGTGGAAATGAAATGGGGAAGAAAAGGCATAACTTAATTTGACATTTTTACCCCAGGGTTTTCTAACAATAGATTGAGTTGGTAAATTTACCAAATTTGACATTTTTACCGTGCAACCGAAGGGCCATACCCATATCCATATGCTCGTAAAAGACTCGACTTTCAATTTCCGGCTTGCTATGCTCAACTGATCTCGGATTAAACATTCCGTCTCAACTCAAAAAATAAAAAGCAGTCTTAAAAGTGAGGCGACCAACCAATCTCTCAAAATGCAACAAAATCAGAACCATCTTTTAATGCACCAAACATGTTTGTCGTTATCATTTTTATTGTACAACCTACCAACACCAGCTTTTACAAATACGGGGAATGGTCCTGTCTAATCATCATCCTCCTCGGCAATATGCTTTACAAGCTCCTGCTCCAGTTGGTGCCTCTCCCTCCTATTTTCTGCACTTTGCTTTTTCTTCTTATGTGAATTTGGAGGAACCGCAGTGTGCAGTGTGCACACAGCCTCATTATGCATGTTGAGGCAGAAGGGAATCCTCAAGTTGAAAGCAGCTTGAGGTTCATTTGTGGAGTAAACATCCCCAGTCCCTTTGATACCATCCAGCCATTTGCATGGTCCAAAGTTGCATTCAAATGGCACCATCTCAGATTGGGTTGGCTACAAAGTTCTCAGCATCCGCCACAGGGTTTGGCAAGTCCAACCTCAGCTTGTGAGCAACATTCCTATGAACAGCCTGAAAACCAGAACAAGATTGGAAGATCCTAAAAATAATGTGTAACATTTAATGTGATGTTTTCCTACTTGACTAGTAAAACGGCTAACACGGAAAATAACTCAGCAGTCAGCACCCATCTAATTGAGTCAGGTGACTTAATCTTACAAGTTCAATTGTATAACCATAATACCGTATTGGCAGGTCACAGAAAACATACACAAATACAAAATAAAAAAAAAGATACGGAGAAAAAACAAAAAACAAGCTGGGGTTTAACCAACGTGGTCAGAAGAATAGGCAAACAACCCATTTGGTGCAAGTTTGAAGAGTCAGACTCACATTTGTAAGCTCAATGTATGGCCTCAAAACTGTTACCATGTCTTTCTGCATAAGACAGTTCTCTCTGGTATTTCTCCCAGTAGCAATGGAACTATGATGACCCATCCGTTGCGTTGAACTCGGAAGCTGATTTTTTTTTTTCTCGGTAGGTATATACACCATAGAAGTAGAACCACTCTTTTCATGAGGTAGGTTTCCTTCATACCCTCTAGGAACATGTTATCTCAATGGGTCTTTAAAAAAAGTTATATGGTGGAGATCTGTACAATTTTCAATTTTTCATCTTCTTATTTTCAATCAAATTCTGGAATTAGGTAACATAATACTGGCAGAGACAAAATTAAATGGCTTTATAATTAAAATGACTAGCATCATCGTCAACAAATCAAGAACTCACTAATTCCTTCAAACAGTACATACATAACCTTAGACTCATCCCTCTGATCAAGAACACTCGGCCAGACTCGACCGAACAACGAGGCTACGCACAATAGATTACATAATACTATAGTAGCCTGGATACCTGGGAGCTGCTAGTGCTTCATCTCTGTGACACATGTTTTTTTCTTCTCTCAGTTTCACCAAAATTCAAACTTCCAATCTTTATCGGCAGCAAAAAACCCAACTATCTCTTCATATATGAGGAAAGACCTGTCTCTTCATATATGAGGAAAGACCTGAACTCTCCAAATGCAACAGAATCCAGGATTTTACTCTCTAACTGCAGAAAAACCTCTATCCCACACCCTCTAGATTCGGGAAAACTCTCAAATTCTTAACAGAATGTCACAATCAGTCCACAATGGGGTTTTCTGTGATCTATAAGCACTCCCAGGATTTACTAAGAAAGAATATTTTTAAGTTCTTATATCCGAGACCAGGAAAGTTAAATTCAAGATGCTAAAAAAAACTAGACAGTAAAACAGACAATATGATAATTAGACTTGGGCATCAGTGCTTTGACAGCCTTAGCAGCTCTTGCAGCAGCCTGTCCATCAAGACACCCCGTTCTGCTAGCAGCAATGGCAATTATGTGAATGCTGCAGGAAGTGGAACTCTGACTAATTGATAATAGCTAGTCGCAGTTTGATAGTTTTTTGGGCAAAATGAATAGACCATTCGATGGTTACCGGACTATAGACTGCTAATGAAATAAAATATCAAAATAAAGCACACAACAAATCTTCTCGTAAAACTTTCATATACCCCATTTTCTGTCCTACCATTTTGAAATAGTACATAGATCCCATATGTGCTTCCTCTCTCTCTATCAAGGCACACCATACATCCTTTGGTTTCACAGTTGAAATTCATAAATCTTATGCAGCAATTATAGATAAACATGGCAATAATGCAGATTCAAACACCTACACCAGGATGACATATATTCTTCTTGCTGTTCATACATAAGAGGTGATGCGATTCATGCTATGTAAAGTCAAAAACATGGGGATGCAATTTTTGCTTTGTAAATTCAAAAACATGCATAAACCAAAAGGGACTATATGCACGGTAAAAATGTGAATTCAGATAATAGGCGTACCAGTACTGCGCATTCATCTCATAAAAATCAATCAGTTCTGAAGTAGCTGATGGCAATTCAACTGACCTTTGAATATCTTCATTAGTCCGGGAACTTGTTGTTCATACTTGAATACAAACTTCTCCAGAAATGCCTCGTCTACCATTGTTGAAAGTGCACGTAATGGAATCAGTTCCTTAATCAGACCCTTGGAGACTAGAATCTTGATAACAGAACACCTTGGGATAATCCTCCACTTCAAGCTACAATCAATAACTAATGGGCATTCAGCAGCACTTGATGAATCATAACCCATTTCGTTGACAAGGAAACTCATAACTGCCATAATCTTTTTCTCAGAAGCCATCATACAACGAGGATTCCTCCTAAATGCTAATGATCTTCAGACCAACCCCATCTCTTGTAAACATCCATCTTATTTCTCCAATTGACTTCAGCCATTGATGCCAGTCCATGTATAGCTACAAGAAATGCAGTATTTAATGGATTAAAACCCATTTGTTTAGTCTTTTCTACAATCTTTCTAAATCTATTGGCATCTCCAGCAAAAACTCTAGGTTGCTTGATCAGATAAACAGATATTTTAGTTTGAGGGACACCTTGATTTCTCAAAAGCTCTAGATTGAGCATCAATCTTCTAACATGGCTTGCACTGAGAATCCAATAATTTCGTTTAATAATTTTAATGACGTTTTGGTCAGACTGAACAATGCTCATAAGGATATCAAAAGAAGGTACTATTCCATTATCAAAGCTCTGCTTGAGGATCATTGGGTGTTTTAAGATGAAGTTGGCAAGGTCAAGTTCATAAATCCCTTTGGATTTGAAAAAATAGAATCTGGGTTTGAGTGTTTTATCTGGTTTTGATGAGAGGATGGCTGGGTATCTAGGGATTAGTTTAGAAATGTGGAGTTCAGTGAATCCGTATGCTTTCAGTAATGTTAAGACTGAATCTGGTTTGGTTGTGGTTTTGAAATTGAGTTTTTCAGAGGTAGAAATTGCTTCAGATTCAGACAATCCACATGAATTAATCAGATAAAAACCACAAATGAAGAATCAGAATCAGAAGAAGTAAGATCACTATTATTACTAGTGGTAGAGAAGGAAGAAAAGAAGATTGAAGTAACCCTAGTTTCTGTGAAGTGAGAATACTTAGCTGCTTTTGGTGCTAATAATAATGTTGAAGAAGAAGAAGAATCTCCATTGATGACCGCCCTCTTCAGATTTGCACCTAATTTACACCAAACTGATCGAAACATTTGAGCTTCACCCCGGAATGAAAATGAATGAAAGAAAAGGAGCGTTGAGACTGGTTTTCAGTTTTCACTAGAAATAGATGGGGGAAGAAAAGGGAAATCAATAAATAAATTAAAAAAAAAAAAGAAAAACTAGAAATGGATGGGGGAGGAAAAGAAAAGGGAAAGCCAAAACCTAAAATAAAATATTACTGTACATCTGTGGAATTCCGAGCCTGATATTTTTACCGCATGCTTTTTACCAACAGGTTGTGGTCCCAGTCTGGTGAATTTACCGTGCAACCATAAGACTATATCCACATTTGTATATGGTAAACACTTCAATGGTTAGGATCGTTGTTTATCACTTATATAAATCATTTACCTATATGCATCGTTGTTTATCACTTTAAAATTGCTACAGATTTTTCATTTGGTAAAATTTATGGTTATCAGTTTATGTTTATAGACTTCATAAATTGAAAAATGATTATATACTCCCTCTGTCCCACTATTAAGTAACCTAGTTTAAGTTTACACAATTTTTAAAGCAAGTAAGAGAAAAAGTATTTTTAAGCATTTTTTATAATTATACCATTTATGGATAATTAATAGTGAAATTTTAAAATGATTTATCTATTCGCAAACTTAGTATTATTGAAAAACATTTTAAAACACGTATAAACACGACTATCAAATTATGCATATTTCTTATAATCAATTAAAAGGATAATTTTAGAAATATCTCCTTATTTAGTGATGTAGGTCACTTATTAGTGGGACGGAGGGAGTATCATTTTTATTTTATTTTAAAACCCACCAAGACCTGTTTTTCCGGATATGGTACCGTCTCGGTAACAAGTTGACAAAAGCAGACCGGTGAGAATTAGAACTCATCCCACCCTCCGCGGCAAATATGTTTTGCAAGCCCCTGCAACTGCTCCTGTTGGTGTGTTTCCCTCCTATTTTCTGCACTTTCCGTTTCCCTTTTTATGTCAATTTGGAGGGAATCGCAGTGAGCGCACAGAAGGCATTCCTCGAGTTGAAAGCAGCTTGAGGTTCATTTGTGGAGTAAACATCCCCAGTCCCAGCCAATTGCACGGTCCAAAGTTGCATAAATGGCACCATCTCGGATTGCCTTGGCTACAACGTTCTCAACATCCGCCACAGGATTTGGTGAGATAAAACCTCAGTTCATAAGAAAGAGATGCTTATACTGCGAAGCCCTGTCCTGATGACATTATATCGCAACCTCACAATCAAATTGAGAGTCCTGCTGAGCTGAAAGTACTTGCAAACCTATCTGCAACATTCCTTAACAACTCCAAATCACCTGTACGAACAGCCTGAAAACCAAAAGAAAATTTGAAGATCTCTTGACAAAAGTCTTAACACAATGCATAACATTTAATGTGATTTTTTCCTAGTTGACTAGTTAAAGGGCTCACATGGAACAATAACTCGGCAGTCAGCAGCCATCTAATTGAGTCAAGTGGCTTATTTTTATAAGTTCAAATGTATAACTATATTGGAAGGTCACAGATAGCATACATATATACAAAATAGAAAAGCTACAGAGAAAAAAAAAACGACAAAAAGCAAGCTGGCGTTAGACCAGCAGTCAGCAGCCAAGTGAGTTAATTTTACAAGGTACAAATGTATAACCATTATTGGCAGGTCACGGAAAGCATACATATATACAAAACAGAAAGATACAGAGGAAAAAACGACAAAAAGCAAGCTGGCGTTTAACCGACGTGAGCAGAAGAATAGGCAATACCTCATTTAGTGCAAGTTTGAAGAGTCGGACTCACTTTTGCAAGCTCAAATTATGGCCTCAAAACTGTTTCATGCATTCCTGCATGAAGACAGTTCTCTCTGGAATTTCCCCCAATAGCAATTGAATTTCCCCCAAGGGTTCCAACTGGAGCTTTACAAGAAGCTTTCAGGAGGTTCTCTTTCGCATTAGTGTGCTCCAACTGAACAGTCCTAATCTTTCCCAAGGAAAAAAGGTATCGACCGCACTGCATAAAGAGAGTACAGTTAAATAACCTGACAACAAGTGCCTCACTAAACAAATCATTATTATACAATAACTTACAAGCATATTACCTAAGCTTCCTTTAATCATTCATAACAACACCAACCTCCTCAGAACCGGCATATGCTTTCCACATGTCAGTTACATTGATACACATCGCACATAGGGTAAATAAATAACTTACCTGACTCGATTTATGTTTTATACTACAATACCTAGTACACAAAAACCATGAAATAGATAAAGCCCCTCTTTGGTGCATGTGCATCAAAGTTATCTAAATAATTCAACACCAGATCATTTTTAAATTAAACTACAAACTTTGGCAAACACCAGTTAGTCAAATTCAGAAACACCAGTTAGGCACTTTCACAAAAACATTCATGAATAGAGGAAACACATAAAATCTTCCCAACCCAACTTAGATCCTATTAAAACGAAGCGAATTCAAGTTAACAAAAGAAAAATTACTCAAGATACTCAAACAAACTAAACCAGTAAAACAGACAATATGACGACAAGACTTGTGCTTTGTCTGCTTTGGCAACTCTAGCAACAGCCTGTCCACGAAGACGCGCAGTTCTCCGAGCAGCAATGACAAATATGTTGATGCTGCAGGAGGTGGAGAGGGCTGATTGCAAATAGCTTAGTCGCAGTACAATAGCTTATTAAGCGAAGGCCATTTTGCCAGACCATACACTGATAATGAAATAAAAATCATAACTGAGCATACAGCGGAACTTTGTGAAGCTTTCGTTCATCCCATTTTCTATCCTACCATGTACCCACAAAATACACAGAACCATTATATGCTTCCTTTATCTCTACTGAGAAATACCCAGCCCAAATTTGATACCCTTTAGTTTCACAATCTAAATTGATGAACCCTAGATAGCAGTTGTAGATAAACATGGCAGTAAGTAAGATTCAAACAACTACACCATGATAAGAGATATTCTTCATGCAGACATAAGAGGTCTTGCAATTTTTACTTTGGAAATAACAAAGCACGCATAAAGCAGAAGGGACTATGTATGCTGTAAATATGTCAATTCGGATAGTGTACAATACCGGTACTGCACATTCATCTCGTAAAAATCTTTCAGTTCTGAAGTAGCTGATGGCAATTCAACTGACCTTTAAATAACTTCATCAGTCCGGGAACTTGTTGCTCATACTTTAATACAAACTTCTCCAGAAATGCCTCATCTATCATTGCTGAAACTGCACTTAATGGAATCAGTTCCTTAATCAGACCCTTGGAGACTAGAATCTTAGTAACAGAACACCTTGGGATAATCCTCCCTTTCAAGCTACGATCAAAAATTAATGGGGATTCAGCAGCACTTGATGAATCATAACCCATTTCATTCACAAGGAAACTCATAATTGCCATAATCTTTTTCTCAGAAGCCATCATACAACGAGGATTCCTTCTAAATGCTGCTTGAATTTGAGCCTCAGACCAACCCCATCTCTTGTAAACATCCATCTTATTTTTCCAATTGACTTCAGTCATTGATGCCAGTGCATGGATAGCTACAAGAAATGTCGTATATAAGGGATTAAAACCCATTTCTTTAGTCTTTTCTACAATCTTTCTAAATTTATCGGCATCTTGAGTAAAAACTCTAGAATGCCAGATCAGATAATTAGTTATTTTAGTTTCAGGGACGCCTTGATTTCTCAAAAGCTCTATATTGACCATCACATTTTCGACCCCGCATGTACTGAGAATCCAAGAATTACGCTTAATCATTTTAATGACGTTTTCATCAGAGTCTAAAATGCCCTTAAGGGTATCGAAAGAAGGGATTATTACTTTACTGAAACTGTTCATCAGGATCCTCGGGCCAATTGAGAAGAAATCAGCCAGGTCAGTTCCATAAAGCCCTTTGGATTTGAAAAAATCTAATTTTGGTTTTAGGGTATTATGAGGATCAGATGAGAGAATGGACGGATGCTTAGTGATTATCTTAGAAATGTGGAGTTCAGTGAATCCGTATGCTTTCAGTAATGTTAAGACTGAATCTGGTTTGGTTGTGGTTTTGAAATTGAGTTTTTCAGAGGTAGAAATTGCTTCAGATTCAGACAATCCACATGAATTAATCAGATAAGAAACCACAAATGAAGAATCAGAATCAGAAGAAGTAAGATCACCATTATTACTAGTATCAGTACAGAAGGAAGAGAAGAAGATTGAAGTAATCCTAGTTTATGTAAGGTGAGAATACTTAGCTGCTGTTGGTGCTAATGAAGAAGAAGAAGATTCTCCATAGATGATGGCAGGCGTCCTCTTCAGATTTGCACCTAATTTATACCAAACTGATCGAAACATTTCAGCTTCTCCCCGGTAACAAAAAAAAAAGAGAGAGAGAGAGAGCTTTGAGACTGGTTTTCAGTAGAAATGGATGGGGGAAGAAAAAGTGAAGCAAAAACCTAAAAGATTAGGTCATCTATAAATCCGAGCCCAATATTCTTACCCCGTGGTTTTTTCTACCAATAGGTTGTGGTCATTCTGGTAAATTTACCAAATTTGACTTTTTTACCATGCAATCGAAGGACCGTAATCCACATTTTTATCTTTTGACAGGCTCATGAATTTTCTTTGCAGAAAAATAAAAAACACTTCAATTTCCAGCTTACTATGCATCCACCATGTTTATCACTTTGATTTTCGCTTAAAAGCTATACAGAAGTCGACGAGTCCCTCAACAAGATCTCTTATCAACGAGACCACACATACTCTCTCACGAAACAATATGACCTAAACTTTTGCAAGCTCCTGCTGCTGCTCCTGTTGGTGTGTCCCCCTCCTATTTTCTGCACTTTCCTTTTCCTTCTTATGTGTATTTGGAGGAACCGCAGTGCGCGCATGTTGAGGCAGAAGGAGTTCCTCGAGTTGAAAGCTTCTTGGAGTAAATATCCCCAGTCTGCTTCCATACCATCCACCCATTTGCATGGTCCAAAGTTGCATTGATGACACCATCTCGGATTGCCTTGGTTACAATGTTCCCAGCATCCGCCACAGGTTTCGGCGAGTCCAACCTCAGTTTGTGAGCAACATCAACAAGCGAAATGTGAGAATAAGAAAGACATGCTTATATTGCGGAGCTCTGTCCTGATGACATTATGTTGCAACCTCAAAATCAGATTGGGAATCATGTCTGAAGCTGAAAGTACTTGCAAGCTTATCCGCAACATTCCTAAACAACTCCGAATCACCTGTACGAACAGCATAAAACCAAAAGAAAATTTGAAGATCCCTTTACAAAATCCTTAACCAATGCGTAACATTTAAAGTGATTTTTTCCTACTTGCAATGACTAGTCCAGAGCTCACATGGAGTCAAGTGACTCAATTTTACAAGTTCTAATGAATAACTATATTGGCAAGTCACAGAAAGCATACATATACACAAAATAGAAAAGATACAGAGAAAGAAAAACCGAAAATAAGGAAGCTGGCGTTTAACCAACTTGAGCAGAAGAATAGACAATACCTCATTTAGTTGCAAGCTCAAACTATCGCCTCAAAACTGTTGTGAAAGGCATAAAGACAGCTCTCTCTGGTATTTCCCTCAACAGCAATTGAACTACGACGCCCATTTGTTGCATTGAATTCGGAAGCCAACTGCTCCAACAGGAGCTTTACGAGCAGCTTTGCAGGAGGCTCTCTTCGCATCAGTGTACTCCAACTGAATAGTCCCAATTTTTCACAAGGAAAAAAGGTATCGATAGAACTGCATAAAGAAAGTACAATTAAATAACCTGACAACAAGTGCCTTACTAAACTAAGCAGATAAGCTTCCTCAGAAATGGTTAACGCATTCCAAACTTCCACATATCTAATGCACTACTACAGAAAAAATACCAAGCCCATCCTGGGCGAATGTGGATCAAAGTTATCTGAATAATTCAACACCAGATCATTCTTATATTGAACCACAAACATTCACAACCACCAGTTAAAGCAAATTAACAAACACCTGTTAGGCACTTTCACCAATACATTCCTGAATAGAGGAAACACCAGTTAGGCATTTTCACAAGAACATTCATGAACAGATGAAACACCAGTTAGGCACTTTCACAGAACATTCACGAACAGCTTAGCAACAGCCTGTCCACGAAGACACCAGTTCTCCTAGCAGCAATGACAATTATGTTGATGCTGCAGGGCGTGGAACTCTGGCTGATTGCAAATAGCTTAGTCGCAGTACGAAAGCTTATCGAGCTGGCCATTCAGCGATATCCAGACCATACACTGATAATGAAATAAAAATCATAACGAAGCATGCAACGAATCTTTGTGAAGCTTTCATTCATCCAATTTTCTATCCTATCATGTTGCCACAAAATATGCAGAACCAATATATGCATCCATTATTTCTATTCACTATTGAGAACCACCCTGCGGTCCCTGCCTGAGTTTTACACCCTTTAGTTTCCCAATCGAAATTCATGTATCCTATAAAGCAGTTGTAAATAACATGGTAATAAAAACTACCATGACATATATTCAAACAACTACAACTTGACATATGTTCTTCATGCTGTTCATACATAAGAGGTGACACAATTGTTGTTTCGGGAATAACTAAAACGTTAGATCTTTTCCTTAAACAGACATTTGGAGACTAAAATTCTGATAACAGATCACTTTGGGATACCAGTTTTTACAGATATGGTACTGTCTCGGTAACAACCGCCACAGGGTTCCGTGAGTCCAACCTCAGTTTGTGAGCAACATCAACAGTGAAATGTGAGAATAAGAAAGAGATGCTAATATTGTCAAGCCCTGTCCTCATGACATTAAATCGCAACCTCACAATCAGATTAGGAGTCCTGTCTGAGCTGAAAGTACTTGCAAACTTATCCACGACATTCCTAAACAACTCCAAATCACTTATACGAACAGCCTGAAAACCAAAATGAAATTTGAAGATCTCTTGTCAAAATCCTTAAAACAATGCATAACATTTGTGATTTTTTTCTACGTGACTAGTTAAAGGGATCACATGGAACAATAACTAAGCAATCAGAAGCCATCTAATTGAGTCAAGTGACTTTATTTGACAAGTTCAAATGTATAAACATATTGGAAGGTCACAGAGAAGAAAAAAACGACAAAAACCAAACTGGCGATTAACCAACGTCAGCAGAAAAATAGGAAATACCTTGCAAGTTTGAAGAGTCAGACTCACTTTTGCAAGCTCAATTTATGGCCTCAAAACTGTTTCCATGCCTTTTTGCTTGAAGACAGTTTTCTCTGGTATTTCCCTCAATAACAATCGAACTATGATGGCACATTTGTTGCGTTGAACTTCGAAGCCAAGGGCTCCAACAGGAGCTTTACGAGCAGCTTGCAGGAGGCTCTCTTTCGCATCAGTGTACTCCAGCTGAACAGTCTTTCCCCTAAAAATGGTGTCGACAGAACTGCATAAAGAAATTACAGTTAATATAACCTGACAACAAGTGCCTCACTAAACTAATCATTATTGTACAATAACTTACTAAGCATACTACCTAAGCTTCCTTTAATCATAACAACACAACCTCCTCAGAAACAGCATATGCATTCCACATGTCTGAGACATTGATAAACATCGCAACTAACCTGACTCAATTTATGTTTTATATTACAATACCTAAAAAAATCAAAAACCATGTTTATCTCGATTTATGTACACAAAAACCATGAAATAGATAAAGCCCCTCTTGGGTGCATGTTTTATATGCAACACCAGATCATTTTTTAAATTAGATTACAAACACTGGGAAACACTAGTTAGTCAAATTTACAAACACCAGTTAGGCACTTTCACAAAAACAATCATGAATAGAGGAAACATAAACTCTTCCCAACCCAACTAAGATACCGTTAAAACAAAGCTAATTCAAGTTAACAAAAGAAAACTTACTCAAGATACTCAAACAAACTAAACCAGTAAAACAAACAATATGATGACCAGACTTGTGCTTTGTCTGCCTTGGCAACTCAAGCATCACACGTGATATCTCACACGGTTGTAAGTTCTGCCCTAAAAGATATCGAGAAGATATTTTCTTCTTCCCTTGTTTCATTTAGATCTAACCAGAGACGAGAGAGGTGAAAGAATGAGAAGAATATTAGGTAAGGTGACTGGCACTACACTTTCATCTCGATTGAACTCGAAATTTTTTAACTGTTAATGATTAAGATTCTTCTCTTAATGTTACAGCGATGAAAGATCCTGAAGAACATACTTAGAGACGATGAAAGTATAAGTTTGAAAAATTTGCAGTTTAATTGGTCGATAAACAAGTAAGTTATTGAAACCCAATCGTTGTTTATGCTTGAATCAGATGATATTTTGTGCTAATTTGTAAACGAATTGAAATTATAATTTAAGGGTTTCATGAATTTTTTTTTTCTTTTGTAATTTAGGGTTCAATTTGTGTGAAACTGAAAGTTTTGATTGTTATTTAACATGAGTTGTATGTAATATTTTGACTTGCTGGTGTGGATTTTGACATGCATGTATTGGATTTTGTTTGTATATATATCAGGGTAATATGGATAGGAACATCAGAGTTACTGTGAGCAATGGAAATAATAAGTTTACACCTATGTATTTTCCAAATGTTGTTGCTGGTATTAGTGGTCTTGGGTTTATACAAATGGTGAAGGATAGGATGATCAAAATGGGTATGGAAGAAAAGTTTAACCTTATGTTGTTTGATAAAGAAAATTTTATGTGTGAAAAGGAAAATGACTTTATTAAAATGTGGAACAAAGCTGTCCCAGATGAAGATGGATTTGTTGAGTATAAAGTGTTTATGGTTGATGGTGATGTACCATTTGGTTGTGGCAGTGATAAGGTAAATAGTTCAGTTGGTGGTGCACACAGTGGCAGTGGTAGTGGTTTGTCTAGTCTATATAGTACTCCTCCAAAAAAAGGGTTAGTAAGAAGCTTAATGTTAGGAAGAGTCCAAGACTAGCTGAACTAGCTAAGAAACAGTCTACAAAGCAGCAACAGAAGACAGAGTTCAGACCAACTAGATTGAACTTTGGTAATGAAGATGTGCCTGAAGTTATGACAACACAAGCTAGTGTGGCAAACAATATACATGATCAGCAAGAAACGGAGTTCTGGGATGATGCTGTTACACAATGTTCAATTATTGAAGATGCTAATATTAGTGAAGACCCAGTGAATCTGCAGAATGAAGAGGAAGATCAGTGTCATCCAGATGACAGGCCAGAATTTCAGTATGATCTTAGTGCAGATGATGAGGACGATGAAGACGAAGACGAAGACGAAGATGCTGTTGATAGTGCCTATTATGAAGAATTTTTGTCCAAGTTTTTTAATAATGAAGATGTTAGGGATGGAGTTGGTGATGTGGAATGGAATTTGGATGGGTCTGGTGATGAGATTTTGCCTGATAGTGGTGGGGTTGGTGATGAGAATTTAGCTGGTGGTACTAGTGGGGCTGGTGATGAGAATTTAGCTGGTGGTACTAGTGGGGCTGGTGATGAGAATTTAGCTGGTGGTACTAGTGGGGCTGGTGATGGTCATCAGTATGATATGGATGAAGATGAAGATGAAGAATGGGAAAAAGACTATGGTGGATATATTGGGAAACAAACTCTGACAATGGAGAATGAAGAAGCACCTGACCCTGAACCTGGTGTGTTGTGTACTAAAATGGCATTTCCAGACATAGTTGCTTTCAAGAAACATCTAAGAGAATATGCAGTACTGAAATTTATGCAGTATGAAATTAAGAAGACAGATAAAGAAAGATGTTATGCTGTTTGCAAGTTCAGACACATCAATGACTGTGAATGGAATGTGAGTGCAAGAGCAATTCCTAATTGTAAGACTGTAACTGTCAGGAGATGCAACTTAGAACACAAATGTAATAGGACTGGTGCTGATAAAAACCCAAAATGTAATTCTAGATTTGTAGCAGATTACTTGTTGAAGACAATGACTGCTTCCACTTCTTTGAAGAAGGGTAGAAAAATCATGAAAAAAATCATTT
This sequence comes from Papaver somniferum, assembly GCF_003573695.1. Taxonomy (NCBI): domain Eukaryota; kingdom Viridiplantae; phylum Streptophyta; class Magnoliopsida; order Ranunculales; family Papaveraceae; genus Papaver; species Papaver somniferum. The sequence continues at coordinate 17,283,188 of NC_039366.1, forward strand.
GGCCCCAATTAAAGGTTGACATACCTTATTGGGTTGCAAATGATGCAAGGGTATGACATTTTTTAACATTATTTCTTCTTCAGTTTATTGGTTCTTTGTTTAAGAAATTCACATGGCTAACTTAAGTGAAAATTCAATTTTTTTTGTGTAAACAGAATCTGGTCCTAGGCAAGTTGAATGGCACTTTTGAGGAAAGTTTCACCAAAGTTCCACAACTTTGTACTGCTGCTACAACTTTGAACCCTGGAAGCATTGGCCACTTCACTTATGCCAAAGATGGAGATGTTGATAGATTTGAGAGTTTATTTATATCATACAGCGCACAACTTAAAGGATTCTCAAATGGTTGTAGATTGGTTATAGGGCTTGATGCAATGCACTTGACAGGTAAATTAGGTGGTGTAATGATGGCTGCTACAGGTTTAGATGGTGAAAATAGCATATTCCCAATTGCTATGGGTGTTGGTACGGCAGAGACAGAGGCTAATTGGTACATTTTCTTGAAAGAATTGAAGACAAAAATACCAGATCAGTATGGATTGACATTTATCTCTGACAGACAAAAGGGTCTTACCGAGGCAGTGGCTGAGTTATTTCCACTGGCAAATCATAGGTTTTGCTTTAGGTAATACAACTTATGTTTATTATTTGTACCACAACAATTTTATTTTGGATAACCGTTTGTTACCTTTTTTGCAGACATCTATACCAGAATTTCCAGAACAATGGATACAAAGGGGAAAAACTGACAACCCTTCTATGGCAGGCTGCGAAAGCCTATAAGTATAGTCACTGGAAGGTACGTACTATTTGTAAATTTGTTGTACTTTTTTGTGGTAATTGTCAGTAGTAATTTACTACACCTATTACATATTTTTTAGGTACATATGGATGAAATGCTAGAAGTTAATAGTGATGCACATGAGTATTTGATGGATTTGGACCCAAAACACTGGGCAAGGTCATGGTTCCCACACGATGTTGCTTGTGAACATATAAATAACAATTTTTCAGAAAGCTTTAACAACATGGCTAAAAAACTTAGAAACAAACCTATCATCAAGTTGGTCACCATGTACACAGAGTTGGTTAATGGATTGTATTACAAGAGAAGGAAACTAGCTCAAACATGGCAATCTGGTGATCTGGTACCTGCTGCCAAAGATCTCATTGAGGTGATGGAGTCCCTTAGAGGAAACTTTGATGTTGACCCTGCAGAAGAGATGAAGACATATGAGGTGACTAATAAAATCACAAAGAAGGTCTTTACTGTTGAAATTGAAGAAAAAACTTGCACTTGCAGACAATGGCAACTAAGAAAATTTCCATGTGTGCATGCTACCTGTGTTTTGCATAGATTGAATCCCAATTGGGCAATGTGAGTAATCTTTCACAATAATAATCCCTACAATTTATAGAATATAGAGCTTCAATGAATGAGTGGTGTGTGTTATAGGTTGCAGTAATCAATGAATGGGTTATTTATGTTTGCAGGTACTGTAGTAAGTATTATACTGTGGACATGTATAGGACCACTTACTCTTGGTCAATAACTCCACTAGGAGACATTGATGAGTGGGAAAGTCAGGTGACCTTTATTGCTTGTTTTGAGAATCTTTTTTTAAATAACATTATCTTATTTGTACTTTTTATTTATAATTTTTTTTGTTTTCTTTCTAGATCTAGGTATATAAAGAATACTGAACATAATCCCTTTCTTCATCTTGTGTAGTCTAAGGTGGATCTGGTTGCTCCAATCAGATTAAGAGATCCTGGAAGACCTTGTGTAAGAAGGAAGAAATCTTGGATGGAGAAGAATAAACAAAGCAAACCTAGGCATTGTAGTACATGTGGTGGTGATGATCACAACAGCAGAACATGCAAGGGTGGGCCTGTTGGATCTAATCCAAAGAAGAAAAGAGTGAGAACAGAGATTCTTGTTGATGGAGATACTATTGTTGTAGGAACTATAGACACAAAGAAGATCAGGAAGAAATCTGCATCAGCAACTGCATCTTCAAGCAAAAGTGGAACTGCTGCTGCTGCACGTTCAACCTCTGTCCCTAAAGCTACATCTGTTGCTGGATCGAAAAGGAAGGCAAATGGAACTGCTGCACCTTTGACCTCTGCCGCTAAAGCTACATCTTCTACTGGATCGAAAAGGAAGGAAAATGGAACTGCTGCACCATCAACCTCTACAACACCATCTACATCTGTTTCAAAGAAGGTAACTACTGCACCAACCACCTCTTCCGCAGGTGGTGCTGGTTCTTCTTTAGCTGCTGGTTTGTTTAGTCAAACTTACCATGGCACAGTTAACATACAGAACCAGACAAATAATATTTGTGAACCATCATCAAAAAGGCAAAGAAAGCCTAACTCAAAGTATGTCTAGTCTAGTTTTTCTTTGTTCTAGTGGTCAGTGGTATTATGGTTGTATTAAGACTTACGGTTATGTTATGCTTCCCAAAAACTTTGAAGACTGGCTATGTTATGCTTCCCAAAAACTTTGAAGACCGGTTATGTTATGTTACCTAAAGATAATATGGTTGTAATATATTATGGTATTATGGTATGACCTGTATTATGGTATGATGGTATGGTCTTTATTGTTATAAAATTAGTAGTGCAATTCATATGTTATGCTTACATAAAGCATTTTACTTTCAAATTGTTCACGTAGAGCATTTTCAATCAACGGCTGTAAGCATTTACTCCGGCGACGTGTCCCAATTTGAGACAATGGTCACAGAAGTCAAAATGGGAAAAGGTAATATTGTTTTGGTAATTTCACTGAATATCACGTGCGAGTCACGTGCTTACTTCTTCATCTCAGTCCGTCAGATCTTTCGCATACGTGGCAACATCTTAGCGGTTCGGGGTATTTTTGTCTTTTTTGGCACGTGAGAACTCGCACACGCGGAGTTAACTGAAATTTCTAACAGTGGGGCAGTTTTCCAACTTTTTTTAACGTTGGGGCAGTTTTCCAAGATTGCAGTCCAAATTGGGGCAGTTTCCCAATTTTCCCTTTAATAATTAATGGGCATTCGGCAACCCTTGATGAATCATAACCCATTTCGTTCACAAGGAAATTCATAACTTCCATAATCTTCTTTTCAGAGGCCGTCATACAACGAGGATTCTTCCTAAATGCTAATTGAAGTTGATCCTCAGACCAACCCCATCTCTTGTAAACATCCTTTTTTTCTCTCCAATTGGCTTCCGTCATTGATGTCAGTCCATGTATAGCCACAAGAAAAATAGTATTGAAGGGATTAAAACCCATTTCTTTAGTCTTTTCTACAATCTTTCTAAATTTATCGGCATCTGCAGTAAAAACTCTAGGATGCCTGATCAGATAATCAGATATTTTAGTTTCAGGGACACCTTGATTTCTTAAAAGCTCCAGGTTGACCATCACTCTTTTAACTCTGTTTGCACTGAGAATCCAATGATTCCGCTTAATCATTTTAATGACGGTTTGGTCAGAATGAACAATGCTCTCAAGTATATCGAAAGAAGGGATTATTACTTTATCAAAACTGTACTTGAGGATCGTTGGGTCAATTGAGAAGAAGTTAGCAAGATCAGGTCCAGAAAGCCCTTTGGATTTGAAAAAATCTAATTTTGGTTTTAGGGTTTTATGAGGATCAGATGAGAGGATGGATGGATACTTATTGATCAGTTTAGAAATGTCGGGTTGAGTAAATCCATATGTTTTAAGTAGGGTTAGTACTGAAGCTGGTTTGGTTGTGGTTTTGAAATTGAATTTCTTAGAAGCAGTAATAGCTTCAGATTCAGATAATCCACATGAATTAATCAGATAAGAAACCACAAATGATGAATCGGAATCAGAAGTATTAGCATTATTACTAGCAGTGGTAGTAGATTTTTTTTGTGGTCCCAGTCCGGTGAATTTACCGTGCAACCATAAGACTATATCCACATTTGTATATGTTAAAAACACTTCAATGGTCAGGATCGCCGTCAGGATCGTAAGAATTTTTTTTGTCCTATATGATAATGGTATCAGCCCCTAATAAAGTTGGTATCACCTATATAAATCATTTACCTATATGCATTGTTGTTTATCACTTTAAAATTGCTACGGAATTTTCATTTGGTAAAATTTATGATTATCAGTTTATGTTTATAAATACTAGATAGATCTTCATAAATTGAAAAATGATTGTATACTTCCTCTGTCCCACTATTAAGTGACCTAATTTAAGTTTGCACAATTATTAAGGCTAGCAAGAGAAAAAAAATATTTTTAAACACTTTTTATAATTATACCCTTTAAGGATAATAAATAGTGAAATTTTGAAATGATTTATCTCTCAAACTATACCACGCTCCACGGATGTTCGCAAACTTCGTATCATTGAAAAACATTTTAAAACACCTACGTAACGGATATAAACACGACTATCAAATTATGCATATTTCTTATATTTCTTATAATCAATTAAAATGATAATTTTAGAAATATCTCTTTATTTAGTGATGTAGGTCACTTAATGGTGGGACAAAATCTAAAAATAACTAGGTCACTTATTAGTGGGACGGAGGGAGTATCATTTTTATTTTCTTTCAAACACCAATACCTGTGTTTTTCGGATATGGTACCGTCTCGGTAACAAGTTGACAAAAGCAGACCGGTGAGAATTAGAACTCATCCCACCCTCCGCGGAAAATATGCTTTGCAAGCCCCTGCAACTGCTCCTGTTGGTGTGTTTCCCTCCTATTTTCTGCACTTTCCTTTTCCCTTTTTATGTGAATTTGGAGGGAATCGCAGTGAGCGCACAGAAGGCGTTCCTCGACTTGAAAGCAGCTTGAGATTCATTTGTGGAGTAAACATCCCCAGTCTCAGCCATATGCACGGTCCAAAGTTGCATCCATGGCATCATCTCGGATTGCCTTGGCTACCATGTTCTCAACATCCGCCACAGGATTCGGTGAGTCCAACCTCAGTCCGTGAGCAACATCAAAAGTGAAATGTGAGAATAAGAAAGAAATGCTTATATTGTGAAACCCTGTCCTGATGACATTATTATTGCAGCCTCACAATCAGATTGGGAGTCCTGATGAACTGAAAACCAAAAGAAAATTTGAAGATCCCTTAACAAACTCCTTGTACAATGCGTATCCTTTAATGTGATTTTTTCTATTTGACTTGTTAAAGGGATCACATGGAACAATAACTAAGCAGTCAGCACCAAAAGCAAAATGGCGTTTAACTAACGTAAGCAGAAAAAAGGAAATACCTTGCGAGTTGATACACATTACAACTCTAGCAACAGCTTGTCCACGAAGACGCGCAGTTCAAATGTGGAGATCACAGAGATATTTATATTAATAGAATTCTGCAACGCTGTTACATGAATTTTGTTATTGACTGAACAAACTGAAGACTTAAACAAAAGCTAAGCTATGACTCTAATTGTATGTAAACATAGCAGTAGGAAACTCTTAGACCACTTCATCTGACTGACTCAAACAGATTCTCTTGAGTTCTCAACTGTGTTATCCTTAACATCCCCCCTCAAGTTGTATCGTAGCTGGCGAATGTGCAACTTGGACCTCAGAATGTGAAATATCGGTGCTGAGAGACCCTTTGTGAAGATATCTGCCAGCTGATCTCTCGAGCTGATGAACCTGACACTGAGTTGTTTATTTGCAACACGTTCCCTGAAAAAGTGATAATCAATCTCGATATGCTTAGTCCTTGCATGAAATATTGGATTAGCAGTAAGATATGTACCCCCCAGATTATCGCACCACAGAATTGGTACAATTGATAAAACACCAAGTTCAGATAATAAGGACTGAATCCAAAGTATTTCAGATGTTGCAATAGCTATTCCACGGTATTCAGCTTCAGTGCTCGACTTGGAAACCGTTTTTTGCTTACGTGCACTCCATGAAATCAAATTACCCCCAAAATAAATGCAATATCCACTAGTGGATCGACGATCATCCAAGCCACCTGCCCAATCTGCATCCGAGTATGCATGTAGAGAGAAATCTTTCGAGGCATGCAGATGAAGACCATAATCCACAGTATATTTAAGATATCGCAGTATTCTTTTGACAAGCTCTCAGTGTTCAATGTATGGATCATGCATATATTTGCACACTTTGTTGACTGCTACAGAAATATCTGGCCTGGTTAAGTGCAAGTACTGCAGTGCACCCACCACACTGCGATACAAAGTTGCATCTTCAAATCTCTTTGTTCCTCCTCGTTGAATCTTCACATTTGTAACTAATGGTGTGCACACTGGTTTAACACCATCCATCTTTGTACGTTTCAGAAGATCAGTTACATATTTTCTTTTAAGTCAGAAACAATTCTTTATCACTTCTTAAAACTTCTACACCTAAGAAGAAAGAGAAATCTCCCATGTCTTTAGAAATGTCGGGTTCAGTAAATCCATATGTTTACAAGGTCAGGTGTAAAAAGCCCTTTGGATTCGAAAAAATAGTAATTGATTAATTTAGAAATGTCGGGTTCAGTAAATCCATATGTTTTTAGTAGGGTTAATACTGAATCTGGTTTCGTTTTGGTTTTGAAATTGATTTTTTAGAAGCAATAATAGCTTCAGATTGTGATAATCCACACGAATTAATGAGATAAAAAACCACAAATGAAGAAGAATTGGAAGTATTATTACTAGCAGTAGCAGTAGAGAAGGAAGAAAAGATTGAAGTAACCCTAGTTTATGTAAAGTGAGAATACTTAACTGATGTTGGTGCTGATAATAATGTTGAAGAAGAAGATTCTCCATTGATGACCGCCCTCTTCAGATTTGCACCTAATTTACACCAAACTGATCCAAACATTTCAGCTTCACCAAAGTAAGAAAAAAAAAAGATGGTCTTTGAGACTGGTTTTCAGCAGAAATGGATGGGGAAGAAAAAGTAAAGCAAAAACAATAGTAAAATATTACAGCATCTGAGAATGAATTTTTGAAATCTTACCCCCATGGTTTTTACTAATAGGTTGTGGTAAATTTACAAAACATTTTCACCGTGCAACCGAAAGACCATATGCCATATGGATATCTTTTGACAGGCTCATAAATTTTCTTTGAGGAAAAGTGAAAAACACTTCAATTTCCGGCTTGCTATGCATTTGTGTTTATCACTCTGATTTTCGCCGCGTCACCTAAAAGGCTAGTTTGGTATTGCTGTGAATTTTAGAAAAACGCTTTTTTGTTGTGTTGTGATGTGCGTTGCTGTGTTGTGCTGTGGAAATAAATCGACGTGACGTTTGGTAAATTATAATTTAAAAAGCACTGTGTAATTAACAAACTGTAAATTATGTTTGGTAAACTGGTATTTAAAAGTGCTGGTGATGTAGTTAATGACGAAAATAGACATATTTCAAAAATTAGTTTTAAATACAATTTTATTATAATACATTATATTTCTAATTTTAACATTTTAACATATTTAATAAAATATAAGTAATATTTATTTTATTTTTTATTACTTAATAAAAAATTATGATTATGGTTTGCTTAGAAAATATCATTATTTTAATTTTTATTAAATTTTTATTATTTTAAATAATGATTTTTAATTATTATTGTATTTATTATTTTAAATAAAAAATGAAAAAAATAGAAAAACAAAATAAAAGTTAGAAATATAATGGGGTAAAACTTGTCTTTATAATACATTAACAAAGTTAAAATAGAGAATTAATTAAATCGAATTATGTGGGTCCACAACTTCTGCTTTTCCAGCTTTTAAAAGCTAGTGCTGAGTAGCTTTTAAAAGCAGGCCTAAAATGAATGTGCTTCTCTCCAAAAGCACTTTGAAAAAAATTTACCAAACATAATTTTTGGTAAAAGTTTGTTACATGTTTGTTACAAAGTGCTTTTGGTTGAAAAAAAACAATCCCAAACGGGGTTAAAAGCTATACATGTACTCGGCCGGACTCGACCTTGTCCTCAAAAAGATCGATGCAAAAACTTCTATCTCACACCAACTCCAACAAAAACTCAAAATTGTTCAGTAAAATTTATGTTTATCAGTCTAAATAAAGGGATTTTTGATAAAGTATCCCTAATTTTAACTTTACATTAAAAAATGTCCCCATTTTTTTTAACTTTCTAAAATGCCCTTGGTTTGACCGTTTTATACAATAAACGTTAAAAATCGGTAAACGGCAGTTAACAGCCGTTATTGCTTAGGTGGCAGCGCAATAATAGTCTAAAGAGCCCTTTGAACTAAATAGAGTTGAATCTACTTGAATCGCCGAGTTGAAACGCTGATTCAACTCGAGACAATAAGAAACACGTGGCATCCATCTAACCATCCATGTAAAAGAAAAATCAACGGCCCACAATAAGATCTAATCTCCCAACGGTCTTATTCCCAATTCCATCTTCTTCAACCTGTATATATACATATGATCTTCCATATGTTTCTACAACTCAAAAAAATTCACTATAAGCTAAGAAAACTCAGAAACAGTGAATGGTGGAGGTGCAAAAGACTCTCCAGGTAGTAGTAGTAATAACAACAACAACAACAATCATAAGGTGAGAATGAAAAAAATCATCACTCATTGTGCTATGTGTGAATAAGGTAATCATGACACAAAAGTGTGTCCTTGGTTATATTCTAGGTGCAAGCATGTTCCTTGTAATGGTGTAAGAGCATTGCTTTAATCTACAACAAATGAAAACTATGAGAAAATATTTTTAAAGTGCACAATACCTACCTGCAATTATTTTGAATGGTTTGAAGATGCTTCTAACCATTGTAACTCCAAGTTGGTGTTGTTACCTTCAGATAAAAGCTGCCAAGCTTGTGGAGTAGATGATCACTGCTTTGAAAGTTGTCCGCTGCACCATCAAATTTGCTTCTCTTCAACCTGCAGTTCCAGAATGTACCTGAAGATATGCAACAATCAACACAACAAGGGAATAGCTTACCTTACCTGCCAAAAATGTGATGCATTTAGATGGGCTACAGATGATATCTTCCTTGTTGCAAAGGAGAGAGTTAGAGATTCAACACAACAAATGATTGATTTTATAACAAAATTAGGAAAAGGTCTTAACATGTAAACCTGCTTCATTTCATATGTAATACATGATTTAAAAAGTATTATTTCATACATAAAGTTGTTCCAAAATAACATTGTTTTCCAAAATAAAGATGGTCCAAAATAACGTTGTTTTAAAAAGTCATAACCCTAACTACTGCAAACCACATAGTGTCATTCACTTCTTTGTCTAACTCATGTTCTTCTTCTTTGAAGTTGTAGAAGCTTTAGCAGGAGCTTTCTTAGCTTTAGAAGAAGATGCAGCAAAAGATGGTTGAAGCAAACACAAACCACTCACATTCAACCTTTCCTCTATGGTCAAACCTATTTTCACACCAAACCCTAAGTCTTTTCTTGTCACTCTTTTCAGCCTTAAACTCACATTCATTTTTAACACAGAATAACTTAAGATGTCTTTTGAATGCATCTTTATCAGGAAAGGTAGTACCTACTATCATTTGTGAAGGATCTAGTGGTTTAAGAAAATCTGAGTCATCAAAAAGCTCACCAGGTTCATCCTCAAACTCAGGGTTATCATCTTGAAAATCCTTGTAATACTGTGGGTCTTCTTCACCCTCTTTACCTAAACAAGTACAAAACAAAAAGCTCTAGTTAGTTCTACACCTTCATCACTCGTATAAACAAGCCATAACAAAACAAAAACAATAATGGGAGCCCCAAAATAATATGCTACAACCATAAAAGCAAGAACATTAAAGTGCCATGTCAGTCTTCTACCTTGGTCATTTACTTCTGCACCATCATCATTATCTGCATAAGAATAACTTAAATCAGTTAGTACAACAACAACTAATGCATCAGTAAATATTAAATGCACAAAAGTAAAAAACAGTAACTCAAGTGCTTAGGTTATAAGCACCTTCAACTGCATTTTCACTTTCAGCATCACTTGAATCTTCACTGTCTTCATCACTATTATAAGCAGATGCAGCTTCAGGATCTTCTACAGGATGGCACTCATCCAGTTCTTTGTTCTCAAGTTGAATTACAGCCTCATCTATTTGTTTTTCTTTCATTTTCTTTAACCAATATTCATCATCAAAAAAAGTCATCATCAACTAAAAGTGGTTCCTCATTTACTTGAATTGGTGTACTACTTGATCCTTCTCTCAAATTATCACCAACAACACTTGCTTGAGTAGGTTGTGAACTGCCCTGCCCAAACAACTTCCTAGCAGTGCCACCACCATCACTTTTGTTTTTATCACCTCCAAGTCTTGGGCTTCTTCTCACTTGAGGTGACTTTGATACTGATTTCTTAGGTATGACATCCCATTCTGGATTTTTAATCTTGACTACCAACTGAATGAAACCATTGCCATTTACTACAGCATTGTCCCAAAACCAAAAAAAAAACACTGATCATTCTTTAGAGTCAATGGATGTCCATTGTCTGATATCCACATTAAAATAACTTCATCTATATCTTCCAAACACAACTTCCTCCTGTGAACCATTTGCTGAGACATCCTCAGATTCATCTTATCTCTTTGTAACTTTTTGAAAGCAAATTGAATTTTACTGTCAGTACAATAACAACTTATGTCTCTAAATTTGCTTTTTTCCCTTATCAATGTTGCCACTGAAATATACAGAAATTCAAAACAACATTATTAGGTATTGATACAAATACAAACCAAATCCAGACTCAATACACATACAAATACAAACCCAATACACATACAAATACTAACAGAAACTCTAACAAAATTAAACAATTAAAAAATAAATAAATAAAAGGCTTTCATCAGATTCAACTGCAGATTCTTCACATCATCATTTGTTTTCAATTTTAAGTGACAGACAAAAACAAAACGAAGATTCCCTTTGTTTTTCACAGACAAAACAAAAGAAACAGATAAAAAATGATGAAAAAGTGAGGGTTTCAAAACAATAAGTTATGGGTTTCACTTTATATTGATCGAAAAAGCTTCCAAATCATTTGATTTAATCATGCAAGTACAAATCTAACAAAATCAAAACTTAGGGTTTCAAAATATCTTACCTGGACATCACCTTTTCCTTTCCAGTCGTCGCCATCGATGGAACCATTCAATTTAATCTTCCATAGACTGATGAATCAAACCAAAAACATCTATCGATTTCACTAATCGATTCAATTGAATCGCCAAATTATTTTTTATTCTTCTCTGAGACGAAGAAAGAGAGACAAAAGAGAGGAAGAAAGAGAGGGTCAAGTGAAGATATTTCTCACCCTTTTAGATAAGTGATGGGTTTTTAGATTTGACCCAATTTTTGACTAGGTAAACGCACATTGACTCCATTATGCCGGTCCAAGTGGTGAAAGTAAACGGTGAGGGCATTTTAGAAAGTTTGAAAAAAACGGAGGCATTAATTTTATGGGTTTAAAAAAACGGGGATACTTTATCAAAATTCCCTTAAATAAAATCATAAACTGAAAAGTGATTATATCATTTTTATTTTCTTTTAAAACATATCGAGACCAGTATTACAAACACAAGGAAAGGTATTGTCTAGTTAACAACTTGACAAAAGCAGCTGAGAATTAAAACTCATCTTCATCCTCCCCGTCAATATGCTTTGCAAGCTGCTCCGGTTTGTGTGTCTCCCTCCTGTTTTCTGTGATTTCGTTTTCCTTCTTATGTGAATTTTGAGGGAATCGCAGTGCACGCACAGCCTCGTTATGCATATTGAGACAGAACGCAATTCTCGAGTTGAAAGCAGATTGATGTTCATTTGTGGAGTAAACATCCCCAATCTCCTTCGATGCCATCCACCCATTTGCATGGTGCAAAGTTGCATCAATGCACCATCTTGGATTGTGTTGGCTACAAAGTTCTCAGCATCCGCCACAGGGTCCGCTGAGTTCAACCTCAGTTTGTGAGCAACATCAACAAGCGAAATGTGAGAATAAGAAAGAAATGCTTATATTGCGGAGCCCAGTCCTGATGATGTTGGAGCCTCACAATCAGATTGGGAGTCCTGCTGAGCTGAAAGTACTTGCAAACTTATCCGCAACATTCCTAAACAACTCCAAATCACCTGTACGAACGTCATGAAAACCAAATGAAAATTGTAACATTTAATGTGATTTTTTCCTACAGGACTAGTAAAAGGGCTCACAAGGAACAATAACTCAGCAGTAAGCACCCATCTAACTGAGTCAAGTGACTTTACCATATTCGTAGGTTGCAGAAACCATCCATATATACAAAATCAAAAAGATACAGAGAAAAAAAAAACGTCTAAAAGGAAGCTGGCATTTAACCAACGTCAATCCTATATTGGTAGGTCACAGAAAGCATCCATATATACAAAATAGAAAAGATACAGAGAAAAAAACTCACTAAGAGGAAGCTGGCATTTAACCAACATGGGTTGCAGAATAGGCAATACCTCATTTAGTGCAAGTTTGAAGAGTCAAACTCACATTTGCAAGCTCAAATTATGGCCTCAAAACTGTTGTGAAAGGCATGAAGACAGTTATTTGCCTCAATAGCAATCAAACTACGATGCCCATTTGTTGCATTTAATTCAGAAGCCAAGGGCTCCAACAGGATCTTTACAAGCAGCTTGCAGGAGGCTCTCTTCGCATCAGTGTACTCCAACTAAATATTACCAATTTTTCACAATTAAAAAGGTATCGACAGAACTGCATAAAGAAAGTACAGTTAAATAACCTGACAACAAGGGCCTTACTAAACTAACCATTATTGTACAATAACTTACTAAGCAGACTACCTAAGCTTCTTCTAATCACAACAATACAACCCGCATCAGAAATGGCATATGCATTCCACATAACTAATACATTGATGCACTTCACGCATAAGCTACTAGAAAAAAACCATGAAATGGATAAGCCCATCTAGGGCGAATGTGGATCGAAGTCATCTAAATAATTCAACACCAGATCATTCTTATATTGAACCATAAACATTCACAACCACCAGTTAGGCAAATTTACAAACACCTGTTAGGCACCTTCACAAATACATTCATGAACAGGGGAAACACCAGTTGGGCACTTTCACAAGAACATTTATGAACACCAGTTGGGCACTTTCACAAAACATTCATGAACAGGTTAGCAACAGCCTGTCCACGAAGACACCCAGTTCTCCTATCAGCAATGACAATTATGTTGATGCTGCAGGGTGTGGAACTCTGGCTGATTGCAAATAGCTTAGTCCCAGTACGAAAGCTTATTGAGCTGGCCATTCAGCGATATCCAGACTGTACACTGACAATGAAATAAAAATCATAATAAAGCATACAGCGAATCTTTGTGAAGCTTTCATTCATCCTATTTTCTATCCTATCATGTTGCCGCGAAATTCTCTATTGACTATTGAGAAACACCCTGCCTGAGTTTTACACCCTTTAGTTTCCCAATTGAAATTCATGTATCCTATAAAGCAGTTGTAGATAAACATGCTAATAAAACTTACCATGACATGTATTCAAACAACTACAACGTGGCATATATTCTTCATGCTGTTCATACATAAGAGGTGACACAATTGTTGTTTCGGGAATAACTAAAACGTGCTTTGTATGCTGTAAATATGTGAACTCAGATAATGTACTTACCGGTACTGCGCAGTCATCTCATGAGATCCTTCAGTTCTGAAGTAGCTGTTGCTAATTTAACCGATCTTGGAATACCTCCATTGGTTAAGGAACTTCTTGCTCATACTTTCTTACAAACTTCTCTAAAAATTACTCGTCTACCATAGCTGAAGAGATCTTTTCCTTAAACAGACATTCAGGGTCTAAAATTCTGATAACAGGTCACTTTGGGATAATCTTCTCCTTCAAGCTATAACAATTGATGAATCATAACAGAATTTTCTTCTCAGGGGCCTTCATACATGTAGGATTGTTCCTGAGTGTTGATTTAATTTGATCCTCAGACCAACCCCTCGTAAACATCCTTTTTTTCTCCAACTGGCTTGATAACAATACAACTACCACATCCAAACATTCTCATTTGTTTGAGGGAAACAAACAAGAATGTATTACAAAAGTTACAAAATTAGAGGGAAGCAAAATGTCTGATGCAGGGGCAAAGTTCATCAAGATTACACATCGAAGAAAAATTCATTGTAAAAATCTCATCTTTTAACTTTTAAGAGACAAACTGCACATTTGAACAAAAGAATAAATCAGGTAAGTTAGGACCAAAATCCTGAAGAAATCTAAAGAATCATACCTGACCGGTGCCTCCTTCAGAAGATTTCCTACCCTGTGCTGTAACAATTTAAGATTTTTAGGTAAAGACTTGAATTATTAGGTTAGGAATCAGACTGCTTTATGATAAAATCGATACTCTACATCAATTCAATTAAACTAGTTACTCTACATCAAATCCAATTAAACTACTTAGAGAATAATTATTTTACAAATTAGAAAAATAAACACATTCCGATCCACTAATTCAAACACATTCCGATCGGACAAATTGTCTAAGCTTTAGGGTTCTTCCGCAGCCAGTCGAACTCTCCTCCTCGCGCCGCCATCATGACGTTCTTCCTAGCGCAACTCATACAATCGACACCTCCGGCATCCAACAGAACGAAGGATTGTGTAGAAACAATGCATCCGCAGTGCAGCCGTTTTCCACAAGATTCGCAGTTCCTCCAACCAGCAGCACTACTGTGAAACATATCGCAGAACCTCCCTGAGTCGTAAGCTGAAGCACATGTTTCGCAGAGTTGAGCAGAATCTCCGGTTCTGAGACGCCATCCTTTTCGATACGTTGTTTCGGATTTAGTGTCTCTTTCACAGCTTGGATTAAAGCACATCTTCATTTTCATCATCGGAGGAAGAGAAGACATCTCCAAAAACCCTAGAAAATTCCACTGAAACCCTCATCATACTCTCTTCCCTTTATGGTATGTTTATAGTCAAAGTCAACAGTTTGACCTGACTTTTAATAGTGGGACCCGAGGACCTGCCCTGAATAGTGAAATGGTTAATCTGGGATCTGGGTCTCGTCTCGGTAAGGAGGTCCTTGACAGCGGTATGTTTGGGATGTTCCCTTGACATTTTTTTTTTTTTTTGTGAATTAGGTACTCCAATAGAAAACTAACTTAAGGCGTTAGCAGCCGTGATTACAACAGTGTTATAGCTATGTATTACAGCTAACAAATTAAAGAAATTATTCACAAATACAAGATCAAAAAGAAGATAATTCTTATTATTATAATCTTATCAATTCTGGTTACACAACTCATGAATATATATAGAGCCCAATATATTATGATAAAGCAAAGATCTTATATACTAGGAAACAATATATTATCCTTAAATAAGGATATATATTAGCACTCCCCCTCAAGTTGGTGCATAGATATCACACATGCCCAACTTGTCCAGAAAACTCAAGTATTTTTTGCATGACACTCCATGTGTGAGAATATCTGCAAGTTGTTCTTCAGACCGAACCGGTGGCAGCTCAATAATGTTGTTGTCCAGCTTCTCTTTGATGAAGAACCTGTCGACCTCCACATGTTTAGTACGATCATGTTGAACAGGATTATGAGCAATATCACGCGCAGCTTTGTTATCACAATACAGAGTAATAGGATCCTTGAGAGGAACCCCCAAATCCTTAAGGAGAAGCCTCAACCACAAAGTTTCACAAGTGCCATCTACCATACCTCTGAATTCAGCCTCTGCGCTTGATCGTGTAACAATATTTTGTTTCTTACTTCTCCAAGTAACTAAGTTACCTCCCACAAAGGTAAAGTAGCCTGCAGTATAACGTCTGCCATCTATTTCTCCTTCATAGTCAGAATATGTATATGCCACAACCTTTCTATAATCTTCATTTTTAGAGAATAAAATTCCTTTTCCAGGAGCAGACTTCAAATACCTCAAAATACGTAAAACTGCATCCATGTGTTGTTCACCTGGATTGTGCATGAATTGACTAACAACACTGAGTGCATAAGCAAGATCTGGCTTTGTGTGAGATAGATACATCAATCTCCCCACAAGTCTTTGATATCTCATTTTAAGCAGGAACTTAATCAGGTTCAATACACAAATTTACCTTTTCTTTTAAAGGTGTATGGATTGGCTGACATGCTAACATGCCCACTTCTTTTAGCAGATCAAGAACATATTTCCTTTGTGATAAGAAAATTCCTTCACTGGATCGAGAAACTTCAATCCCAAGGAAGTATTTAAATGAACCAAGATCTTTCATCTGAAATTCCTTTGGTAAGTATCTTTGCAAAGATTTCCTCTCCTATGGATCATTCCCTGTCACCACCATATCATCTACATATATGATAAGAGCAGTAATTTTATCCTTCCTTTTCTTTATGAACAAAGTATGATCAGAATTACTATGACGATATCCAAAGTTCCTCATAGATTTGGTGAATCTGCCAAACCATGCCCTTGGAGATTGTTTTAGTCCATACAATGACTTGTTTAGCTTACATACCTTCTTACCATGATATCCTGGAACTGAAATACCAGGTGGGAGCTCCATGTAAACTTCTTCAGTTAATTCACCATGCAAGAAGGCATTCTTTACATCAAATTGTTGCAAAGGCCAATCCAAGTTTGCAGCAAGCGATAACAATACTCGTACTGTGTTGATTTTCGCTACTGGAGTAAAAGTTTCTGTATAGTCGATACCATAAGTTTGGTTGTACCCTTTAGCAACTAATCTTGCTTTATAACGTTCAATCTCACCATTTGCCTTGTATTTAATGGTGAAAATCCAACGACACCCCACAATCTTTCTTCCTTTTGGACAATCAACATAATCCCAAGTATCATTCTGAAAAAGGGACCTCATTTCTTCTTCTATAGATGCTCTCCATTTTGGATCAGCTAATGCTTCCTACACATTGTTAGGAATAAAAACAGTATATAGTTGATTCACGAATGCCTTATTAGCTTTAGACAAACGATGGTGAGAGACATAATGACTCATAGGGTACTTAACCTTACTAGAGATTTCAGGTTCATATATGGGTTTAGGAATACCACTGTTTACACGTTGTGGAAGTTGTCTCCTAGATTCTTCAAGAACACCCGTAGCAGACGATTGGTTTGGTGTTTCATCTTCTTGAGGTAACGTAGACTCTAGAATCTCTTCTATCATAACCTCATCTTGAATCTCTATATCACGATCTAATACTGTACTTTCTGTTTCTTCTCGTGAAGAACTTTCATCAACAGATTCTCTTACCATATCATCATAGTTGACAATAACATATACATCAATTTCCGATATATCTTCATCATAGTTAAGAGTCTGAATTTCCTTATGGTACCCCCCCTGAAGTTCAGACTCACATGAAAAATACATAGTATCTTGATGAAATACAACATCCAAAGTAGCAAACATTCTTTTGGTTGGAGGATGATAGCAACGGTATCCCTTTTTAGTTGTTGCATATCCCACAAATACACACTTCAGAGCTCTAGGAGCCAACTTATCACGTTGGTTCTTGTGCAGATGAACATAAGCTACACAACCAAACACATGAGGCGGCATATTAGGAACAGTTGGATCCACAACTGCTTCAGCAAGAGCTTGATGGGGTGTTTGAAATACAATGGTACTGGATGGCACTCAATTGATAAGATATGCTGCAGAAGTAAGTGCCTCTCCCCAATACATCAGTGGCATATGTGCTTCTATCAATGAAGCACGGACCACTTCCAGTAAGTGACGATTTTTTCTCTCTGCTACTCCATTCTGCTGAGGTGTATTAGAGCAAGTAGTTTGGTGAATAATCCTGTGTCCCTCAAAATAATGTTGAAGGTCAGAATCCATATATTCACCACCATTATCACTATGAAGTACTTGAATCTGTTTGTTGTACTGAGTGTTAATCATCTTACGGAACTTTTGAAACAAGGCGGTAACTTCACTTTTGTTTTTCATGAGACACACCCACGTCATTCTAGTGCAATCATCAATAAAAGTAACAAACCATCTTGAACCACCCAGGGTAGTAGTCTTAGATGGCCCCCAAACATCAGAGTGTATGATCATAAAAGGAACTGGACTCTTATTGAATGATAATGGAAAAGAAGCACGATGGATTTTTGCAAGTTCACATACTTCAAAATGAAAACTAGAAATATCAAGTTTTGCAAAAAAAAACTAGGAAATAATTTTTTTAAATAACCAAACGACGCATGTCCCAATCGTCGATGCCATAACAAAATTTGAGATTTTTGTCTCTCCCCCTCAGAACCATCAGCAAGAAGAGTTTGACGCAGCTTATCCGAACTACTTGACACCAAATCCAGATAATACAGCTTCCCACACTTAACACCATAACCAATCGTTTGCTTCGTTGTGATGTCCTTAAAAACACAATAGTCATGCCAAAATATCACTACACAATGTAAAGTATTAGTTATTTGGGAAACTGATAGGAGATTACAGTCTAATGTAGGAACTACTAAGACAGAATCTAAGTTTAAAGTTTCAATGAGAGATATTGACCCTTCACCAGTAATTGGATCTTGTGAGCCATTTGCAGTAGAGACTGTTTTTTGTAAGGATGGTTGAAGGGGAGAGATTTGTTTATAATCACATGTCATATGGTCTGTGGCACCGGAATCAACTATCCATCAATTATTCGAAACAAGTGAAGAAACATTTAAAAGCTTACCATCATTACTGATAGGCGCATTTATGTGCCTAAATTGTCCTCAATGTTTCGTATTGTTGGTACTCGTTTTCGTCCTTATTATGGTGTTTTGTGTATTTTTAGGTATTTTTGGAAAATAAATATTGTTGGAAAAATCGGCTCGAAAAATCACTCGGAACACCCCCGGAAGACACTTGCTACACGGAGCCCAGATTTGGTTAAGGGGCACCTCAATTACTAAGGGGCATCCCAAAAAGGCAGCTGCTGTTCACACCCCTACTCTGCTAAGGGGCGTCTCTTCTTCACGTACAAACTGTTTTGGCGGGAAAAATGGTGTATCACCTGCGGAACTTTTGGAGACAATTTTGACGACATTTCTGTTCGATTTCTTCGTGGGTTTGGATTGATATCCACCTGTTTCACCGAAATAGGGTTTGCATATGGGTCAGATACGATAAGGGAGGCAGATTTCTTCATATCTCGGCAAAACAGGGACACGAAATTCTGTTGTGCGTTCCCGGTTTTGTGAGTAATTCGCAGAGGTTGGTGTGTGTCTTCAAGGAGTTTCACTACAACATAGACTTTGTCTCAGCATGTTTAGAGGATGCAGGCACGTGGAACTGATAAGAAAAGGAAGTTTCCTTCGACAAACAGGGCAGTTAGAGCGTCGGATATTCTTTCCTTGTATTTGGGGGATATGCTTTGAAGGGGAGAATATTTTGTCGGAGGATTTCATTCTTTAACAGTGGAGAGAGCATTGACAATTCATTAGATAGCAGAGAAGACTTTCTGTAACTGGCAGTGAAGAGTAAAGGTGATTGATAGTAGATTATTTTCGGAATTTATTATGAGAAGATATGGAGATTGTCGCAGCCTGTTGAGTATAAAAAGAGTTCTGGAGATCATATGAGGGGGGATGAAGAGTTAAGGGTATTTTTAGAGCAACAAAAATCGCTGCAGAGCGATTCTGCAGTAGCAACAGAGAAGAGGAAGAAGAGAGTTGCAGACGACACATCAGAAGTGTCGTTCTCAAGAACCCTAAAGCTGAAGAACATAATACTGCAGAGGAAAGTCGTAGTCAGTGTCTTATATTCAATATGTTCTGTAACGGTCCATTAGTCACGCTTATCTTCAGTTAGTAACACCTCTTGTAACAGTGTATTATGTAACGTCCATTAGGTGTTGCAGATTCGCTGTTTTATACCTTTTCTCCTTGTAAACACCTTTTTGAGCAATGAAAAATTCCTTTGAGTGTGTTTTCACCATGTTGAGCTAGACCCCATCACTGGGACAACGGAGGAAGCAACTTTTCATGATTGTGGTAAATGAATTAATTCTTTTATTGACTTTTTGCATAGATTTAATTGTTTTATGATTTCAACTAATTATTTGTTATTTTGTTAGATGCCGCATGCTTAATTTTAATTACTTTAGATGCGTCATGATTTTAACTTACAAATAATATTTTACGAAATCTATTTTTGGCAAAGAACTAGAGTCACAATTTCTTCTGTTTGAGCTATATTGTTTAGAGTTAATGACTAAACCACAACAATATGAAAAGTAGTGAAATCCCGAGTCCCGGTCTCTCTTCATCCTATGACAAATTTTGTATATATATTTTTCCTTATTTTCTTTATTAAATCTTAAAACAAATTCTCAACAAATCTGAGTGAACGAATCATCTTACTACAACATCATTGAAAATTAACCATCAATTTTTGGCGCCGCCGACGCGGATTTGTTTATAAATTTGTTTTTAGTTTTTTTTTTATTTGTTATTTTTTACGCGTTTTGATACTTTTGTTTTCTTTCATATTTGGAGCAAAGCTCAAGAAAAATAGAAGTGCTGAAAAGAAAGGCGAAGCCCAAAAAAAGGAAAGAAAAGAGAAATCCAAAAGGAGTGAAGAAGAAGATTTTGTAAATAATTTTTATTTTATTTTATTTTTTTAGAAACTGTAATTAAGTTTTTTTTAATATTTTTGTAAAGTTTTATTTTTGGACATTGGACATTTTTATTTATTTATTTTTTTAAAACCCTACGGAAGGGTACTTTTAAATAAACTGTTTGCAGAGAAGGACGACGATTACGATATCGTCTCGGCCCCTCGGGTTCGTACACTGACATTGGATTTGGTGGCCCGAGTCGACTTCAACGGTTCATCCCCCGTCTGGAACGGGAGGTAAGAATTCTAAACACCCGCGAATCCCCTGTCAGCGGGTTTACTGGATGATTTTGTATGCTTATATGTTGAGGACCTGAAATCGGATTTAATTTTCTAGTAAAGGGCAAGGCCTGGCCAAATCAAGATAAGGACTCGGATTTCATCACCGTTTTCTTCTTGCCCGCCTTAGGAACACATAACCTACGCGAACCTAAGCCTTAAAATTTGGACTAGAACGAGACCGATAGGGTAACAATCTTAATAGGAAAGTCATTCGAAAAATATTGGTTACTCTTTTAAGCATACTTCGAAGTTCATGATGGTTTCTGTGAATTGAATGCGTGACTGCGCCGCCTTGTAATGCGGTGAGGCCTTGGGTATCAAAGCTCCACGCAGCTTCCCTCGCCTCTATTCAACTTACTTTGACTCTGATTGATTCCAGAGGGGTTTGCTCAAATTGTAACGAATTCCCTTTCGAAGGATTAGAAGCTGGTCTAGAAACAATCTAAGTGGAGCCATCATGATTTTTGTTTGCTAGATAAAATAGGCTTGTTGTGGTCGAGTCAGCCTTATTTGTGTTTGTTTAGAATTTCCTTGCAGTTAGGATGTCGAACTGGTATTATAATAGCCAATACAATGAGTATCCGACTGAGCAGCTTAGACATTATGCTTTTTATGACCATAGTGTGAATAGTGATTGGGAACACGAAACCTTTGAAGGTTATGGTCCATACCATTTTGAGCCCAATTACTATCCACATACCTGCAGGTCATACGAGCAAAACAATCCTTCTATTTCTCTAGAAGAGTCTCTCAAGAGTTTCAATGAGTCAGCACGGAAGTTATTTATGAAAGATACTTATAATATTCTTCTCCCAGAAGAGTCCGTAGAGCGGTCAACTAAGATATCTCTAGAAGAGACCCTCAAGCAATTTAATGAGAATACAAATAGGATTGTAGAAAAACTTGCTCAGGATAGTCTTAATTTCCAGTGTAGTTATCCCAATACCACCCACGAAAATAAGGATAGTTTTTATTCACATAATCAAGATGACGAGGTTAGAATTGGTAACACTACTTGTTTTGATAAGGTTCGATCATTTTCATGTTATTATAGTGATGATTATGATGAGGATAGTATTGATGAAGAACATGAAATATGTAGGCATAGTGATCAGGAATTTGTTACTCCGATTGAGCTTTATAATGATACTGTTGTTTCTAATACAAATCCAAATAATTTTAATAATTATTCACCTTTCAAAAGGATGTGGATTTGACTAGAGATACCACCGTTTTAGACGGTGTAGTTCATGATCCTTTAGCCTACAGTATGTTGGATAATCCATTATTTGATGTGCCTATCAGTGAATCGGAGGAGGTAACTATGATTAAAACCTTAGTTGATGAGCCTTTATATGAAACTTTCTCTGATAATCCTTTATATGATTGTGATGATGGTTTAGAGGAAAGAGTTTACCCTGAGAATACTGTTTTAGAATCTAGCGATTTAGAAACACTAGTCTTAGAAGATGATAAACTCGTAGAAATGAGTGAGGATGAACCCAACTTAGAAGAATCTATTGACCATTTCCAGGAATCTGATGACCTAGAAATTAGGGAAGTTGTGACTAGTCTTTCTAGAGACATAGAAAACTCTAAGTTTGGGGGTGATTATCATTCTCCGTGTGCTTTAACTCTTAAGTACCCTCCTGTAGGAATTGACATTTTTGCCTCAACCATATTACAAGATTATCTTCATACACGTTTTACCGAACCTAATGATGTCCAGAAAGAAGCTCAATTGTTAGAAACCCATCCTCTGGTTGATGTGGTTAACCCAGGCTATGATACCAAAATTGACTTTGTTTTCCCACCAAAAACTTTTCAACCAATTGTGGGAACTTTTGATTTTAAGATGTGTCGGTTATTAAGTTTTGAGACTAAACCTAATCACTTTAGGATATTAGGGTCGACACATTTTCTTAAGGAAGACCACCTCTTTCATTGTGGTCAGCTGTGTGAGTCAAATATGATTGACTTAGAGGATCCCCAGTTATTCAGGTTGTTGTTATGTGCTTATAAGTTCTTAGTTGAGTTTTTCCAGATTCTAATACCTGAACCGGATCTTAGCTTTGAGGAAATCCAACCGATGAAAACCTGTTATCTAGACCCAGTTATAGAACCTGAACCTGAGCCACAACTAGATGTAGTTGTCTTAAACAAGGGTATGTTCGGCACCTTTTTGGTATGTTGCAGTTTCCTCTTCTTGTGGGTAATACTTTTTGATCCATATGACCCACAGTTATTCCGACTACTTCTATATGATTCTATGAGGTGACTAATTCCTTCCGATGTCTGGCTGAAGACTTTAAACTTAGCACTTCTTGGGAGGTAACCCAATATTCTTGCGACACGGTAATATCTTTCCTTATCTCTTTTGCTTTAAGTGGTAACAGTTTCTCCTTGTTCATCCTTTTAATTTTATCTTTAAAACATTCAGGACAATGTTAGATTTAAGTTTGGGGGTATGGGAGAAACATTTTAGTTGCATTTTTGAAACTTCTAGCGTCACATAGTACCCGGTTAGCTAAGTCTACATACTGTTTCTCACCGAAAAGATAGAAATTGGAATGCTAGAGATAACAACCTATTGAGACATTAGAGAAAAAGACATTGAGATCCTTGAAATTCAGGAGAGAACTTGTTCCTTTCAGAGGGTAACCGTGATGGACCTAACCATCCATGATGGAAAGGCGAGTAGGTCAGGAGGAAATGCCAGAAAGATAAAGCAACCTCACAATGTAGTCTTAGTTACTGGATTATTACGACTCTCTCTCAGTAGAAACTTATCATCATCAACAAGCGGAGCGACATCAAAATATATGAAGAAAGTTGAAGACGTTTAAGGTTTAGAAGTAACAATAGAAAAGAATATTTCAAAAATCAAAGTTGAAGACTTAGTTCCAAAAAGTTATAAGAACAAATGATATAAGTTGTTGAAGTTCATGATACCAAGACATCACAAGTTGCGAAGATCCAAGTTTTGAAAGTCCTTCTCTCATGGCCATGTAAATTTTTGTCTTGTAATTTTTTGTTCATCAAAAAAAAAAATGAAATGAAACATCATTACGTTCTTTTTTTTGAATAAGGCCATAGGGAAGAAGAAATTTATAAGTCAAGTAAGAAATCGAAGAGAAGAGTTAATTGTCAAGGTTCTATGAGGTTCGAGAGTTTATCATCAACAGTTGAAGACCGAAGAAGACGTTATTTCTACTGAGCACTGTGAGAGAGTCGAAGAAAGATGCATTTTGGTTGCTTTGTTAGTCTGCTTTCAATCTGGCACAAGATCATTCTAGCACTGGTTTAACTCATCACACGTAATTAGTCCAGCTGTGTAGCAGATGTCCCTCTCATTTTTATCTCTCTCCTAATCTTATCCAGTTGTAAAGCAGCGGACGCATCTTACAATGTTTATCTAGCTGTGTAGCGGATATCTCTTTATCTAGCAGTGGTGCGGATGTGTCTCCCCTTTTCTTCAGTCATCTTTAGAGCTGACACCTTTAATTTCTCTGGCATTCTAGTTACTTGGAGATAGGTTGAGAATATGTATGTCCTCATAGCTCTTTGGATACTCGTGACCAATTAGAAGTCATGGTTTTTGTGGGTACACCTCTGTTAAACCCACCCGAGACCAACTCGGTTTTATTTTTTAGTTGTGCTCGAGGACTAGCAAATAATAAGTTTGGGGGTATTTGATAGGCGCATTTATGTGCCTAAATTGTCCTCAATGTTTCGTATTGTTGGTACTCGTTTTCGTCCTTATTATGGTGTTTTGTGTATTTTTAGGTATTTTTGGAAAATAAATATTGTTGGAAAAATCGGCTCGAAAAATCACTCGGAACACCCCCGGAGGACACTTGCTATACGGAGCCCAGATTTGGTTAAGGGGCACCTCAATTACTAAGGGGCATCCCAAAAAGGCAGCTGCTATTCACACCCCTACTCTGCTAAGGGGCGTCTCTTCTTCACGTACAAACTGTTTTGGAGGGGAAAATGGTGTTTCACCTGCGGAACTTTTGGAGACAATTTTGACGAGATTTATGTTCGATTTCTTCGTGGGTTTGGATTGATATCCACCTGTTTCACCGTAACAGGGTTGGTATATGGGTCAGATACGATAAGGGAGGCAGATTTCTTCATATCTCGGCAAAACAGGGACACGGAATTCTGTTGTGCGTTCCCGTGTTTTGTGAGTAATTCACAGAGGTTGGTGTGTGTCTTCAAGGAGTTTTACTACAACATAGACTTTGTCTCAGCGTGTTTAGAGGATGCAGGCGCGTGGAACTGATAAGAAAAGGAAGTTTCCTTCGACAAACAGGGCAGTTAGAGCATCGGATATTCTTTCCTTGTATTTGGGGGATATGCTTTGAAGGGGAGAATATTTTGTCGGAGGATTTCATTCTTTAACAGTGGAGAGAGCATTGAAAATTCATTAGATAGCAGAGAAGACTTTCCGTAACTGGCAGTGAAGAGTAAAGGTGATTGATAGTAGATTATTCTCGGAATTTATTATGAGAAGATACGGAGATTGTCGCAGCCTGTTGAGTATAAAAAGAGTTCTGGAGATCATATGAGGGGGATGAAGAGTTAAGGGTAGTTTTAGAACAACAAAAATCGCTGCAGAGCGATTTTGCAGTAGCAGCAGAGAAGAGGAAGAAGAGATGCAGACGACACGTCAGAAGTGTCGTTCTCAAGAACCCTAAAGCTGAAGAACATAATACTGCAGAGGACAGTCGTAGTCAGTGTCCTATATTCAATCTGTTCTGTAACGGTCCATTAGTCACGCTTATCTTCAGTTAGTAACACCTCTTGTAACAGTGTATTCTGTAACGTCCATTAGGTGTTGCAGATTCGTTGTTTTATACCTTTTCTCCTTGTAAACACCTTTTTGAGCAATGAAAAATTCCTTTGAGTGTGTTTTCATCATGCGGAGCTAGACCCCATCACTGGGACAACGGAGGAAGCAACTTTTCATGATTGTGGTAAATGAATTAATTCTTTTATTGACTTTTTGCATAGATTTAATTTTTTTATGATTTCAATTAATTATTTGTTATTTTGTTAGATGCCGCATGCTTAATTTTAATTACTTTAGATGCGTCATGCTTTTAACTTACAAATAATATTTTACGAAATCTATTCTTGGCAAAGAACTAGAGTCACAATTTCTTTTGTTTGAGCTATATTGTTTAGAATTAATGACTAAACCACAACAATATGAAAAGTAGTGAAATCTCGAGTCCCGGTCTCTCTTCATCCTGTGACAAATTTTGTATATATATTTTTCCTTATTTTCTTTATTAAATCTTAAAACAAATTCTCAACAAATCTGAGTGAACGAATCATCTTACTACAACATCATTGAAAAATAACCATCAGTTACCTGTCCTTGCTACTGATGCAGATATTACCATGGAATCATTTCCTTTCTTTGTTGAAGCTATTGGAGCACCGGAATTTTTCTTTGTCTCCTTCTTCCTCTCCTGATGTTGATCCCACCAATCTGGATATCCAACCAACTCAAAACACATGTCAATTGTATGTCCAGATTGATTACAATGTGTACACTTAAGTGATGACTTGTCCACCTTAGTCTTTGAGTATCTCTGAAAAGACCCTTTTTGATTGTACCGGTTTCGAGTTGCCATAGCAGCAGGTTCAGCTTCTTCTGATTCTTTTGCCATCGTTGTACGTCGAACAGATTCACGACGAACGAGTGCATAACATGATTCCAATTCAGAAATAGGATCCTTTCTCAAGATTTCACCACGGATCTGTTCAAAACTTTCATCTAATCCAGCAAGGAATATATGCACCCTTAGGCGCTGAATTGATTTTCGATAGGCTTCAATATCATTAGAATTCTCCATAACCACCTTGTCACGATGATCCAGCTCTCCAAATATTTCAGTTAGTTCTCCATAATAAATTGAGAGTGCTCTGCCATTTTGTTTTGCCGAAAACGCTCGTCGATTTAGAGTAAATACCTGCATCTCATCATCTCCATCATAAAAGTCTTTAGATAATGCATCCCAAATCTCTCTAGAAGTAGGTAACCGAATATATCTCTTCATGATTTCAGGTGACATAGACATCAACAACCATCTCTTGACTTTTTGATTATCTGTGTGCCACTTCTCATATCTTGGATCTTCCTCGGTAGGTTTTCTTGTCCTTCCCATAATAAAGGAGGTTTTTTCTTTTTCAGCAATATGCATCTCCATGATTTGTGACCACAAATCATAGTTTGTTTCATCAAGAACAATCCCAGGCTTGAATACTGCACCTTCAGATTGAACGATAATAGGAGCAAATTTGTTTTCCATCTACCCTTTTTGTTTTGATTTATTTTGGTATAGTTCTAAATCACTACCCATGATTCAAGAACCTTAGCTCATAGATACCATCTTCACAAATATAAGATCAAGAAGAAGATAATTCTTATTATGATAATCTTATCAATTCTGGTTACACAGCTCATGAATATATATAGAGCCCAATATATTATGATAAAGCAAAGATCCTATATACTAGGAAACAATATATTATCCTTAAATAAGGATATACATTAACAGAAATTACATAAAAAGTAAAGCGCAAACAATAGAAGGTAAATGATAAAACCACCGAAAGGTGTTGGACATGCATATGTTGCCTCGTTAAAAACCTTGACAGGGAAAACCCAATCTGAAAGGGATAAAGATCTGTCGAAGGAAAAGAGCACAACGCGATGAGTCCTAAAATAGATTCTAAAACTGAAATTGCAAAGATAACCAAAACTTTTGTAAATCTTCAATAGCTTAGGAAGCATTTGTTCTCCATCGGTACCCAATGAGTAGTCTTCTAATACTGGCAGGATGTATGATTTGAGCATCTTTGCTCGCGATAAAACTATCAAAAAGGATTCCTGAGCCCTTCTATCATGAACAAGTCTGATAAAAGTGTCACGACGGCCTGTATAAGAAAGAGATCTCTTCTTAATGATTGAGGATGACGGTATATCCTTTTCCACAACCGAAGATTTGCTTGATGGGAGTTGCATCTTCGAAAAAATACAACCATAAGGAACACAACCAGTATTGATTTCAGCATCATGTTGTTTCACAGGAGTCTTCATTTTCCTATGCCAAGAAGAATCACAAAGATAGGTTAAATTACACACCAACATTACACAGATACAAAACGAATTAAAAAGGAAAGCTAGTAACTCGAAATTAACTCAAGTTAAATTAACACCAATTGAAAACTAAAGTAATCAAATTAAAAATTACTGAAACTAAAAGATAATAAAGTTGTACAAGATGAGATCAAAAATAAGCCTAGTTTATTGTCCAGTCTCAACTATTCCGGGGAAAAGTTGCAGAAAACCTCAAGGATATAAAAGAAGAGTCAAAATAAATATCACAAAGTATAAAACTAGAGTCAACTTATAATTTAGAGCTTAGAAAAACTAAAGGGTTTAATGGAATCTAAATAATTTCAGAAGCTAGTGAACTTGAATTATATGCATCCTAATAATACGACAGGGGACAAGGTTTTAACAAAACAAAAGGGAAATAAATCAAAAGAGAAGAGTGGAAGAAAAGGCCCCTGTTTAGCCAACCCAAACTGTGCTTCTTGCCTTCCGCTTTTCCTTGTGTTTGCAGATCAAAGATGAGATGAAAAGCAAATGCTTAGCTAAAAGAAAATCCAAACCCGACAACACCAACTAGAAAAAGAAATTAAAAGGTACAGTAATTTGATATCCCAAACCTAGGAAAAAGAGGATAAAAACAAGCTAAAAGTTGAATGAAAGAAAAATGTAGACAAAAATAATTTAAGTGGACTTACCTGGGGTTTGGTTCAGTCAGAGGTTCAGGGGGTTTAAACTGATGTTTTTATTCTTCACATATTACACAGACCAAAGAGTTCGGAAGAATAACTAGCAAATCTAAACTCTCAACAAAACAAGGGAACATGGACAAAAAATCAAAGACAATAAGAGAGAAGACAGATAAACAAAGAACAGTTCCAAATCAGGTATGAAAGAAACCTCCAAGAAACCCAGGAAACTCTATTGAATAAAAACCACAAAATCAATTTTAACTAGGGTCCCAAAAAAAGAAAAGAGGTAGGAGAGAATGGACGAATTAAAAAGATTACCCTTGTTATCTTATTAAGGCCTCTAAGGGAAACTAATAAGGAAGCTTAAATATCCAAATTAAAGGGAGCACAAAGCTAAAAATCCATAGAACCGAGTCAAGGGAAGAAATTACACAACCTTTCATCGAAACAGGACAGGGGAAACAAACCAACAATTACTATTTAGGGGCCACATACTCCAACCCAAGCCAAACAGAGAAAATAAGAAAATCCAGAAAAGGAAAATTTAATCAGAAAGATACCACTCAGACAACCAATTCAATATTAATAAGCAGGGAAGAACAAAAGTAGAACACTAGATTAACCAGAGAAGAAGAGAAGATTGGAGAGTTTAAATCCAGACTAAGACACATTGAGCTGTTGCAATTCATCAAGCATCAGACAAGCCAATAGAGAAAGGGAATATCAAAGATTAGATAGAGAAGCCAAAAGAAGAAATTTCAAAACAAGGGTACCACTCAGACAACCAGTTTAAGATTAAAAATCAGGGATAACAAAAGAAGGACACCAGATTAACCAAAGAAGAGAACAAGACTAGAGAATTCGGATCCAGACTAAGACACATTGAGATGTTACAACTTCTTCAAGCATCAGACAAGCCAAGAGAAGAATAGAAATATCAGAGATTTGATAACTATTAAGATTCACCAGATACAAAAAAGAGACATTACAGAGAATCAAACAGAAAGGGAGAAGAAATCAGAGAAGAAAATAGGCGACACAGATAGAAAATAACAAAACAAGATAGAAAACCCTCCAGTCCTCAAGAACTCTAGATCTAAGAAAATAAGAACAGGAAAGGAAAAGAAAGAAGAGAAGCCCCCTGAAACCAAACAAGAATCAATCATAGAAAAGACCCCTCTTCTAAAACCTAAAGAAATGAAATTAAAACTAGATAAAATATCAGATCTAGG
The DNA here is from genome assembly GCF_003573695.1 of Papaver somniferum. Classification (NCBI taxonomy): domain Eukaryota; kingdom Viridiplantae; phylum Streptophyta; class Magnoliopsida; order Ranunculales; family Papaveraceae; genus Papaver; species Papaver somniferum. The sequence goes on from NC_039366.1 coordinate 17,313,174, forward strand.
ACTCTATTCAAAAAAAACAAATGATAAGTAAAAGAAAATAAATATCCTCAAATCATCTGTGTAGTTCATCAGTTTATCAGTTCGAACACCCCTTACTCATGATCTATCTTCCCCCAAGAGGTCCTAATCTTTACTCGCAATCTATGTAAGCCGCCATTAGAGATTTGAAAAAAAATCTAGGGTTTTTTTTTGGAAAAGAAGGGAGAATAAAGGAGAGAGCATTGAGGATATAGGATGAATGACTATGGCAATTGAAAAATCTTTTCGAAGGTTTTTCGTAGCAAGATTGAAATGGTATAAGCCAGGGTAACGAGGATAATGCCCAAATTTGAACATATGGAAGAGCTGACGGGTTGCACGTAAGCAAAATTCATTTCTGTTCCCTGACATTTCGAAGCCATTTTTTTTTCAATATTTTTTTATACGGAAAATAAAATATGCAGAGTTATAAAAGTATAGATCGGGTGAGAATTACAGGAAATTAGTTGGAAGCCTAGCTACAGGCTGAACACCAACTTCTTTTTTAATAATAATCTTTAACCCGTGAAAAAGAAAATCATCCACTTTATTTTTGAATGTTGGAATTTATTGATTTAAACTGAAATTACATATTTTGGAATACCAAGGGAGACTTATCTCCTAGCTAGAAATATAACAGTGGAAGACTGTAAAAGGAGGATATCCTCTATGAGATTATGAGCCTTTGTCGGTTCTTCTATACGTAGATTAAAACCTTATATAGCAACATATTGGAAAACGTGATTAGGAGCTTCTCTAGCTTGCTGGTGATATAATGTTGCCTACTTATGCAACACAACCAACTTCTTCTTGATTCTATTGTCAGATGCTTGTTGGAGATGCGGTGGGACGCTCTACTTCGAGAGCGGTAGAAGGCGAAGGATAAGGATTATATCTCTTCTTCATTTCCCACAAGAGAAGACCAAATTTTTCTGAGCGCAAAAGTTCACACAAAACCGGTGTTGGGAATGAAATATGAACAGGTTGTTGATAATGTGGTGGTAGCAATCTGATGTAGAATTGTTGCAGTAGTCGAATGAGTCTTAAACATGCAGAGTGACTCGTTGTCTGACCATGTTTGACATCATCATCTAAAACTATATTTTTACAGCAACTAGTCCACATAGTTTCAAACATGTGTATGGACCTAATAACTAAAACAAACACACAACAACTAAAGTAATTAAACTGATATAAAGCAACTAAAGCAGTTAAAGTTCCATAATACTAAACTAAAAAAATTAGAACATTTATTTATTTTACATAAGAGACAATCTAAGAAATAATATTGCTCTGTTTCCGGATAACCTTTGTGTGCATAGTGTCATAATTCCCATTTTTGCTTTATCATGCTCGCAGTACTTTTGTCCTACCCATCGTTACACCATGCGTTTTTACCTTTGTGTCGTTAGATTATGTAAATATAATTACCATTATGCCCCTGATTTTAATCAGCTCGAAGCCCTGACTTGACCTTGTATGGAACTGAGTTGCTGCAGAGAAACTCATGTAACTATTTGTTTTGGAGATTTCATTGTTAATGGCTCTGTCAGGAACTTCAGAGAGATCAAATATGTAGTTATGCGCTAAGAAGGCTATTGTCCGGTCATTTAGGATCATTGCGGCAGAACAATATTGTGTCAATTCCAGTTTACTCACTGAGTCGTCGATGACAGATTCCTCAAGATTTACCTTTGTGCAATTCTCTCTGGATAATTGATTTTGGCTAAATTTGATGAGTTTGGTCTCTAACGTGGGTTTCGATTTTTGAGCTTTATTGAAGTTATTCATGTTTTAAACAAATAGGATGATAGAGATGTTTTTCCCCTCTCCCTGGTTGTTGTTTTTTCTTGAATATCATGGTTCAACTTTCCCGAGAATTCGATTGGTTAATTGATTTTGATTTAGTGATTGAACAAAACAGATTTTGAGGGAGGAGGCGTATCAGATGGTGGAGGAGGACAAACCAAAGGTTGATTTCCCATGAGATAAAAGGTGTTGATTGAACCCTGATATAAGACTTGTTCAATGGATTTCACCTGTAATCCCTCCTACCAGGTGTAGAGAGGCTTTACCAGATGTTGATGCTGAAACAAATTCATGTCAGCACAACTTTACAACAAGGCTTCAATTGGAGAAGCAAAGTCCATGGTGATGATGAACCAAACTTTATTTATATATGAGTAATACCAAACAAAACAATATCAAATCAAGGTTACTGATAGTATATTGAGGATTGGAAGATCCTTTGGTAGATCAGATAAAGAATTGTTAGTGGTAGATCGGTTGGAACTTTTAAACTATCAGATAAACCGAGTTGCATAGAAAAACTCGGAAGGGAGAGAAAAGGTGATTTTTTCCGTTCACTAATGTGTTGTGAAGCCATCGTTTTCAAATGCTATGCATCCTAATAAAACTTTGAATAATAACACCAAAATTCAAACTGAAAATGCGGGGGTCTAACAACCACACAGTCCACACCCAACAATTCGTTTGGCAATCTGAGAGGACTTACTCCAATACACTTTCTAGAGAATCAACTAAACAGTCAGACTCAATCTAGATTAAAGTGTATCAAAGATTTTAATATCTCTAACTCTTAATTCAATCCGCAATCAGCAAATATAAATATGCGAGCTTGATTGAATATAAGAGGAATTACTTGAACGGTACCAAAAACCAATGTTCAAGTGTCAATCAATGTAAATCAACAACCAAAGGTTGGATATTCTAATTGATTGATCTTAACGCACAACCTGTTATATTTCAATTATATAATAAAATATAATGCGGTAAAGAAACACAGACACCAGAATTTTGTTAACGAGGAAACCACAAATGCAGAAAAACCCCGCAAATGAACTTAGTCTAGATTGAACACCATAGTATATTAAGCCGCTACAGACACTAGCCTACTACCAATTAACTTCGGACTGGACTGTAGTTGAACCCTAATCAATCTCACACTGATTCAAGGTACAGTTGCGCTCCTTAGGTCTCTGATCCCAGCAGGATACTACGCACTTGATTCCCTTAGCCGATCCCACCCATAACTAAGAGTTGCTACGACCCAAAGTCGAAGACTTGATAGACAAATCTGTCTCACACAGAAAAGTCTATAGGATTGAATAAATTTGTCTCCCACAAAAATACCCAAGAGTTTTTGTTTCGTCTTTTGATAAATCAAGGTGAACAGGAACCAATTGATAAACCAGACTTATATTCCCGAAGAACAACCTAGTATTATCAATCACCTCACAATAAACTTACTCGACTAGCGAAACAAGTTATTGCGGAATCACAAACGATGATACGAAGTTTGTTTGTGATTACTTTTCTATCTTGCAGAATATAATGTCGAAAAAAAATAACACAGATACCAGAAATTTTGTTAACGAGGAAACCGCAAATGCAGAAAAACCCCGGGACCTAGTCCAGATTTGAACACCACACTATATTAAGCCGCCACAGACTCTAGCATACTACAAGTTAACTTCGGACTGGAATGTAGTTGAGCCCTAACCAATCTCACACTGATTAAGGTACAGTCGCGTTCCTTACGCCTTTGAATCCCAGCAGGACTCTACGCACTTGATTCCCTTAGATGATGTCACCCCACAACTAAGAGCTGCTATAACCCAAAGTCGAAGACTTGATAAACAAATCTGTCTCACACAGAAAAGTCTAATGAATAGATAAATCTGTCTCCCACAGAAATACCTACAAGTTTTTGTTACGTCTTTTGATAAATCACAGTGAACATGAACCAATTGATATACCAGACTTATATTTCCGAAGAACAGCATAGTAATATCAATCACCTCACAATGATCTTAATCGTATGGTAATGAAACAACATATTGTGGAATCACAAATGATGAGACGAAGATGTTTATGACTACTTTTTATCTTACCTATTGGAGATTGAATCTAGAGCAAATCTTAAAGAAGATAATACTCAGTACGACTGAACAAAGTAAGATCAGAACACACAACTATATAGAAAATAGTTGGGTCTGGTTTCAGAATCCCAATGAAGTCTTTAAGTCGTTAACCTATAATGGTTTTAGAAAAACCTAGGTTAAAGGAGAATCGACTCTAGTCGCAACTAGTATCACACGAGGTGTGGGGATTAGGTTTCCCAGTTGCTAGAGTTCTCCCTTATATAGTCTTCAAATCAGGGGTTGCAATCAATTCTACCTTGGTAACAAAGCATTCAATATTCACCGTTAGATGAAAACCTGATTATATTCAAGTTAATATCTTTCAACCGTTAGATTGAACATAACTTGTTATACACCAATGAAATGTTCCTTCATTTAGATATGGATAACCGTACCTAAACGTGTACACTTGGTTGGATCAACAATAGTTAACCGAATTTAGCCATATGAACACTTTCATATCAACCTTGTTCATCTTTATCACAAGTAGTTCAAATGACTCAAATGAAACTAGTTATAGAGTTGTTCAATTGTTTATATTCTCATAGAAGTATACAAGACACAATTGAAGCAAGATCGATTTTGATTCACTCGAATCAATTCATGAACATTATAGCCACGATTTGCAAAAGATTGCATTCCTTATTATATAAATGTATTTGTTCATGAACAAACAGATTTTAAAACTTAACCCACTCAAGTATGCAAACGAGTACGCATACTTAGAGTTCCGGACTTGGTCTGTCTGCCAATATGCGAACGGGTACGCATACTGTCGTTCACGACCAAATCAGTTGAATTAGTATACAAACGGGTACGCATACTAAATCCCCGGACTTGAGCTGTTAAGCCAGTACGCATAAGGGTATGCATACTAAGTTGTCGGACTTGAGTTGTTAAGCCAGTACGCATACGGGTATGCATATTATGGTTCCCTGACTTGGAATAACTTGCAACATTTAACATACAAGTACGCATACTGTGCTATATCCAATCAATGGTTAATTGTTTTAAACTCCAATTTCAATCATTTAAACATTCTTAGAAGATAGGAATAATTGTCTCACACAAACTATTAACTTCAAAGCAATTTTCAAGTGATCAATACGAAACATTTCTAGTCTACATCAAATGACTGTCTCACACAAATCATGTAAAATATTACCAGGCATTTTCACATGATCATCTTTTGACTTTCGTCAAGAATAAAAGATGAACTTGGTTAAAGCGAAAGCTTACCAACACATATTTCGAGAAATATGTAAGCGAGTTAAACTCAACTCGAAATATCAAATGTGTATAAAGTAAAGTCTATATAGCTATACGACTTTTGTCTCAATAAGGGATATAGAATAGAAATAGACTTCTGAGTGATAGATGAGTTCAAGTCTCCACATACCTTTTGTTAATGAAGTTCTACAATCTCCCCTTAGTAGTTCTTCGTCTTCAATCGATGAACGCTGTGAAGTCTAAAGCTCAACTACACATTATATCCTAATCCGAGACATAGCTATAAGTAGACTAGAAATCAAGACTTATAGTTTTGGAAACTAAATTTGACAAACAAGATTGAGATAACAACGCTTGCGAGTTCGACCGAGCAGTGCTCTAAGATTCTCATTTTAGATAATAATAAATTATTTGTACCATGAGTAAAATTACCACATATTGTGCCAGAATTTTGCGTGGGCCACTATTCAACTGTCATCCAAACCCGCTAACCAGTCAACCGAAGTAGCCCACCAGCCTTCCCAGTATTACATAGATTCAATAACCGGTCAAAGTCAACGCTCGGTCAATAGTCAAAGTCAACCGTCGGTCAACTGCCAAAGTCAGGTAGTAAGTCGCACCACTAACCAATTTCCATCCATGTTGCCAGATGCGCTGTCAGCCAGTTTCCATCCATACTGCCAGCTCATTCTGCCAGTCAAACAGTCAATCCAGTCTGCCAGCAGAGGAGATTAATTCAAGGAGGCATGCAAGGACAGTTTCATGCGGATTAATGCCAGGAGGCATGCAAAAGCCAGCAAGTGCAAAATTAAAACAGGAGGGCAGTTTCATGCAGAATTAATGCAAGGCACTTTATGGGAAGGAGGCATGCAGGGCATGGCCAACAGGCATGCAGGGAAATTTAATTCAATTTATGTTATTTCGCAATTAAGAGAGGAGAGAATTTGGAACTGTATATATAGGGGAAATTGTAACCATGGGGGGGGGGGGGTAGCGAAGAGAGAAAAAATCCACTGTAATTTTATTATCAATAAAACATCACTCCCCAAGGGGATTCGTCCGTGGATGTAGGCAAACCATGACGAACCATGTTAAATTCGTTTCCCTTATCTTTATGTTATTTCATGTTTTTAACCCTGTCTTCCTCATCATCAGCAAAATCAACGTGTTTAGTGCCTGGAAATATTTTTGGGTGCAAACATTCGCGCCGACTAAGGGGATTACGAGAAAAAAGATTGTGTTTTCCCGTTGAGAAAAGTAGTTTAGAAAGCTTCAAAATCGTGTCTGTCAAAAAGCAATTTGGACGTCGTTAAAAATTATTGTTGCAGTACAGTTTGATCGCAACAACTGCAGTCCAGCTGATCGCAGCTGCTGCAGACCATATAATCGCAGACACTGTAGTCCAGTTGATCGTAACTGCTGCAATCCAGATTCACAGTTCGGGATCTGCTAAAACTATTATATTCGGAAACCATTGAAATTGGATCACTATTAAGACCGATGAAACCATCCCTAGGACGTTCGGTCCACGGTAAAAGATGACGTAAAAACATCATCAAAATTGTTGCTGGATATTCGATCCGCAACATGACTTGGTCCAGTTTTGATTTCAATCATTGCGGTCCATCTGATCGCAGCAGCTGCAGTCCAGTTAATCACAGTTACTGCAGTCCAGTTGTTCGCAACTGCAGCAGTCCAGCTTTACAAGCGGAAGCCATCAAAGCTGATTCATTGCGAAGATCGCTAAAACTATGGCAGGATGTTAGATCTTCAACATGTTACAATCCAAAATTCGAAAAAATCAGTTCCCCGATAACATAGCAGCAGCGTATTCGAGTTCGTAGTTTGTCGGAATCACCACCACCATGTCCGAGTTCCAAGTCAGTAGCTACATGATATACGCATTTATGTGTCTAATTCGTCCTCATTGTTCCCTATTGTTAGTACTCGATTTGTACTTATTATGGTGTTTTGTGTGCTTGTAGGCATTTTTTTGAGAATAAATATTGTTGGAAAATTCGGCTCGAAAAGTTGCTCGGAGCACTCCGGGAGGACAATTGCTATACGGACCCCAAATTTGTCTAAGGGGCACCCTGGGCTATGTACATCCCAATTTCATTCTCAGCACCCACCTGCTAAGGGCACCCCTACTCTGGATAGGGGTACCCCCTTCTTCTTCCACGTTTAAACAGATTTTGGTGGGAAATTTCATGCAAACTCACAGACAGATTTTGGTTCGAATTTTGGATTTGTTTGAGTAAGACTCAACGGCTGAAATCGTTAGGGTAGTTTTCATAGATCTAAACAGGCGTGGTAGGGTCGTTATTGTTGATCTATTTTGGCTGGATAATCACTTGGAAGCAAAATAGGGAGTGAGGAAAAACTCGGGTTTTTCTTGCAATTAAGCTGTGAAGATTTTTGGAGATATTTTGCGAGAGTTTTGGCTTGAAATGGATTAGCATCGATCCTTGATGACTGGACAGGGGACGCGTAAGCTTTGGGATTGACATAATCAAACTGTATTTGGACACACGATAAAACAGGGGAGTCTATTCTCGGAGAGAAATAATCACGACATTACAGCGAATTTTGACGTGTACTCACGTGTTTGGATAGAGTTGGCTTGCTGAATAAGCGTGAATAAGATGAACAAGGATATTCTGCACGTCATTCACAGCTACATATGAGAAAGAAAATATTTTCTTTATTACTGGGTAAAGGAAGATTATTGGGAGTTAATGAGCGAGATTTGTTGTTGTTGTGGTATATATAAAGGCTGATGGGATGTCAGTGAGGGGTATGGAGAGTTAGGGGTAGAAAGTAGCGAGCACAGAAGGCTGCAGAGAGTTGTAGTCGGATTTCTTGCACTGTCAGGCGTAGAAGAAGAAGACGAAGAATAGATCATTGTTTGTATAGTTCCTGTCATCTTTTCTTTGTAACAACAATTGTAACAGAAGATTCTGTAACGCCCTTTCACCGTTGCAAATCTCTGCTCCATTATGATTCTTCAATAGAAACACATTTTTGAGTAATGAATTATATTTTGAGCGTGTTTTTCACTATGTGGAGCTAGACCCATTACTGGGACAACGGAGGAAGCAACTTTTCATGTTTGTGGTAAATGAATTAATTCTTTTATTGACTTTTTTCATAGATTTAATTGTTTTATGATTTCTATTAATTACTTGTTATTTTGTTTGATGTCGCATGCTTGGTTTAAATTACTTTTGATGCGTCATGCTTACGACTTACAAATAATGTTTTATGAAATCTATTTTTGGCAAAGAATTAGAGTCACAACTTCTTTTGTTTGAGCTATATTGTTTAGAGTTAATGATTGAACCACAAGAATATGAAAAGTAGTGAAATCCTGCGTCTCAGTGCCTCTTCATCTTGTCACCATATTTGTATATATTTTCCTTACTTTCGTATATTAAAACTTAAAATCAATCTAACAAAGTCCGAGTGAACGACAACCTTTACCACTATCTAAAATTCGATCAATTTTTGGCGTCGCCGACGCGGATTTGTTTATAGATTTGTTTTTAGGTTTTATTTTATTTGTTCTTTTTTACGCGTTTTGGTATTTTTGTTTGCTTTCAGATTTGGAGCTAAGCTAAAGAAAAGGGGAGAAAGTGCTGAAAAGAAAGGCAAAGCCCAAAAAGGAAAGAAAAGAGAAATCCAAAAGGAGTGAAGAAGAAGATTTTGTAAATAATTTTTTTTTTTTTTTAGAAACTGTAATTAAGGTTTTTATTTTTGTAATCTTTTATTTTTGGACCTTTTTTTCTTTTTTTCTTTTTGGACTTTATTTTTGGACATTGGACATTAATTTTTTTTAAAACCCTACGGAAGGGTAGTTTCAAATATAAACTGCACAGGGAAGGACGACGATTACGATATCACCTCGGCCCCTCGGGTTCGTACATGACATGGAGTTGTGGCCCGAGTCGACTTCAACGGTTCATCCCCCGTCTGAAACGAGAGGTAAGAATTCTAAACACCCGCGAATCCCCTGTCAGCGGGTTTACTGGATGATTATGTATGCATATATGTTGAGGAATCGAATACGGCTGTTTTAATTTCCTAGTAAAGGGCAAGTCCTGGCCATACAAGATAAGGGTTCGGATTTGATCACCGTTCTCTTCTTGCCCGCCTTAGGAAAAAGAAACCAAACGCGAACCTAAGCCTAAAATTTTGACTAGAACGAGACCGATAGGGTAACGATCTTAATAGGAAAGTCATTCGAAAAAATATTGGTTACTCTTTTAAGCATACTTCGAAGTTCATGATGGTTTATGTGAGTTTAATGCGTGAGTGCGCCGCCTTGTAATGCGGTGAGGCCTTGGGTATCAAAGCTCCACGCAGCTTCCGTCGCCTCTATTCAACTTACTTTGACTCGGATTGATTCCAGAGGGGTTTGCTTAAATTGTAACGAATTCCCTTTCGAAGGATTAGAAGCTGGTCTAGAAACAATCCAAGTGGAGCCATCTGCTTTTTGTTTGCTAGATAAAATAGGCTTGTTGTGGTCGAGTCAGCCTTTTTTGTGCTTGTGTAGAATCCCCTTGCAGTTAGGATGTCGAACTGGTATATCCAATACAATGATTATCCAACCGAGCAACATGGACATTACTCTTTTTATGATCATAATGTGAATAGTGGTTGGGCACGCCAACCCTTTCAAGATTTTGGGTCATACCATGGTGATCCCAATTACTATCCGCATGCGCATCAGTCTTACGAGCAAGAAGATTATAATACTAGTTCTTCGTATTTAGAGGATACAATCAAACTTTTGAAAAGTAGTCCTTTTATGATCCTTCAGTTCTTATTCCTTCTCTAGAAGAGTCTCTCAGGAATTTAGCCGAGTCATCACGTAAGTTAGCTGAATCGACATACAAATTAGAGGAGGTGAACAACGTAGTTATGGATGAAAGAACTACAACAACGACTGAATCTTCTTTGGAAGATCTCCTCCATAGGTTAAGTGAAAACTTAGATCCAACCCTTAGGGACCTTTCTATAGAAGAGACCCTTGAGAGAATAGCTGAGACGACACGTAGACTTGAGTTAGATACGAACGAAAATATTGCTCGAAATGACTTGAATTTCCAATGTAGTGTATCCAATAATACCCTTGAAAATGAGTTTAGTTATTTGCATAATCAAGATATCGAGGTTAGATTTGGTGACACTCCTTGTGTATATGAGGTTCAGCCATTTTCATGTTATTATAATGATGATTATGATGTGGACAATGTTGATGAAGAATCTGAAGTATTTAGGCATGGTGATCAGGAATTTTTTTACTCCTAATGAACTTTATGGTGATAGTGTTATTTCTGGTTCAAATCCCGATAATTTTAATGATTATTCACCTATTCAAAAGGACGAATATTTGATTAGAGATACCACTTCTTTACATGATATAGTATTTCCTTTTGATTGCGAAGTCGATAATGGTATAGAGGAACGAGTTTATTCTGAGAATACCGTTTTAGAGTCTTGCGATTTAGAAACTATGTTCTTAGACGAAGAAAATGAACTCGTAGAGCTATTAAATATGAGTGAGGATGCGTCACTTGAGTATAACCTAGAAGAAGCAATTAACTATTTTCAGGATTCCAACGATCTAGAAATTAGGGAAATTGTAGCTAGTCTATCTAGAAATACCCAAAAATCTAAGTTTGGGGGTGATTATCATTCTCCTTGTGCCATAACTTTAGCTCTTACAAAGATCCCTTACTTGGTACTTGAAATTTGTGCCTCAACCATCTTACAAGATTATCTTCATACACTTTTTCCTGAACCTCGTTGTGTCCAAAACGAAGCTCAGTTGTTAGAAACCCATTCTCTGGTTGATGTGGTTAACCCAGGCTATGATACCAAGATTGACTTTGTTTTCCCACCAAAAACTTTTCTTTCAATTGTGGGAACATATGATTTTCAGATGTGTCGGTTATTAAGTTTTGAGACTGAACCTAATTACTTTAGGACAATAGGGTCGACACATTTTCTTAAGGAAGACCACCTCTTTCATTGTGGTCAGCTGTGTGAGTCAAATCTGATTGACTTAGAGGATCCCCAGTTATTCAGGCTTTTGTTATGCGCTTCTAAGTTCTTACTCGAGTATTTCCAGACTCTTCAGCCTGATCTTCAGAATGCCTTTGAGGAAATCCAACCAATGAAAGATTTTTATTTAGACCCTTTTATAGAGCCTGAACCTGAACCACAACTATATGTAGTTGTCTTAAGCAAGGGTACGTTCGATATCTTCTTGGTCTGTTGCAGTTTCCTCTTCTTGTGGGTAATACTTTTTGATCCAGATGACCCATAATTATTCCATCTACTGCTATATGATTCTACGAGGTGACTAATTCTTTCAATGTCTGGCGACTTTAAACTTAGCACTTCTTGGGAGGTAACCCATTTTCATGCGACACGGTAATATTCTTCCTTATTTCTTTTCCCTCAAGTGGTAATAGTTTCTCCTTGTTAATGTTTTTAATTTTATATTTAGAACATTGAGGACAATGTTAGATTTAAGTTTGGGGGGTAAGGGAGAAACTTCTAGCATCACATAGTTTCCGGTTAGCTAAGTTTACATACTGTTTCTCACCGAAAAGATAGAAATATTGCTAGGGATAACATTCTATTGAGACATTAGAGAAAAAGACACTGAGATATTTGAAATTCAGGAGAGAACTTGTTCCTTTTAGAGGGTAACCGTGATGGACCTAACCATCCATGATGGAAAGGCAAGTAGGTCAGAAGGAAATGCCAGAAAGACAAATCAACCTCACAATGTAGTCTTAGTTACTGGATTACGACTCTCTCTTAGTAGAAACTTATCATCATCAATAAGCAGAGCGACATCAAAATCTATGAAGAAAGTTGAAGACGTTTAAGGTTTAGAATCAACAACAGAAAAGAATAATTCAAAAATCAAAGTTGAAGACTTAGTTACAAGAACTTATAAGAGCAAATGATATAAGTTGTTGAAGTTCATGATACCAAGTTGCGAAGATCCAAGTTCTAAAGTCATTCTCTCATGGCCATTTAAATTTTTGTCTTGTTATTTTTGTGTTGAAATAAAAAAAAAATTTGAAAAATGAAAAAATCATCGTTACGTTTTGTTCAATAAGGCCAGAGGGAAGTAGAAATCTATAAGGAAGTTTTAAGCATGAAATTAAGGAGAAAAGTTAAATTGTCAAGGTTCTACGAGGTTCGAGAGTTTATCATCAACAGTTGAAGACCGAAGAAGACGTTGTTTCTACTGAGCACTATGAGAGGGTCGAAGAAAGATACATTTGGTTGCTTTGTTAGTCCGCTTTCAATCTGGCACAAGATCTTTCTAACACTGGTTTAACTCATCACGCGTAATTAGTCCAGATGTGTAGCAGATGTCCCTCCCATCTTTACCTCTCTCCTAATCTTATCCAGTTGTAAATCAGCGGACGCATCTTACAATGTCTATCTAGTTGTGTATCAGATATCTCTTTATCTAGCAGTGTTGCGGATGTGTCTCCCATTTTCTTGGGTCAGCTTTAGAGATGACACCTTTAATTTCTATGGCAATTCTAGTTACTTGGAGATAGGTTGAGAATATGTATGTCCTCATAGCTCTTTGGATACTTGTGACCAATCAGAAGTCATGGTTTTGAGGGTACACCTCTGGGAAACCCTCTCGAGATTAACTCAGTTTTATTTTTCTAGATTAGATTTGCTCGAGGACAAGCAAATAATAAGTTTGGGGGTATTTGATAGACGCATTTATGTGTCTAATTCGTCCTCATTCTACACTATTGTTAGTACTCGATTTCGTACTTATTATGGTATTTTGTGTGTTTGTAGGCATTCTTTTGGAAATAAATATTGTTAGAAAATTCGGCTCGAAAATTTGCTCGGAGCACTCCGGGAGGACAATTGCTATCCAGACCCAACATTTGGCTAAGGGGCACCCTGAACTATGTACAACCCAATTTCATTCTCAACACCCACCTGCTAAGGGCACCCCTACTCTGGATAGGGGCACCCCCTTCTTCTTCCACGTTTAAACAGAATTTGGTGGGAAATTTCATGCAAACTCACAGGCAGATTTTGGTTCGAATTTTGGATGTGTTTGAGTAAGACTCAACGGCTGAAATCGTTTGGGTAGTTTTCATAGATCTAAACAGGCATGGTAGGGTCGTTATTGTTGATCCATTTTGGATGGATAATCACTTTGAAGCAAAACAGGGAGTGAGGAAAAACTCGGGTTTTTCCTGCAATTAAGCTGTGAAGATTTTTGGAGATATTTGGCGAGAGTTTTGGCTTGAAATGGATTAGCATCGATCCTTGATGACTAGACATGGGACGCGTAAGCTTTGGGATTGACATAATCAAACTGTATTTGGACACACGATAAAACAGGGGAGTCTATTCTCGGAGAGAAATAATCACGACATTACAGCGAATTTTGACGTGTACTCACGTGTTTGGATAGAGTTGGCTTGCTGAATAAGCGTGAATAAGATGAACAAGGATATTCTGCACCTCATTCACAGTTGCATATGAGAAAGAAAATATTTTCTTTATTACCGGGTAAAGGAAGATTATTGGGAGTTAATGAGCGAGATTTGTTGTTGCTGTGGTATATATAAAGGCTGATGGGATGTCAGTGAGGGCTATGGAGAGTTAGGGGTAGAAAGTAGCAAGCACAGAAGGCTGCAGAGAGTTGTAGTCGGAGTTCTTGCACTGTCAGGCGTAGAAGAAGAAGACGAAGAATAGATCACTGTTTGTATAGTTCCTGTCATCTTTTCTTTGTAACAGCAATTGTAACAGAAGATTCTGTAACGCCCTTTCACCGTTGCAAATCTCTGCTCCATTATGATTCTTCAATAGAAACACATTTTTGAGTAATGAATTATATTTTGAGCGTGTTTTTCACTATGTGGAGCTAGACCCATCACTGGGACAACGGAGGAAGCAACTTTTCATGATTGTGGTAAATGAATTAATTCTTTTATTGACTTTTTGCATAGATTTAATTGCTTTATGATTTCTATTAATTACTTGTTATTTTGTCTGATGTCGCATGCTTGGTTTAAATTACTTTTGATGCGTCATGCTTACGACTTACAAATAATGTTTTATGAAATCTATTTTTGGCAAAGAATTAGAGTCACAACTTCTTTTGTTTGAGCTACATTGTTTAGAGTTAATGATTGAACCACAAGAATATGAAAAGTAGTGAAATCCTGCATCTCAGTGCCTCTTCATCTTGTCACCATATTTGTATATATTTTCCTTATTTTCGTTTATTAAAACTTAAAATCAATCCAACAAAGTCCGAGTGAACGACAACCTTTACCACTATCTAAAATTCGATCAATTTTTGGCGCCGCCGACGCGGATTTGTTTTTAGATTTTATTTTATTTGTTCTTTTTTACGCGTTTTGATATTTTTGTTTGCTTTCAGATTTGGAGCTAAGCTAAAGAAAAGGGGAGAAAGTGCTGAAAAGAAAGGCAAAGCCCAAAAAGGAAAGAAAAGAGAAATCCAAAAGGAGTGAAGAAGAAGATTTTGTAAATAATTTTATTTTATTTTTTTAGAAACTGTAATTAAGGTTTTTATTTTTGGACTTTTTTTTTTCTTTTTGGACTTTATTTTTGGACATTGGACATTAATTTTTTTTTAAACCCTACGGAAGGGTAGTTTCAAATATAAACTGCACAGGGAAGGACGACGATTACGATATCGCCTCGGCCCCTCGGGTTCGTACATAACATAGGAGTTGTGGTCCGAGTCGACGTCAACGGTTCATCCCCCGTCTGGAATGGGAGGTAAGAATTCTAAACACCCGCGAATCCCCTGTCAGCGGATTTACTGTTTGATTTTGTATGCATGTATGTTGAGTCAACTCCACTTCAATGGATTGCGGCGCATGTTAATATCGTGGTCCTGATTCCATGCGTCTCGGAGCAAGTTAAGATCGTGGCCCCTGGATGTTTCCGCCCCACTCCTTTACCCTGATGGATATTTACGCCCAGCTAGCCGAGTTGAGCCGGCTCACTGAGTTCTTTGACGAGTCGAGTTGATGGCTCTGGATGTTTCAGCCCTTCCTGAATTGGCTTGCGGATTTCTCCACCCCACTTCGTGGGCTTAGTCAACTAGACTCATTTTTGAGCTAGGTCATCGATTTTGTTTCTTTGATAACTTCTTCATCGTACGTTTGAATTGAGCGATTTTCGGCTCGTTGCGATCGCATGTCAATTTTCGACAACATGAGGGAGGAATTTCAACATTTAAAGAAAAATTATTTTTTAATATTGGAGCGGCGACATCGAAGAGGGGTCCATTTTAAATCACCATATGAAGCCATAACGAAATCCTCAAAGATTAATGTTGTGTCGATTTAAGTTCACAACATGAAAGGTTCGTGCTTGTTGTGAAGATTTTCAAATATCAAGACACATATGTTCGATGATGATCATAACTGCTACAGTCCAGTTGATCGAGCTGCTGTGGTCCAGTTCCGCAGCAAATACTGCAGTCCAGTTGATCGAACTGTTGCAGTCCTTTTTCGCATAATTACTACAGTCCAGTTGATCGAGCTGTTGTGGTCCAGTTCATCAGCAAATACTGCAGTCCAGGTGATCGAACTGCCGCAGTCCTTTTTTATATAATTACTACAGTCCAGTTGATCGAACTGCTGTAGTCCGGGTTTTCCTTAAAACTGTTTCAATACAGTTTTCCTCACAACTGCTTCAGTCCAATACGATCGAACTATTGTAGTTCAGTTTCTCAGCAACTACTTCAGTCCAGTTTTACTTATAACTATTACAGTTCAACTGATCGCAACTGCTGAAATACAGTTCCATGACAACTGTCTTCAATCCAGTCTTGATTCAACTGGTGAATTCCGGTCCCGCAGACAAATCTAGTTGCTAAGTCAAGCCGAGACGCTAAGGAAACTACACTAGTCATCGCCGCTGGAAAACATCAACATAGCCAGCGGACATCCAAATCACCTCATAAACGAAGTCGTAATACCACATCTCATAAGGTACGAATACAATTAAATATTTTTGCATCATTTCATATAATCTTGCATACTTTTGTTCAATAAGACACCTACAATGTGGCGAGCATTTTCTCATGAGGAGATGCACACATTTCAATTCTGCACGCATCTGGAATAGTAGGATGGGCCCCCTGCGCGAATTCCAGATAACAGATACAGTCAACTTCGTTCCATGCGCGAGCAAGATGCAACAAGGAAGTGCACCCTTGTGCGAGCATTAAGCAGCATGATGACCACTATCTTTTGGGGATGAGTTGCATATCACTTCAACTTGGATGACCATCACTTGGGGGCGAGATATGTAACACCTCATGGTCTAAAATAACTCTTTTGGGGCGAGCTGCGTAACACTCTGTACGCTTGGGGCGAGTTACATAGCACCTAAATGCAATGTGAAATTCAGCCTCTGAAAATTGAAACAAAAGGAAACCCAAACTTCTTAATCCTCCAACGAGTTACAGGATTAAGAGGGGGCGAGCATACACCCTAATATTTTGACGCAATTATTACAATCAGTAATGTTAAACTGCTACAATTAAGTTGATCGAACTGCTGTAATCCAGTTCCTAAGCAACTGCTGCACTCAGTTGGACTCAATAGATGTAGTCCAGTTTTGCTCATCAATTCTGTACTCAGTTGGACGCAACTGGTGAAGTCTTGTTTCATTTCTAATTGTTAGACTCAGGTTTATCGAACTATTTAAGTTTAGTCCCTCAGCAGCTGCTGCAGTACAGCTCTGCTTGTTGCTGCTGCAGTCCAGCATTGCTCGTCGCTGCTGCAGTCCAGCTATGTTCGCATCTCCTGCAGTCCAGCTAATCGCAGCTGCTGCAGTGCATTTATGCTCGTTGCTGTTGTAGTCTAGCTGATCGAAGCAGTTGCAGTCCAGCATAGCTCGTCGCTCCTGCAGTCCAGCTGACCGCAGCTGCTGCAGTACAACTTTGCTCGTCGCTGCTGCATTTCAGCTGGCCGCAGTTGCTGCAGTCCAGCTATGTTTGTAGCTCCTGCAGTCCAGATAATCGCAGCTACTGCAGTACAACTTTGCTCGTCGCTGCTGCAGTTCAAATGATCAAAGATACTGCAGTCCAGCTATGTTCACAGCTCCCGCAGTCCAGCTGATCGCAGCTACTGCAGTACAACTTTGCTCGTCGCTGCTACATTCCGGCTGATCGCAACTGCTGTAGTCCAGCTATGTTCGCAGCTCCTGCAATCCAAGTTGTTCGCAGCTGTTGCAGTGCATTTTTGCTCGTTTCTGTTGCAGCCCAGCTGATCGAAGCTGCTGCAGTTCAGCTCTTTTCGCAGCTCCTGCAATCCAGCTGATCGCAGATGCTGCAGACCAGCTTTGCTCAAAGCTTTTACTACCCAGCTTTTCTTATTACAGCAGAGGACAGTTTCTTGTGACCTTCGCATTCCAGTTTACCGCAATCATTGCAATCCAACTCCGCGACAACTATTGCTATCTAGTCTATATCGCTGCTGTTATCCTGATTCATATAACTATTGACGACATATAAAGATCGATATCATATCCAGTAGCACAACCAAGACCATTGGAGGTCTAACAACACGCAAAGTTTGTTACCACCTCAACTACTAAAGGGTCACACCCATTCGCTTGCAACTACCGCGGCTCAGTCCGTAATTAACAGCAGCTTAATACAAACAACTACTACTACCTAGTTTGGTCGGAAATTACTGACAGTCTATAAGTTCAAGTTTCGTTTACAACAACAGCTCACACAGATTCCAGCTGAGTGACTTCAAATATAGATCATCTTTTCCAAACAACGGTTACTAGTTTAGTTCTACGCAACTACTACAGTTCAGTTTTACATCAACAAATACAGCTCACCTTCAATACTACTCCGCTCCAGTATCGCACTTTCGTTACAGGCTAGTTCATCCTTCAGTCTAATTTTTGCATACAATGATGGTTCATACTTAACTGTTACCCACCGATCTTACAGTCACAGTAGACTCACCTGGGGGCGACCTGGTTATGATTTCCACAATAAACGAAGGAAACTTGCTTTATGCTCCAGTAATAGTGATTTACTCCTGGGGGCGTCTTGATTTCTGCGAATGACCAAGGAAGGTTTTTGTTTACTTCAAACAACAATAATCCACACTTGAAGGCGAATTTTATCATAGTCAATCGATACAAAATGGAAAACTAACTTCTTAACCCCGCAACAAGTTGGAGGTTAAGAGGGGACGATGTTTGTACCATGAGTAAAATTGCCACATATTGGGCCAGAATGTTGCCTGGGCCACTATTCAGCTATCATCCAAACCCGCTAACCAGTCAACCGAAGTAGCCCACCAGCCTTCCCAGTATTACGTAGATTCAATGACCGGTCATCGGTCAAAGTCAACGCCCGATCAATAGTCAAAGTCAACCGTCGGTCAACTGTCAAAGTCAGGTTGCAAGTCGCACCACCAACCAGTTTCCATCCATGTTGCCAGATGCGTTGTCAGCCAGTTTCCATCCATACTGCCAGCTCATTCTGCCAGTCAATCCAGTCTTCCAGCAGAGCAGATTAATTCAAGGAGGCATGCAAGGACAATTTCATGCGGATTAATGCCAGGAGGCATGCAAAAGCCAGCAAGTGCAGAATTAAAACAGGAAGGCAGTTTCATGCAGAATTAATGCAAGGCAGTTTATGGGCAGGAGGCATGCAGGGAAATTTAATTAAATTTATGTTATTTCGCAATTAAAAGAGGAGAGAATTCGCAACTGTATATATAGGGGAAATTGTAACCCTGGGGGGTAGCGAAGAGAGAAAAAATTCACTGTAATTCTATTATCAATTCTATTATCTTCAGCAGAAGCTTTTATTTTCCAAAACATCACAAGGTTCAAATGCTAAAAACATAATGATTATTATACATGCATCATAATCATCTAGATTTTTGAGATTATCTGGAATTTTTTTAATGTAACATTTTCTGGCTCTGTCACTGAGAAACATATATACATGTCCAACTAATTTGACTTTCTGGGATCCCGATTTTCCTTCTTATAAATCTTAGTTTTATATGCAACATAGATAACATAGGCCTTGCTCTTATAGAGCTTCAAAAGATGACATGGAAAAAAAAAAGATTAACCAATACCCATCTTTTAGAATGTGATTCTCTGCTTTGCTTGAATCAAAACTTAAATCTGTTTCCAAACGTATAATCACTAAGCGTTTGAAAATAAAGAAAACACATAATAATTAAGCGTTTTTGAGGAAAAAAACACATAATGATTATGCATTTCTATTTTTAATTACATATTGATAGGTATTATAAATATGGTCACATTTCATTACTTTATTGCAATTATTTGCTATAAGTTTTCAAACACATAATCATCATGTGTTCACAAAAAAATGTGGAATCTCCACAAGACGCAACTGAATGTTTTTACCTATGTGGATGGAAATTGTGGAAGACATATAAGTTTCTATAAGAGCCAGTCTTAGAAGATTCTTTTAGGAGGATGGGAATGATTATTCGAGAGAATCTTTAACTAGTTAATGTTAATTTATTTCACTTTTTTTGTTTGACGTTATAACACAAGGATGTCTTTACGATAACATTTAATAATTTACATCAACCATAATTAAAATGCGTCGACCATCCATCACCATCTGCTACTAGAATTAGCTAAAGAGAGAAACTTAAAACTGCAATCTAAGTTGTCATATCTGCAAAGCAAAAACTCACAACTCAATGTCGTGCCCGGGGTCGATGAAGCTTGTCCCTAAGTTACTTCTTCTTTTCCTTGATTTTGGCCCTAAGGCTTCGAGATCTCTCTTAATATGATGAGCTCCCATGACATCTCCTATTTGGTTTTCAAGAGTGTGAAATATCTTGAATGTGAAAGAATTAGAGGAAAAAGTTGAATGAGAAAAAACTAGAGACAAAAAAATAAATAAATTAACTTTTACTTATTTCAACGTATTCTCTCATTGTTCATTTTAAATTTTAATGCATATAGTATTTTCTCACTTATTTTACAATATGTGAAGCGTCACTTTCTCATTTTAGATAATTTTATACAGAAGATCTAAATCTTAACACATAAAGTTTGGCAAAATCATTTTTACCCTTTTATTTCAATGATCTAGCAGCTTTATGCATAGCATAATTTTAATATAATGGTATAAATAAACATATATGTGTGTGTGTGTTTTTGTGGATATAACGATTGTATTTACAATTGGAATTTCTTTAGCATAAGATTTTAACTTCCAACACATTACAAAGGTGAAAACGCTGAAAGGGTAGAGATATAGATTTATATATAATAAAACTAATGAAGTAAATTAATAATTAAGCAGAAAATCCTAGAGTTCCATATTCATCACTATTTACCATGCATGAACATTTTCTATACTCTCCATAATATTGCTCAAGACGATTTAGGATCGGTATTTACGTCTCGCAAGATAAAATTTTATAATCAATTAAATTTTTAAGGGTTCTGATCTCTAAACTAAAAACATAAAAATCATTTCTTCAAATACAAGCGCACATGAAAAAAATTATTATCATAACTAAACAACAAAAATGATCGTTATAGAAAATTAAAAGGCTTACATACATCATATGGCTTCCTCACTAGTTTAATTATAGTGAAAGTCAACTATGTACTTGTCCCTTCACTTAGCCTAGATGTGGAAAATTTGCTTGGCTTCGCTAGTGAGAGGAACAAATTTATTCCTCATTATAAATAAGCGATTCACGGAAACTTAGTTCTCGTCATTTGGTTAATACGGAAACTAAGTGTCTGTCATAATATTGGCGTAAATTGAGTATACGTTTCATTGTTAACTTGTTTGATCTTTTTTTTTTTGGGTTACACTCCTCTCACATCCGATCGTAACCATTCATTATTCTTAACGTGTCAATTTTCTCCGTCGTCAGATCCCAACAAATATGTTTTCAAAAAATCAAGATTTTTTCTTTATATAAGAAAACTTCAAACACACCTTGTCCCAATCAGTTGAGTTTCATTTATTTTCTTATCTTCCTACTATATTCTAGTTCTTTGATTTTCTTATCCTTCCACTACTCAAATTTTGTTCTTTTAATTCAATTCAATATGGTTTTTAATTTTGTTCAACAAGAAGAAATTGATCTTACTGCTGCATCCAGGAAATCCTCGTTTAGCAACCTCTGAGATAGGTTGGTACAAGTATCTTTCTCTAAAAGTCATGCAAATTATGTGGCAAAATCTTTTGATAATAGTATGTTGTGTGGCACCCATACTAGTGTATCCATCGACACTATCAACAACTGTACTTTTGCACAAGTATTCTATCAAATAATTTCATATGTGGAGAATTCCCTATAACACCAATTGCATCCGGACATTGTTGCCATTCTCCATCTACTTCAAGTAACTTTCCTAACAAGTTAGTTTTGGAAGAAATCTTCATTCATTCCTAGATATTGATTGAATTGTCTTGAAGTATAATAAGTTTCATGTGTGAAATAATCATTCATTATTTTCGCATCATGCCACGCCCGATTTCGACTAAGTATCCTCCGCATCTGCACTTCCTTAGGCACCGGTTGCAGAATAATACTCATACGTTCATCCAAACACAATTATGTAAATAATAACAGGGCTTTTTCATCTTCATCACGTGAAGTATCCAATTTGATTCCGTATGCAAGTCTTCCATAAGCAAGCATTAGACTCATAAAGTACCTTTGCAAACAACAATTTTAGTTTAATTTTTTTTACACCATACATGAAATATAATTCAACCAACATTCGTCACTAATATAATAGTAGTTCATAAGCATTTATTCAACATTAATCAAAAGATACATCCACAAGTCAAGTAATAATCATAGATTTTTAACTACATAAATATTTATGCAACATCAAGAATTTCATGATTATCAAAATAATATCACTATAAACCCTGAAAGTAGAATGTCTTACCTTTGCTGACTTTGTTGATGGAATTCGAAACTGAAAGATGTAATAGAACCACCCATATTTATGTAACAAACCCTTTTAATTCGGCGCAACAATTAGAACTAAACCACCTTCAAAATCAAAAGCAGGAAGACAATGGTGTGGAGCCAGAGAAAAGTGGGAGTGAATAAGGAGAAGTGTCAAAGTTGTTCTTCTCCTGAGAGTTTATACCCACAATACGAAAATTGAGTTATCGTTTGGTCAACACTAGTCCAGATTGCAGATTTTAGAACGGTTGGAATCTGTCGAAAAATGGGTTTTAAGACAAATACAGCCCGTCCTAAAGTCTGTCGCATTTTTGGTGTACTATTTCTTATAGGACGGACTGTTATTGACATAAATTAACAACGGATATCTTTTGTCTTAGTTTAACTACTGACTCTATTTGTCGAAAATTGGTTGATTGAAGATTCAGCCCAGGCTAGTTCAGCCGAGTCAGTTTCAGGTGAGTCTGATTCAAGCGAGTCTGTTTCAGCCGAATCTGTTTGATCAGCTGAGTCGATATGAGTTATATTTTTTTGTCCATTTTTGTAGATTAATAATTGAGACAAACCATCATATGAAATTTTGTACACAAATGCAACTCATTCTATAAAATTAACTTTGTATTCAGTTAACTTGACAACCCAAACATCTCTAAGTTCAACAACAAAATCTACTTCATGTTCAAAACAACAAAGAGAAGAAGAAAAAGAAACAGTAACAATATCACTTCTAGGTGGAAGAGTGACGTGTTGTTGTGACCATTCAATCGCCTCACCGGGAAAAATATCTTTAACACATGTTCCATGGTGGTGCACTAAAATTACACGTAGAAGAGCAACTGTTTTCTTCGTTAAATTCTTAGATCCTGCCCACAATGAAAACAAAAAACTTAGGTACAATCCAATGTAAACAAAATATGAACTGGTGCATGAAATGAAAATTATGCATAAAAAACGGAAATCCAGGACGCTAGTCTAGATAGGATTAAAAATCAAGAAGACAGTATGGAATTTTTTAGTTGTATAAACGAACAGTAATGATATTTTGAAAAGAAAAAGCAAAGTAATGTAAAGAAAAAGCAAGTTTGTATACACCTTTAGCTCATGTATGTCATACATATGTTATATCAAGGACAAAGTGCCACATCAATTAAGATCTCTCAATCATCATATAAGCCAATGAAAGAAGTCGAAGTTATGCTGGTTAGTAACATGTCAGAAAAGAACAATTATAACAAGCATGTCATACCTGTTATTGTCAAGCAGTGTTGTTATCCTGCCTCCCTACCTTATAAACTTTAAATCTCGCCTCTAACGCATTTACCTGAGTTTGTAGACCTTGATTTTCTTAATTTCTCACCACGTAAATGTTCCCTACAGGATGCAGAAGCAATCATCAGAATCCAAATGCTTTTCCAGTTGATGAGTTAGAATCCCTTTCATATATTTCTTTAACCTTTTCCTACACAATACTCCCTCCGTTTCTTTTTTTATAGGCTGGTATGGGATAGCGGGGAGATTAAGAATTTTTTCATTCCGCCGTTTTTTGTGTTTCTTTCCATTTTTACCCTTATCTAATCAATTCGTCTCTCCAAAACAACGAAATTCAAAAGGGATTTCTCTTTGAAATTGAGAATAAGAAAACAACTCTTTCAGATTCACCATGAATGTTTTCTGGATCTGTTGAATCGAATTAAAGATGGATATCAATGTTTCCTAAAGAAGCAAGATGAATCAGATTGTTCAAATAAAAAAAAAATTGATTAACTAAAGAAGAAGTTGAGAAGCGTCGTCAGATTTTTTAAGGGTTTGAATAAATTTGAGAAACATGATGGTCCTTCAATTTGGAGTTTGGTTTTACATCAGTTTAATGATACTGATCTCGTTTCTCATTTTTCTCCCTTCAAAAACCTAGCAAGCTCAGCTTCTGTTGGTGCTTGGAGAAACCTTGCTTCCATTTCAGGTAATTTTAAATTTTAAAGATGAGTTCGGTACTTAGTTCGAAAATTGAATTCAGTTTATTGTTTTGCGTTGATGAAAATCGAGCGAGATTTTGATTGGAGTAAGTTTTTTCATGGTGAATGATTTTTGAAATTCGATGAAACTGTATTCTTGTTCCGAGATTTCCTTGAAATTCAAATGAATCTACAGTAGAAATTTCAGATTCTCGGCTCTGTTTTTGATGTTCTCTTGTTGGAGTATTTTTCTTCTATTTCTACTTTCATGAATTCAGATCATAATTCTCATGAATTCAGATTAGGAAAAGAGAATTTTATCAGAAGTTTTTGTTGTTAAATTTTGGGGGTCTTGGATTTGGGGGTTTGGTGATATCAGACAGGAAATCTCAGATTTAGATGAAGGGAGTTCATACCATAGAGTTGCCAAACACCGCGAAGATCTCTGTGTCACATGATTCTAACAGCACTGTAAACTACTCACAGCACTGTAACCTCAAATGAGTTCATACCATAGAGTAGCAATTAGGATTTCATTTTGGCAACCAGTTTTGGGTGTACTATTAACAAAATGTCACTCAGCCACTAGTGGCAGGAACTCCACTACATATCAATTTCTCTAGTTCAATTCTTAACTGGGCTACAATCTTTATGTAGTTTTTCTTTTAGCTGTAACTTTCTGCCAGAGGTAGCACTCTACATTATTTTCTCATGTCATGTCTTTCAATAAAAAAATTGAAAATAAAATTTATATCAGCAGGAAGAGAAATGTGAAACTATCACCAAAGCTTTAACATTGTGAGCATTATTCTTGATCAGATTTGGAGTTTTCAGATGACTAGTTATGGTTACTCTTTGTGTATTGTTTCTTTTTCAGATAACTTTGTAGGGTATGCACAATTAGCGACAGGGGTTGATGTTGTTTACATGGTCTGCGGAAAATGGATGGATGAATTCCAGCTGATATTAAAGTATTGAATCTGAGTGAACTGTGTTGATGAATTCCAACTATTATTCTCAGTGTGTGTCAATGGGGATTCACCCTTTACGTGTTTGATAAAATTACCGAGTGAAATGGGTTTTGACTTGAATCAAATTCCTGAGGATAATCTATCTCAAGGTAATTTTCCATCTCCAATTACAATTCAATCTCCAACTATTAATGATTCAAATCAATATTGTCTCATCGATTTAAACGAATGTTACCCGGAAGAAGATGATGATGGTGATAGTGAAGAAGAAGAAGAAGAAGAAGAGGAAGAAGAAGAGGAAGAAGAGGGGGAGGAGGAAGAGATACACTGTCCCATTAACACCATCGCAGAACCAGAACCTATTCGCCATGGAAATAAGAAGAAGAATTTAACCTCTGATGTGAAGAGAAAGGTTCTTGAAAAATTGATGCAAGGAAGCACAAATAGGAGACTTCGCAAGGGAGTTATCACTGATACTGCCGCTCTATTTAAAGTTGGTATCAGAACTGTTTCAAGATTATGGCATGATGCAAAACTGGCTGATACAAATGGAGATGTGGTTGATATATCTTCTAAGATGGTCGGCAGAGTTGGTAGAAAGAGAATTCAATTAGATTTACATAGAATTAAGTTGGTACCTCTTCGCAAACGAACAACGATAAGAGGATTAAGAAACTTTAAATTTTCTTTAGAGTTACGGGTTGGATATAGAGTTGTTGTGTCAACCTCCAAACAGCCCCGATTTGAATGTTTTAGACCTTGGGTTCTTTAGCGCTATATCTGCACTTCATCATACTGATGCTCCAACCACAGTAGATGAGTTTATCGCAAGTGTTACGAGAGCGTTTGAAAATTTCTCGGTTGAAGACGCAAATAATGTTTTCATAACATTACAATCTTGCATGAAGGAGATTCTTAGAATCAAGGGTGGAATTCACTACAAGATTCCTCATATGCATAAATGGCGTTTAATTAGAGATGGCCAACTCCCTAATGTACTTGACTGTGATCCTCAAGTATTGAATGAGGCCTGGGAATTTATGAAGGAGTATGAAATTACGCAAGAAAGTTCTTCAGGTATGTGATTTCAAACTTGTTTTTACCTTTGATGCGTTGTGCTTTAAAGATAATTTGAGTCAGTTTTTTTTTCCTTCCTGTGACCATGTCGGAGAAGATTCAACACGGTGAGCTAATAGATCAAAAGGAACTGATATATGTACATATTTACCCATCTTGATCTGCTAATGACCGTGTACTTCTATTAGCATAAATAAAGGCCAGGGGTTGAACTCAGTTGGTTGAATGTCTACATCCTTATCTGTAGATGTATCTATTGCTGCCCTGTGTTCATCATAGTTACCATTGTATTTGTAAGACCGTACATCACCCCATGGTGTAGCTTTTACTTCATCACTCAAGTCGAACCATTTTGGAACGAACTTATCAGCATTGGCTTCTCTTCTTTTCTGTTCATTTCTCTGTCTTGCCTCGATGCTGTATGTTTTGTTCACATGTAAGACATTTGAAAAGCAAAGCGTTAAAACATCCACAAGGTTCGTCCTCGGCCAGTGAAAGTCTATTACCAGAAATTAGAATTATAGAGGGGGCAATAACCTGGATTTTTCACGGCTGACTTTGGAGAGATCGCCTTTATTTATCTTGGTACATTAGTTAACTCTCGTGGTACATATTGATTCGATAGTGTTTCATTGACAATTGAATTACTAGAACCATGATGGATTCTAAAAATCCGTGATTGGTAAGACACATCTGAATTCCTTGTTTCTATTTCAAGTTTTGGTTTCATTCACATTCATAAAGCAAAGCAGTACATTGAAGCAGTGATATGATATCTATCTAGTACCTAATATCTCAACTAAATAATTTTAATTTGCTTCTTGTTATCTCTTCATTTTTTTTTATTTTCCTGTTTGGGACGATCTATGTACATCATTTCCATAAGAAAATCGAAGAAACGGTGTGCATTACTGTAGTTATCTGGCACATATATATGAATTATTAAACACTAACAGCTGCATCCTTCAATGTTTGTCTCCATGGAGTATAATAGTTTTAGACCCTATGAAAGCAAATCAAATGAAGGCGAATACGAAAAGAAAAAGAACGGGCCAGCTTGCTATGGATTTTAAACAAACTATCATCGGCAACGATCTTTACCAGAGCTGGATTGATGATGCCTCTGACCTTGTCGGAAGAAAAAAGGTTTTAATATTGCACCACCTTCTATACAAAAATCTATGACTGGGAACAATACTTGGTGACTCTGCAGTGTTTTCCTTGTAGCTAAAAACACCTTTGTACTATGATGTTTTTGCAGAGAGCCAAATCGATCAATAAAATGAAGATAGCACAGCTCATGGACCTCCCTCCAGTAGCGATTGTATGTGGGTTGGCAGGAAAGCATTGCACAGGGATCTATTATCCGAAGCCATTGCTTGATCTATACAGGGATCTATTACCCAAACCACCTGAACCAGTAAGCTAACCCTTCCCACTACTTTGTTATTCCTTCTTACATCTGAGTAAATTTCATTTCCGCCGTTTGTTAAGAAATAAACAGGATACGTTTTCTGTAAACTCCTGATTAGCCGTGCAGCATCTGGTTGGAAAGTTGAGAAGATAATAGGTCTATCTTTAGCATACTCAAACACCACTTTTAAGACTGCTTGAAGAGCATGAACTAGTTCTTCCTCCTTGTAGATAACATAGTCATCGAACTTCAACTCGATACTGAATCCCAAAGATAAATTAACCTTCTCAAATGCCTCTTGCTACGTGCATAGAGAGTCATCATTTTCAACTTTCCAGTTGAAAATTCTACCATCTTTAGTCTTTCTAATCAGTGATTTACCAGCCTAAAATCGATTTTTGCTTAAGAGTACCTTGCTATACAGTTTATTTGAATTGCACGTCATGAGCCTAGCTTTCAATTTTTAAATATGATGGTGGCTTCAAATTGGTTGTATAGAATGCAGATGTATGTGTGAGAATGTACCTGATTTAGAATTCTCTTTGTGTGTTCTGATTAGGTCGTTCCGCTTATCCCAATTGAAGAAAACAATGGCTTTGGTGCTCAATGGTTAAGGCCATTACTGGAAGCAAACTATTTCATTCCTTGTAGAGACCATGGGGAAGAAATGTCTAAAAGTGAATCCAAATATTTCTGCTTGGATTGTATGGGTAAATCCATTTGTTCTTACTGTCTGATTCATCATAGAGAACATCGCATTGTTCAAGTAAGTTCTCTCAGTTTTTTTTTTATTGTATGGGTTTCCACTCTAACTACCACAACGTAAGTAAGTACTCAACATACATGAGTACGTAACATTTTTGTTCCGCCAATTGCAGATAAGGAGGTCTAACTACCACAACGTTATAAGGGTTAATGAAGTTCAGAAGCACGTAGACATTTCTGGTGTTCAACATTATGTAATTAACAATGCTGAAATCGTTTTTCTCAACGAACGCCCTCAATTAAGACATGGTAAAAGAGTTACAAATACATGTGAAATTTGTGGCAGGACCTTGCTTGGTTCATTCAGATTTTGTTCTTTGAGTTGCAAGGTAATTATCATTACACAGAACCCGTCACTTGAATGGCGCTATAGGTTACGCATCAGCTCCCGCATTGAAAATATTTGAATAATTATGTTTGCACATACGTACAGGCGAAGAAGATGATGCACGTTGTCGAGAAAGCTATGGAATCTGTGGAAAAGCTTTCCAAAGCTATGATGTAGGCTGTCGAGTAGATCACAGAGTTGTGTAGACGGCCAAATGTTGGAATTCTCATCAGTACCTCTCTGGCCAGCATAGTCAGATTTAGTAATTGGAGTATTATAGCCCCAGATTCTGGTTTCTTTTTTTTTGGGTGGTACCACCATTGTTCTCCTGGCTTGGAGTTATGTGTTTTTTCCCATTTTGGTTGATTAAAAACTTGCCTAGGCTAGTCAGGGTCAGTAATTTAATGATTGTGTTTTCTCCCAAGTTACAATACTGGCCAGTATTGAATGTACTCTATGATCATTTCCTCCATGATCACTCCATTGAGTAGATTGAGTATGAGAAATCCATACTGTGGAATTACAATTACAGTAACAATTACAGTAACTCCATATTTCCCATCTCTTTAAATTACAATTACAGTAACAAACTCAACTCCATTCTCCATATTCTTTAATGAGAACTTTCCATAAGTTTTCAATCGGAAAAGAAACTTCACTCATTTTCTCCATCCACAGTGGATTACTACTCCACAACCACAACCACCATCACAATTGAGTAACCAACGCTTTTAACCCTTTCACCGAAACAAAGTCTCAAGACTCAAAAATCTCTCAAAACCACATCCACAACCACAACCACCATCACAACTTAGATCCCCAATGGCACTAAGAAACAACATAACATCACTTCTAAACTTCATAGCCTTACTCTGCTCAATACCCATAATCGGTTCAGGAATTTGGTTATCATCAAAACCAGACAACGAATGCATAGGTCTATTCCGGTGGCCAATTCTCTTCATAGGAATACTAATCCTCTTCGTTTCCTTAGCTGGTTTAGTTGGTGCTTACTGGAACAACTCGGGTCTTTTAGCTTTGTCATCTCTTCTGTATGTCTATTCTTATTGTTGCTCTTCTGTTTGCCGTCGTCTTCGCGTTCATCATTACACTGTAAGAATTTTAAAGCAAAATTTTAGAAAAAATTCCTTAAAGCAACAATCGAAGTTTCCCATGAAAATCTAATTGTCTAGCAAAGTTTTATCCACATCAAATTTTGATTTTAGATTTATAATCATTGAGTCTTGTTCTGCAAACCCATTCATTGAATTTCAAAACCATTGAGTACAAAATATTTTCAGTTGATTTGTGGATTTACTGACGAACAAAACCAAATGAATGTCTAACCATTTTATCAGTCTTGAATCAGTTGAGTTGTTGTCGGAGTTGATTAGATTGAAGAAAGAAGATATCAATGGTACCATTGAAGATGGTGAAGAATTGACTGGTTTTGTTGGTGTTACTGTGAAGAAGAAGGAGAAGAATGATTGTGGTATGATGAGAACGTCTTTGCTGTGAAGAAGAAGGAGGAGAATGATTCCGGTAAAATGGTGTTTCTGGTGGTGTAGTGGTGGCGATGGTGTTGCTGGTGGTGGTTTCTGCTGGAGAAGATGAAGCTGAAGGACGCCTTTAATGACGGTGAAGGTGTCTCAGTGGGAAAAAAACAATTTTAAGAAGGTTAAAATCGTAAAAGTGAAACCTAGTATATCCCAATTGGGATACCAGCCTATATTTTTGAAACTTATATTTTAGGAAACCAGCCTATAAAAAAGAAACGGAGGGAGTATTAGATAGCCATTAATAAGTTTAAATTATATGAACAATAAATTATACATGAAGCTCAAAAAAACAACAAAAATTAATATTTCTGTTGCTGCAATATGTTTAGCATGTAATGGGTCAACTGGGGTATCCTTGTAAACATGTGTAGCCATACATATATACTACAGGTTTTCCAGTGTACCATGTGGACTATTCTTTTTTTGTTGTTATAACACCACAAACAAGTAACTTCATATTACAAGCTAGATAATTGACTACTACTACCGGGCAATAAAAACCACATTTATGTTCTTACAATAAAAACTTTCCCTAAATGGAAAACATAAACCAAGCATCTCATCATATTCAATACTAGCACATGGATCATTGTAATTAGAAAAGAAGTAACAAATAGAGTAGTACCATCTTGTGTTCAACTCTTGGAATTTCTTTTCTGCCAGCACAGTGTGGTGTCTTTACATTGGATCTTACAACTTCCGTCTTTCCTCCAGCTTGTTGAAATTTCTTAGGAACCAGCAAAGTCATGATCATCACTGTTGTTATCCAAAGCTGTGAGCTGTTAATTGGAGACCAGGATTTATCATGCATGGTTCACCACGAAGAAAGAATAATTTAATTAAATAATAAAATGAATCACCAAATACACCTAAGGGATTACATAAACCCATAGGTTATGCAACAATTAAAATCATTAAGAAAAAGGGAATCCTAAGCAAATCCGACAGCCGGAGTATGCTTTAAATCCATAGGTTCTGAAAGATACAAAAGGAAATTATAAGAAAGGATTCTATATGCTTTAAGTTGCATCGATATGCGGCATGCAAAATTAAGAATAACTGCCTCTTTTGAACAACAAATATACTATAAACCAGCAAAGGAGATTATAATAGCTATTCATGGGAAAAAAAAAGCTCAATTTTCAGTAAGGATACATGGGAAGTGTTAAGCTTATCAGTTTTCATGAACACGGAATGCCAGTGTAGTTCTAACACGATTGAGAAACTTTAAATTGAGATAAAATTAAAACAAATGTAATGTACTTTAAGAAAAAAGCAGGAGCGGATTTTGTAAATTATAGAGAATCCAAATTTAATCAACCCACTATCATTCAGGAGAAATGGAACCAATCACTCAACCTAACCTTAATGTTATGTTAACTGTTTTCTAAACTTTCAAAAACAAAAGTAAACATACCTAAACCAAATGTTATATCATGCAACTAAGCCAGTGATAAACTGATAATTCCTTGCACAAAAGCATCAATTGGGAGATTTTATCCACAAATTGTCAGCACATACAAACAATGGATAATAAGTTATGCTAGAATCCAGTTCACCTTGCCTTTGCCTTTGTTCATTAGTATCTTCGTTAGCCTTCTTCCTAAAGCTGAATACATGATTATTATTGAATGAGAGCATGACAAAAACCAACCATTATTAGTGTAATAACTAAATTCTAACATATCAAACCTAGATTTTACTACACCAAACAGAGGTTTGCTGTTAGTATTATGAATTGATTGAGGGTATATGAAGGTTGTGGATTTGGGGGTCTTATCCAAATCCTACCAGAACCCAAAACACCATTTCAATTCAACAAATATTCTGAAATTTTTGATCAAAGAAAGGGTTATAGCAGCAAAGTCTTGATTTTGGGGGTATTATCTTTTTATAGATACTAAACCCAAAATACGGAAAACCCTAAATTCGAATCAGTTCTAAAGAAGAACAAAAAGCTCATTTAAGAAAACCCTCAATTTAAGTAAAATTTCATTAAAAAAAGTAAGATGAATATATCAAAATCTCAAAAATCCTTACTGATTTCGCATCTCGATGTGTCCACAGTTTCTTCACTTGAATAGTCGCTCGATCTGTCCATGGTTTCTTCACTTGAATATGGTTAATGATATGAGAAACTGAAAATAAAAAATCAGAAGAATTGTGGGCAAAGGATATGGGAAAGTTTCATCTTTGATAAACCCACGATGGAGGAGAATACAGAGGCCTTTATTTTCTTACAGGGGGTTAGTGCCCGAGTGATGTCTGGGGAGTTGAGTGTATTTTAAATCTCAGGGATTTTGAGAGAGTTTGAGAGAGTGTAGGGAGTTTGAGAGAGTTTTGTGTTTTTGAGTTCAGGGAGTTTGGGGGAGTGTAGGGAGTTTGAGAGAGTTTATTAGAGGGAGTTTGGGGGAGTTTGGGGGAGTTTGAGAGAATTTATTAGAGGGAGTTTGGGGGAGTGTAGGGAGTTTGAGAGAGTTTATTAGAGGGAGTTTGGGGGAGTTTGAGAGAGTTCACTCCTAACTCATTCTCTTTTAAGAAACAATAAACCCTTATTTGCAAATAACATTGATCTTTAATCAAAAGAAAAAATAAATGAAAATGATCATATCTCTGTATCAATAGTATGTTATTTTGTGCAACGAGATAATTTTTTTCCCTTCAATTTAACGGTCTCCATACAATTCTAACTCCCTTTGTTCACGAACATTTTCCCACATATCATCCGCTATACTCTTTCTCCATGCATTAGCTTCTTGACGTTGTTGTTCTTGAGTTTGTTGTGTCAAAATTTCATCGTCATTTACAAGCGTTGATGGATGGCTATCTTCCTCTTCCTCGACCGGAAACTCATCTGAACGGCATTCTTTTCGTAAGCAGTTGTGTAGGCCTGCACAAGCTGTCATTATCTCCGCTTGCACCTGATACGGAAATGGAGGTTGAGACTTAAAGATCAAGAAACGAGACTTCACAACACCGAACAATCTTTCAACTACATTCCTCAAAGAAGCATGACGCATGTTAAATAATTCTTCAGCCTTTTTCGCATGATTACCCGTACCATAAAATTCTTTCAAATGATAACGTTGGCTACGAAATGGTGTTAAACAATATCGTCGGTTTGCAAACCCACCATCCTCCAAGTAATATTTACCTGAATAAAACACAAAAAGAAAACTTCGTCAAGTAGAACCCGAATATAAGAGGACTTAACAAGTGATAGTGATTCTCAATGACACCCATGCAAAGTAGCAAGCCAATTAATGCATGATGACATAACAAATTATGAAGATAGCTGTAAAGGAATTCTGTTTCACCGAAACACAGTTTCAGATTGTCCAATCTTTGCAGTACTAATACTTACCTGATCCTCTTGAAATTTTTATGGTACACTTAAAACTCAATATTACACAACACACACAAAAATCATAGCATTCCAACGGTTCATTAAAAAGATACATTACTCAGAACCCGACTACTTTCAATACGTGCATACAGAATTCAGTTCCGGATTTCTCACACTTTGGTGTACCTAAAGTGATCAGAACTTCATGAAATTTTTACAGTAGGTAACCTTCATATATACAAACATCATACTAAAATTTCAGCTTTGTCCGATAAGCGGAGAATGAGATAAATAGGAATCAGTCCCCTATTCGGGATTTAAACTCAGCAGACTATAGTCATATATTTTACAAGCTTTGCAGTAGCAAACGTGACCTGATCCGCGTGAAAATTTTACTGTACTTCTATAACAAGGTAAACTACGACATACTAAAATTTCATCATATTCCAACGGTTGAATTTAAAGATATCATTATAATAAAATCATGCAATTTCTTACCAAGATCTTTTGAACCACAAATTAGGGTTTTGACAGAGAAAGAGTACCCACAAAAAAAAAACTATACACACAATCAAAATAAACAATCATGGAGATCAAATATATGAAAAACAATCGAAATAGTACACAAATCAAACTATTATAAACAATCATGGAGATCAAAGAAGAAAAAAAACATACCTGGAAAAAAACGTTTCCTCTTCTTTCTCCTATGGTTTTCTACAGACCAAACTCCTTCCCAAATCTCTACTCTTTTGAGAGATTTGTTGTGAGACCAAAATACACTAAAAACTCCTTCGAACTCCCCAAAGCAACCAACTCCCTAGTATTGTAGGGTTTTATGACTAACAGGGAGTTCAAGAGCTTTTTTTAAACTCCCCAGCGACTAACAGTTGTTTTCTAGAGAGTTTAGGAGACTCCTCTAAACTCCCCCACGACTAACGGAGATTTGGAGATACTCCCTCAAACTCCCTCAGGACTAACAGGAGAAAACCTAAATACATTAAAATCTATCGAACTCTCCCACGATTAACCCCCTGTTAGAACATGTTTCCAGTCTTAACTTTTGAGAAGTTTTTAGGTTTTGAGAGTTCGGAGCACATACTCACATGGATTCTAAAATATTGCCAATCCCAAATGTATACCGCCGGATCTTTAATTATATACGGCATATAAATCCCTCGCAAGTTGCTTAGAAACTTTTGCGGATGGAATTTTATTTTTGGTAGAAAAATATAAATTATTTTGCGGGATGGAAGCTAAAATTTAGGTGGTTCTCTTTTTTTATCGGTATTGTGTTTTTTTTCTTTCTAGGATAGGCCCGATAGGGTGGAAACTAAAGTTGGGGGCAAATAGATACCAGAAAAATGACGGATTACAAGTGATATATATCAGACACCAATTATGCGACGTATTGCAACTGTTAAATAATTAACGACAGAAGGAAACTGTCCTTTCCGCGAACACCAAGTGTCCTAAAAACCAAGTTTTGGACTAGTGCAAGGTCAATGCTTTGACCTAGAGGACACTCAGTTTTCGTATTGCATTGTTTTCACGGAAACTCAATTTTCGTCTCATTAGGCTAAGCGAAGCCTGTAATAACTCGTCCCTCCACCGATATTGTCTCTACTTAGCCACTGCGGTCATCCGGAAGTGTGGGGGTGGAGGGACGGGTCATTACAAATGGTATCAGAGCCAGGTTGGTATAAGGGTTGAAGAGAAGCTCGATTTCCTAGTATGAGATTAGATCTGATACCATTTGTAATGACCGGTCCCTCCATCGATATTGTCCCCACTTAGCCACTGCGGTTATCCGGCAGTGTGGGGGTTTTACAACGGGCATCGCTGTGGTAATCCAGTAGAAACTTCCGGATGGTCACCCATCCCTGGATTACTCCCGCCCGAGCATGCTTAACTGTAGAGTTTTCTGCCAACTCTGGAGCCAATTGTGTTGAAAAAGCCTCGGTGATAAGAAAGGAAAAACCATTACTTATATTCTATTCGGAGAACCACTGCCGAATATCGGGGTATTACATACATTTTTTCCCAATATATATTCTACTTTATCTTCGTCGATACCAAGGTTCATTATGTCCGAGAGATCGTGAAGATTATTAATCTCCTGCTATCTCAACATTCGCTGAAATTATTAGAATCATTTTGCCTTGCATTCACTGAGATTACTAGACTCCTATGTTTTACTTATTTTTGACGACAAAAACGTGAGCCGGTGTCGTCCCGTTTATATTCCCCATAGTTCTTAGGATGCATCTGCAATGTACCCGGGCGTTGTGTTATAAAATCCACATTTTCTCTCTGGGACCTCTTATTCCACTTGCCTATATGACATCGGGGTATGAGTTCCTCGCCCTAACCGGGTTTCTTTGGGACCAGATGCAGATTCGACCGAGGACTTGGCTTATGGAAATCGGAGGCTACGCTTCAAACGTGCCCCGGATCCATACCTCAATAGGGGCCCTCCGGTGCCCTCGCGTATTCTGCACCTCTTGCCACAATTGGGCGAACATTATGTCTTACATTGATATCTCTTAACATGTTTGAACTAATACTCGGTTTTATAATAATGTCTCTTTCCGAAGTTCGTCGAATACTGAGATGTCTTATGCCCTCGCGGCTTTTAGGTTATGAAATGTGTACATCTCATACTTTTAGTACCTTGTATCGGCTCTCCTTTTTTTATGGGTCCTCCTCCGATCATAGGTAATATATCTTTATGCATTTCATGGATAATTCATCACCACTCCTTCATGGTCCATGTAGCGCCCCCAAAGCTATCAAATGACTAATCCTAGATATTAACTATAAAATGAGGCACTAAGGTCTAAAACATCTATCTAAAACAATAATAAAAAAGATCTAAACCAATATTAACCCAAATCTAAACCCTCTCTGAAATATATACAAGAACTCTTCTCAGATGATACATAAATAATAATGAGTTGGTTTACAAATAAAATATAAACATAAAATAAACATAGCGGAAGCTAACCAACTAATGGAACCAACTCCTCGACTCTTCCATCGCCACGTGCACATCTTGATCCGTCTCTGAAACTGAAAGTGGTAATTGAGTGAGCACATCATCCCGAAGGGTTCCCAGTAGAAATAACAACTAACTTTCAAGTAATCACTAGAATGATTTAAATACAATGCAGGTTTTGTCGAAAACCGATAAAACACGGAAAACAGATAAAGCATATTAAAATAATAGTTGTACTGAAATATAAAGTTCTACCAACCAATCATTCGGCACACATTCACAACAGAAATAGTAGTTGAGCGAAGTATTCCTTTGGAGTAGTAAGGCGTGACTCTTGCAGATTCATTAATGATCATTAAAGCACCCTGAGGTTTGCGTCCCCGTAGTCAGATAAGATTGGTACCTTACCAGTACCTCAATGTATGTCCACTCTATATAGAAAGTATCGAAAGAGAACTAATGATGACAACATTAAATCCGATAGAAGAACTTAATCATGGAGATCCCTGTACCTCTCGCAAATCAAGTTCAAAAATCAAATATAAGATTCTCAACATCATTCACTCCAAATACCAAAACATAATGTAATAGCTTTTGAAAGTAATTTAAAAGAACAGTAAACATTCATGCATACAGAATAGTTCCCTCTATGAAAAGTATTCCATATGCTGCTTTTACGCCTCCTATGGTAATATCGGACACTTCAGTAACCACTTAAGGAAACCATCCGG
The DNA here is from genome assembly GCF_003573695.1 of Papaver somniferum. Classification (NCBI taxonomy): domain Eukaryota; kingdom Viridiplantae; phylum Streptophyta; class Magnoliopsida; order Ranunculales; family Papaveraceae; genus Papaver; species Papaver somniferum. Next base: position 17,350,534 of record NC_039366.1, read on the forward strand.
GCCTATTTAATATTGGACACCTCAGTAACCACTTAAGGAAACCCTCCGGGCCTATACAAGTGCTTAAAAACTAGATATAAAGTGTTATAAATGAACTCATTCTATACAGCAATCAAAAGGAAACCCTCTTCCTTTCATGCTAGCATTAAGTAAAGAATGTAACTACTTTCCAGTCAATGGAAATAATCACTTTGGAAAATAAGTAAATACTCCCAAAACACATATATTAGTTGTTTCTAAAGATCCGCTCCCATCCCAAAATATAAAAGAAAACTAGTTTGTATCACACACATATAATACATACATACACGTATCATATACTAACAAATATATGCATGCATTTCATAAGATATAGATTTGTAAAACAATAATGAATACAAGAGATTTCGTTATCGATTCCCACCTCTTTTGATGACAATCCTTTCCTACCTCGAGATCCATAATCCACTCTTTCATTCTTTAAATCGATCGTTGTTAATAACGACTAACTATTAAGCACGCAAGCACTCTAAAGATTAGCCAAAAGGCTCATACAAGGCTCATATCATAATCTCATACAAATATCTAATTATAGGTTAAGTGAATTATCTAATGGTTCTAAGCCCATTTATAGTTCTACATCATTTAACTATCTAACTTTAGCTCATCTAAGGTTTACTGATTGAATTGGATTGGTTTTATACTCTATTAATAAGTCTTACAAAGATCTACCACTTTGTAGAAGAAACCAAGGGCCAATTCGGACCACAAGTGGTCCAAAGATACAAAATAAGGTTTCTGGCCCTAAGCCCAAGCCCATGGGTCTAATTCGGCACAACCCACTAGTCCGTCCCATTACACAAGGTCCAGTCCAACAGAGTCAACTAACAGTCACTGGCGGTCAAATGGGTCAACTAACAGTCAACGTCCAAGGTCAGGTCAACATTCCAAGTCAGTGGTCAAGGTCAGGTCAACTGAGTCGACTCAGGTCAAGATAGGGAACTCGTTGAGTCAGCACCGATTCAACTCAGTCAGATTAACTAGGTCATATAAGTTAGCTAGACTGACTGGGATGACTAATAGGCCAAATGCCTAAGCCAAACTTCTAATGCACAATCATGGTGCAACAAAAACACATGCCAAGACCAAAAAATGCATTTCTAACTCTCTTTACATAAATACAAACTAAATCATCTCTTCATTGATTCAGACTCCCAACTTTCACTTAACACTCAAACTAAAGCTCCACCACTGCCATAGTAACAACAACTCCACCTGTAACACATACAACATCATCAACATCTTTCAATTCAATCCCAGGTCACAGAGACCTAATTCTAAATCACCAACAACAACCTAAATTCACCAACACCCTCAGACCTGGTTCACCTGCAATACATTTCATCTCCCTCAACTTAACCCAGTACTATCTCACTCCCTAATTTTGTCAAGCCAACTCAAATGCAGTCAACAACTTCAACATAATCTTTATATCTTCATGTCAGTTACAACAGCAGCATCACAAACATTCATCTTCTTCATCTCCAACTAAGCTTAACTCTATGAACTCCCTGAAATCATCTAGCTCCACCAGATTGTAACTGAGGTTCCTTGGATCTCATTCTATCCATCAATTACTACCTCCATTCATATATGTATTCAGTTAATTATGTAACCTAAACTTCAACGCCCCATTTCCAAACTCATCTCCACCTCACCAGCACAACAATCTCTAACTCCATCTGCATCATTCCTGTTCTTCCCAAGTGACAACAACATTAACTACTCTGCCCTGACCTGCAATATTAATACACTAGCAACCACTATCTCTAGATACAACACCTCCAAATTAACACAACCAGCACCACCAGTTCAGCTGAATCAAAATATCCCCTTCATCTGTAATCTCCAACTCAGACAAACTAAATTGCATGAACCATAATTTCAGATTTGATTAACTAAGAAACTAAAATTAAACTGCATAAACCTATCTATACTTCAATTAAGAATAAACCTAATACTAATTGATCAAACAATACATCAATTCACACAAAACAAAGCTTATTAAAGAAACCCTAATTTACCTAGTTTTGTTATTCTTCATAAGAGAAGCTTTACAGCATCAATACAACATCAATCCTTTCATTTTTCATCTATCATCAACTCAAAATAATCTTCAATTCTTCACAAACCCAAACTCAAAACCAGGAAACCTAATTTCATCTTCTCTGATACAACCCTAACTGCTCAGATTCAAAACAAATGATTCTAGTATCTTCTACATCATCTATTAGCATCCACAGATGATTTCATCAATCAATTCTTACTTAAACTCTCACAGAAACTCGAGATGATGAAGAGAAGAAGAAGAAAGGAGGAAGAAGAATGAAGAAGAAAGAAAAGAGAAATGAGAGTTTATCCTCTTGGTACGGGTAGATAAGGGCACCCAATAAACGGATAAGGGCAGCCATGCGATTTGAAGTAAAATGACAATTTTACCCTTCATATTAATCCGATGATGTCTTCGTCGTCCAGTATCCGATTGACACGTTCGAGTAGGCCATTTCACATAAATTTCCGAGATCTATCTAGTGATACTAGTTTCGTATCTAGATCGTTGTTAGATTAATTTCTATTAATTAACTTTCATCTCTAATTAATCGAGTCATTAGCGGCTTAGCCGTCTCTTGACTGGTCCAATAGCGTGGACGAGCTTGAGATTCCTTAGAGTCCACCAGCTTATATGCTATGTTCCCTGCAAAACGTTTAGCGGTGCAGAGTTGTCTATTTAAGGAAAGAGAGGATATTGAGATAATTGTTGATATATTTTAGGGTTAAGAGACAAAGAGAGCTTGAGAGGATTATGTTATTGAGAGTTTGAATATTTTTGGCTTGTAACCACCATCATTACTTAGGGAATCACTCATGAAGATGTAGTTTTAACACCGAACCATGTAAAATTACCCATGTCTCTTATTTAAACCATCCAGTTCATGGAATTCGGCTTACTACCATTTCAACCGATATCAGAGATAACTTTGAGTGTAGCTTTAGGAGTCACATTTTGGCACTAGAAACATGGATGAGTGCTGAAATAAACCATGGTGTCTACCTTCGCTAGTTGGGGGATTCACCATGGTTGGGAGTGAAACCGGCAAACCTTAGGAGCATGGTATCTTTCTATTGGCATTCTTAGGATGAAAGCTTAAAAATAAAATCTATGCTACCTATAGGTAATTTACAAAAGTTTCTATTGTAGTGGATACTTAAATGCCAAATATAGTGCAGAAGGGTTATCTTCGCTGAAGTTTTCCCGTCCTTCTGTCTACGAACAAAATACCTTTTCGTCACCTGGATGGTCAACTAGGTCTCTCGCTAACCTGACCGTTCCGACTTTCATTAAATGCATCTCCACCCACTTCAAACTCAATCATTGAATGCTAATCTGACCATCTCATCAAGCCTTTACAGTATCCTCATCCTGAGTGAGTGGTTGATATCTCGTTATATGGTAAAGTAACATTTAGGATTATATTTGGTGTTTTATTTCCTACCCAGTTGACCCGTGTCTAAGTTCCGAGATGCTTTTACGCGGAGATTATATTTTCTGCCCCTACACCACACAAATCCACTCCAAATTCCTAGTATAAGTACCCTCAAAATCATATCCTCGTTTCCTAATTTTTATTTGATTTGAGATCAAATTTTTGCATCTTATGGCGTTGAGTTTCGTTGTTTTTATAATAGAGTTGATGAAAAATCACTTCAGAAAAAAAAACTAGTCATAAAAACCCAAGGTGACCAAACTTGTGGTACAAAAACCCCACTCAAATGTTGGGATCCATTAAAACTCCATCATAAACAAAATTGATACAAAAACCCCAAAATTTTAAAAATCGATACAAAAACTCCAAATTTAAATGTTGGTTTCATCAAATTTTATTTTGGAGTTTTTGTGTTAATTTTGTTTTGATGGGGTTTTTGTGTTATTTTTGTTTTGATGGGTTTTTTGTGGAAGGATGGTGACACCTCTGGGGTTATAACTCGCGGACCGCTTCAGAAATGATATATTTTTATTCGTGTTTTTGCTTTTTCGCTGATTTTCAAAGACTACCATCAACACGGTTGCTCGGATCGAGATGACTAGGACGACTCATCCGAGTTTCTCGAATCGTCAAGATTTGATATGCTTACTTCCGAGATCAAGAGAAATGCAGAAACTCAACCGACAGAGATTCTACATTGTTATACCTATGCATACGTATATCAAAATTCTTTGGCTGTGATTCCTCCGGTTCCCACTTGAACCCCGATCCGTTTATAAAAGTCGAGTGCGCTTCTTAATGGCTTCAGGTTCACGTCCCAATTGGTGGCACCAAACCCCGTAAGAAATCCAGGTATCCATTGCGATTTTAAGACCAAAACTTATTTACACTTTAATGTCGTCAATCTTTGGTAATATTGCTGTTGTCCCGATGGATAAAGAACAAATGGGGTGTTGGAAATATATGTTTTAAAACAAAATTAATTTTCATTTATTATTTTTGTTAAATTTGTTTTTGTTAATTTTAATGATTTTCTTAAAAAAAAATTATTTATGTTATTAATCCTTTGACCGTTTTATTTAGAGGAAGTTAATGGTATTAATTGTGATAATAAATTATCATTAACTATTGAATTTCTTTAGTACAAAAATCAGATTTTGGTAGGAAAATAATGTGAGAATTTTTCTTTAATTGTTTTGGAGTTTTAAAGAAAAATAAGAATTTTGAGAGAAAGAAACTAGTGTGTGATCATCACTTGTTTTTCTACAAGTTTGATTTTGAGCAAGAATATAAGTGTACAAGTATCACATACTCTCAAAGTGCAAGAGTGATTGTGAAAGAGACTTACTCGGCTGTTTTATCTTGGGGACGACGCAACATGGAAGAACTACTTGTACAATCTTGGGCAGAGCCGCGAAACGTCTTAAAGAGAGCGACCTGGTCGTGACTCAGCCATAACAATTTTGTATTTGTTTGGTTTATGATTGTTTTGCAGGCTATTTTCAGCAATTGTTCCAACAATTTTAAGACGATTTATTCTGCCATGGATATCAAAAGAAAACGATTGCTGAAATGTGATAAGTATCTCTGTTTTAATTTGTTTTATAGAATTATATGAATGGTATAATTTTTCTTTAACAATTTAATATGATGGTTGGAAATTTTAGGTTACTATATACCTAAAGTTCAATTTTATTTGTGATTTTGATGGATTAGGGTTGTCATATGGATAATAGTTTTCATCATGAATACCTAACATAGAAAAATGTTATTGATGATAAACAAATATTTTTTAACATGATGTAGACTTTTATTTTTATCTCATACACGAAAATGAATTGGGTCTAGAAATTTTAACTAGATATATTAGACATCATGAGGATCATCCATGTGCAATTTCAGAATTTTTGGAGCCCGAAAAATATTTTAGAAAACTGCATAACGTATCTGAAAAATTCTGACGGGCAGAAATTTAGTTATGATTGAATTCTTTTTCCCAATTTTTGTGTAGATAATTCGAATTCGTGTAACATGAAAAATATTATATAGATCAGGAATTTATCTTGAAACCCCATTTTGAAATTTTTCATTTGAATTTCTATTTTGAGAGATGTGATGCTTGAGTTTAGAGATTAGAGATGTAAGAACTTAGCATAAAAATAATGTTTTATTTTATTACTTTACTTTTGTTTTGGGAATGAAAATATAAGATCATTATTGGAAATCAAACTAGTGCGCGACAAATGTTTGATAAAATGCTTAGTAGAAAGTTATAATCTATGACGTTATAACTATAAAACTTTACTTTTTTTGATACTTGGAGTTCTAATTTTTATTTGATTTTTAAGTACTTACATAAGTGCATACCTAACTTATTTTGGGTTAAAAATGCTCACATTTAAATGATTGTGACAGGTGATAATTTCACTTACTTGAGCAAGTTTTTTGTTTCCCAATGAAAACAAAATTTGCGAGTAAATACTAGAGATTAGTCGACGTAAGGAGCAATGGTTTGCTGATTTCTTTGTTGGTGTGGAAAGAATGGACGTTGGTTTATGACCAGTTGAGATTTCAAAGCAAATAAGGTATGTTTGATGAACAATTTGTAGCTATTGTAGTGATCAAATAGTTGCATTCTACATTGAGAATGAATTGATTCTTCAATGTTAGAATGAGTTGTACGAAAACCAAATATTGAGAATTATTGTTTATGACAATAAATGAGTGACTGATACAAGTTTGGAACTTATGAGATAGAACTTGATACCAAACCAAAACCTAAAGAATAAGAAACCTAGTCAAAATAAATATGAATACCAAATCTCACAAAGAAATGAACATAATTTTAATTATGAAGTTATCTGCCATGTCTCATGAAAAATGTTTGTTGGTCGTCCTCTATATTGTGCCAAAAGAATTTTGAAATTGGATAATTACTTTATTAGTAATGAGCAAGAACACATAACACGTCAAATATGAATTTAGAGAAATTATTTGTGCTTAAAAAAGTTATTTCTAATTTTTTGTATGAATGAGGAAACTTTCTGGTTTTTGAATTGGTATTAAACACCAAAATATGACGTCTACCGTAGTCTACAGAAATTTTTGAATGAACGTGGCTAGAAATGCAATTTGCATAAGTAACTTCTCAATTTTATATTTTGGTGTTGATTTGAAGTTTCCTTTGGTCGAGAAATAGTGGGGGTACTCTACCCTATGTATGTTTGATTGCTAAACTTAGATTAAAGAGCTAGCTAGAAATGGAGATCACAAGATCATTAAGAATTGATGTGTAAGTAGTAAGACTAAAACAAACTTTAGTCATAATTATTATCTTGTTTGAGATACTTAGCTCCTCATAATTTTAATCTTTGGAAATAGGTTTTAAGAACCGAATATTTTAGTTTGAAAAATAAAGAAAGGGTAATTAATTTCAATACTTGCTTTCATGTCGCTTGATTTACATTCTTGATTGGTGATGTTGTTTCTACGATGCGTTATTTGTTGTGTATCATATGTAGAAAAATATATGGAATGTATAAAAGATGAGAATCTATGTAGACCAAGCATGAAAAATTGTGTAGTTTCTACAAGAACAGAATGAATATAAGTTAGATAAGTCATCATCATATATATTCTGAAGCAAACTTTGAAACAATTGAATGAGACAAAATTTATTTTTTGATTAGTTTGAAGAATTTCAGAATTTTTGAAAATGAAATGCATAACGCTTGTTGTTGTATACGCATAAGTGATTTGTGGAATTTAAATTCTAACTTATATGATGTTAATGAAAATGAAAACATGCTTAGTTTACTATTTGACATGAAAGACTCGAGGGAAGATAGTGTATATGCTTGAATTGAATTTGTTCTTCTCTTGAATATATTTAATACAATGGAAAGAAATAGAAATATATATAGTTTAACTTAAACTAGTTTTCACTCATTTGATTTAGTGCCAATTTTTTTGAGATTCTGTGTGATTGCACTAGAAATTGAGTATGATAGCATGGCATTGCTTCTTGCTACGTGATAGACTATATGTATATTACTTCTGTAGTGGGGGTTACATATATGCAGATTTTACTAATAATCCATGTATGGATAATTAGTAAAACATTGAGAAGGTTATGAGGTGTCTGAAAAGAACCTTAAACCTAGAAATACACTATCTAAAAATGTTTACCGCAATCCTTTAAGGATATTATTGCGATGCTGATTGAGATATCCTCTCAAATGAATAATCTAAGGGATGGAGTGATTCAGTCCTCTACTAGATAGAGGAAGAACAGACATATTAATCCAATGCGATAGTACCGCGGCTATTGAAAGAGTTGAGAACCGTTAATTACAACGGTAGAGTCGACATATAAGGTGATAGAAAGCATTTTTTATGCTATAAGAGTGGATTATATATGGTCTAAAAAGAGTTATCGTTGATCCTTTGACGAAAGGATTAATAAGAAGGTGTGAATACATCTTACGGGATGATGTTGATGCCCATTGAGAATTGAGTCATTTGTGATGGATACCCACCTAGAAATAGGTTCAAAGGGATTAACGATTCACAAATGATATGGACATAGTTGTTCGTGATTGACACCCAACCTATAACTAAAGATTCCAGAAGTAGGTTCAAAAGGTAATCCCTACCTATGAATGGAAATCCCAAAATGTAGGTTCAAATGGGACAAAGTCACGGATAATATGTAGACACGGAATCATGCTATTGAGAATTCATCCCACGCATGATATCCTGAAGCGAGTTAAGGTTGAGTTTTTGTTTCTAAAACTCTTAGTGATGTCTATATCTCTATTTAGATTGGGGTGCTTAGCTACAAGAGTACTCTTGATAGACTCACCTATATGAATGTGAAAGTGTGGCCGCTTTCTATGAGAATATGGGTAGTTCTCTAGATCATTCATTAGACCGGGATTCAAGCACAGGGCCGTAATGTGCTGGCTTTAGACTTTACACTAGCATAGTTTTGTGTGTGTTAGACAATCTTCTTATCTCCTAGAGTTCAAAGACTTACGTGCACTCTATGGTTAGATTTTTTAAGATCCTAACACTATGTAAAGGTTCAAAATCGAAAGATACCTTTACTTATGCACATCACTATATAGATCTTGCTCAATGTTTTAAAAATATAAGTGGGGGATTGTTGGAAATATATGTTTTAAAACAAAATTAATTTTCATTTATTATTTTTGTTAAATTTGTTTTTGTTAATCTTAATGATCTTCTTAAAAGAAATTTATTTCTGTTATTAATCCTTTGACTGTTTTATTTAGAGGAAGTTAATGGTATTAATTGTGATAATAAAGTGTCATTAACTATTGAATTTCTTTAGTACAAAAATCAGATTTTGGTAGGAAAATAATGTGAGAATTTTTATTTAATTGTTTTGGAGTTTTACAGAAAAATAAGACTTTTGAGAGAAAGAAACTAGTGTGTGATCATCACTAGTTTTTCTACAAGTTTGATTTTGAGCAAGAATAGAAGTGTACAAGTATCACATACTCTCAAAGCGCAAGAGTGATTGTGAAAGAGACTTACTCGGCTGTTTATCTTGGGGACGACGCGACATGGAAAAACTGCTTGCACAATCTTGGGCAGAGCCGCAAAACGTCTTAAAGAGAGCGACCTGGTCGTGACTCAGCCATAACAATTTTGTATTTGTTTGGTTTATGATTATTTTGTAGGCTATTTTCAGCAATTGTTCCAACATGGGGTTATTTCTATGTTGGTTATTGGACAACTGAGATCATGCCTTGAACTGCTGACCAACCATGTATTTGCTCATTAACCAACCATGGCTCTGTATGACTAACCCTCAATCTCGGCTAATTCTCTGCCCCATAATCTTAATAATTTGACGAATTTATAGCTTAAATGAATTCGTTAACGCCGATTAAGCCCACCAATTTTAGCGGAGATGAGTCCAGTCGTTGGAGGGACGGGTTTAGCATGGGGCTAATCCGGGCTATAGCGTTATTATTAGGCCAATAATTTTTTTATGTAGAAAACTTTTTAAAATTTTGCATTTAGCCCTCCTGTAGTTGTGATAAATATATGTACACACTGTTTGTTTTTTCCTGACTCATCAGAGTCGTCTGAATCTGACTAATATCACCTGAATCATCATGATATGACTCAATATATTTGTTTTTCGAGTCAGAGCTGACTCATCTGACTAAAAAATATTTGAGTCAGTGGCTTGGTCTTATGAGTCAAGGACATTTTATTCCCTGATTCAAATGGATCCAAGTTAGGGGTTAGGTCTGAGTCAGATCGCGAGTCAGATCTGACTCAAAATAAAAAGCAAACGGTCTAACACCTGACTCGAACCGAGTCAGGAGCTGAGTCAGATTTAAAGGCTGAGTCAGCAAAAAAACAAACACACTCGTAGTTTCAACCCAACCCATGATTTTGTTTAAAAATATTAAAACTTTCTTCGTTTATCCATTTATTTTCCCATTCTTCTAACATATAATCCATAATTTTTTATCTCCATTCAAGTTTTGTTATTAATTTTGTGAATCTTAATCTTTTAAATTTCGATTTATCCTATGTTTTTTTTATAATAAATCCGAGTTCATCACTAATTATGCAATTCCTTGTGCAAATATTTACCGCAACCTTTGGCCGCATAAACTGCCAGTAAAAATATAGTAGTTGTGGAAACAATACCTACTTGTTTTGCCATGGTGGACTCAACATAAATATAAATATAGTAGTTGTCGAATTGCTAATGGCAGAATGGTGTCACCAGTCTCATCACATATCCATGTAAAAAAAATAATCAAAGAATGAGTCACGTAAACTGACAGTTTCAATGTCATGGTTTGGTGGGACATATTATCCACCACCACCATGATTAAACGACACGTATGTATAACGCCACCGCCTCCTCTTTTTTTCATTTTTCTTTTGTTTATTTAGGGTTTCTTATTTCTTCATTTTCACCCCCTCCTTTGAACCAGCCTCCTTGAGGAAGAACCCACCGCCGCCTCCTTCCGCTCCCTTTCTCCCTCCCTCCTTCCACCAGCCTCAGGTTCCGATCACGACTCCGTCATCTCTCTCAGTAAAACCCTTTGTTTTTATTTTATTTTTATTCTCTTTTTTTAATTTTTTTAATTTTCTCAGGGGAGTGGAAGTTTTAAACGAAGAAGAAGAAGAGATCTAGAAGCTGAGCCTTAATCACTTTTTAATTAGATGTTATCATCAGATTAAGAAGAAGAGGGGATTTCAAATCTGAGTTCCACGATCAGCTGATTTCTTTTAATTTAATCAGGTCTGGAGTGGTTTGAGGATTTGTTTTTGTTTTAATCAGTTTGATTTTGAGATATGATCTGTTTATTTTTGTTTGGTAATTTTATTTTAGGCAATTTTTGATGATTATTAATACTAGTTTCTAGATACTTCCAGTTTAGAAGTTTAGTATATTTGAGTTTTCTTAAAATTGGGAATTAGAGGTTTATAAATATGAATAAAAGGGGTTTCAATTGAAGGGAAATTAGGGTTTTCTGTTTTGAAGGAGATATTAGGCGTTACGACAACACGAAAAATATAATGATCTGATAAACCTTGGCTATTTTTTGTTCTTGCGATTATGTTTGTGTTGATTATCTGTAAGAATTTTGCTTCTTCTGCGAAGAAATTAGAGTCGTATGACATGTTCATGTTATGAGGAGTTTCATTCTTAGATGGGTTAGAATTTGAAGCGTTCAGTTTGAAATTCTAACTTTGTACTTGTGAGTTGTTTGTACCTTATTAGGTTTGGTTATTGATTTTCGAATTAATCTCTTCTAAACTAGTTTGAATGTTAGGTTGAGGTTGCTAATGTTCGAAACGTTCTGTCCAAGTTGAAACTGTTGCGATGTTGTTTGTTTTTTGATTTTTAAACTGTATTAATTAGGTACTGTTTTTTTTCAGTTTCTAGGTTTTCAATACTTTTTGAGAGGAGTCGTAAGAAAACTAGGCAGCCAGCAATCAAAGACAAAGATGGCAGAAGAACAAAGATGTCAAACTCCACCAGAACACAGATTGTGTGCAAACAATTGCGGATTCTTTGGTAGTCCAGCAACTTTAAATTTGTGTTCCAAGTGTTATCGGGATCATTGCCTTTCTGAACAACAAGCTTCTTCTGCGAAAATTGCCGTTGAAAAATCTCTAGCTGGATCATCCTCTTCAATGACAACAACCAAAGTGGTGGTCTCTACTCCTGCCTTGGTGCTTCCATCAACTTCGGCCGACAGCACAAATCTGGTCACTGCTGCAACTTCATCTCCTGCGGAAGAACCTCCAGTAGTAGCTTCACCAGTGGTCGATGCACAACCAGGTCGATGCTCGACTTGTAGGAAAAAAGTCGGTTTGACAGCAATCAAGTGCAAATGTGGGATGACATTCTGTGCTACTCACAGGTATCCAGAAAAACATGAGTGTACGTTTGATTACAAGGCTCTTGGAAGAAATGCTATTTCAAAGGCTAATCCTGTCGTTAAAGCGGATAAGCTCGAGGAGAAGATTTGAAAGCTAATTTATTTGTGAAAGCTGAAAGCCAGTCTGGACAAGATTTGAAGCAGTGAACTCTTTTCTGCATTTGGGTATTTGTGGTTTAAGTTTGAATTGTCTGTGTTCTTTTATCATGATTTGGTTTTATAATTCGACAGATGGAAAAGAAAACGATAAACAATTGATCGGTCTGGTCGGATAACTGAGAGAGGTATTTATCAGCTTGAGCCTAATGGCAGAGGTTGGTTGTGAACCCTGTTCTGCGTTAGTAAGACTATGATGTTATTGTTAATGACTATGTATGCATCTCTCTAGCTCTCTTTGGTTGATATGAAACTGTTCTTTCTCCCCTGCTTTAAATTTTTCTGTGTTGCTTCTGAATGTATTTCATGTTGGGTGCAAAAAGTTAGCTTAGGCCAAACAGTTGTGCACACTTTCTTGTGTTCAAATGTGATGTGATCTTAATTCTGACTCTGGGGAGAATAAAGAATCAACATCTCCATCAGAAATTGGTATAATCTTGCATCTCCTTAAGGTTTGGGATTTGTTTACCTTGCAAGGGATAGGTTGCTGCTTTTCAAAGCAAGGAACAAATAGACCATGCAAGAATAAAGAGATGCTCCATAAGATCAGTAAGGACATTCTTTGGATAAATGGATTGCACCAGACAAGAATATTATTCAGATCATAAGGAAAGCATTGTCCTGCCATCTTTGTCAATGTCTTGTACATATCAGGATACAACTTAAAAGTTATTGCCTAAAATTATACAAGAAAAGAAAAGGATAAACTAAAGAATGCGTGACAAAAACCTCTCCACTAATACAAACATGTTTTACTCCTTGGTGATAATATTGTAAGCAATCTTAGCTGGTGACAGATTCATTTTCTTCTTCGTTAACTTCTTCTTCGTCCATTTCTTGTTCTACACTTTTCACCTGGAACAAACAAGATTTTGCTTCTTAATTTAAACAAAAGAATGGCAAGAAAATAACACACATTAAGATAAACAGACTAGATAAACACAATACATATTCAGCTCAAACAGACTAGATAAACAGAAAGTGTATATAATAATGGCAGGAAACAACACACACGTTAAGATCCTCTTTGAATGGGTGACTGTATTACATTACATATTCAGCTCAGACTAGATAAACCTACTAATTATGCAAGAATTCTAGATATGGCTAAGGAACTGAAACTTCCCCAGGATTTGGGATTGATCTATCTGTGTGCACTAGAATGATGGAGGGCTAAAGCTGAAACAGAAAACAGAAGATAGTTCTTGAGGCTGCACCGCCTGGGTATGTTGTAAGTCCTTACCAGAAGAACTAGTTTTCTGTTAGGTTTCATGTAATACATGTTATCGATCCACCTTGGACTTCATCACCAATTACCGTACTATCAACATTTTTTGATTTCATCTCTAAGATACCCAATGTGTTGTAGATTCTAATAGTAGTTTTCATCTGCATTATTCTAGAGTTAATTGCTGTCTATGCATGTGTAACAGATAATACCACAGTACCTTGTAGTACTTTGAAGTTCATCTCTACAATATCCATACCATGCGATGCAACTACTGAGTACTGAAGTAGAAGAAAAACTGCGCAAATACAAATCAAGGGTCCTTACCTCAGGTACATAATGCATGAGCATGTTTTCAATCCCTGATTTTAGAGTGACAGCTGAGCTAGGGCAACCACTACAAGCTCCCTGCATTTGTAGCTTAACTACTCCAGTTTCCCTAAAAAAGTACAAAACAACAGAGATTTAATGGTTTTAATCCAAATAACCACTTCCCAAAAATTATAGTTGACTTTGTATTTAACAATGAACAGTTCAAGACACCCACGGATCAAATCCTCGGTACACAATGTCACCACCATCATCTTGTACTGCAGGCCTAATGCGAGTCTCCAGCAATTCTTTGATCATTGCAACAATCTCTGTATCATCCTGTAAAATCTCATGTAAGAATGACATCTTCTATATATAAATTTGACAAACTGATCCAAAATGCCTCCAAACTGTTCGATTATTTTGGACACATATAACCAGGAGAACATCATGTAAAAAGCTTATACGATCTTAAACTACTAATTTATTGGCAGCAAAAAACCCAACTATCTCTTCATATATGAGGAAAGACCTGATTTCTCCAAATGCAACAGAATCCAGGATTTTACCCTCTATCTGCAGCAAAACCTCTATCCCACGCCCTCTAGATTCGGGAAAACTCTCATATTCTTAGCAGAATCTCACAATCAGTCCACAATGGGGTTTTCTGTGATCTATAAGTACTCCCAGGATTTACTAAGAAAGAATATTTTTAAGTTCTTATATCCGAGACTTACGTTGGTTTTGACTGCCAAAACCAACTAGGAAAGGTTAAATTCAAGATGCCAAGAAAAACTAGAACACTAAATCAGACAATGTTATAATTAGACTTGGGCATCTGTCTTTGACAGCCTTAGCAGCTCTTGCAGCAGCCTGTCCATCAAGACACCCAGTTCTGCTAGCAGCAATTGCAATTAAGTTAATGCTGCAGGAAGTGGAACTCTGACTAATTTCTAATAGCTAGTCGCAGTATCATAGCTTTTTGGGCAAAACGAATAGACCATTCGATGGTTGCCGGACTGTAGGCTACTAATGAAGTAAAATATCAAAATAAAGCATACAACAAATCTTTTCATAAAACTTTCATATACCCCATTTTCTATCCTATCATGTTGAGACAATACACAAAACCCATATGTGCTTCCTCTCTCTCTATCGAGGCACACCATGCCTGTAAGCATACATCCTTCGGTTTCGCAGTTGAAACTCAGATTAAGTGTTTACAGTGTCAAAGAAAATACACATAAACGACAAATAATGTAGCCAATACACATAGAACTATGAAATGTATTTCCTAAAGCAGAAAAACTCTTCCACCATTTCCCATTCTCTTGTACATTAGATATGTTTTTAAACTTCCACCAGGGAACTAACTCACTGTACCTATCCTATTTTTTTTCCAAGATAGTAATGTTGCTATCATATTCAAGCTGATAAAATAGCCAACTTATGCAAAGTGAAGCACAAGGTTTTAAAAAGCGAAAGCGTGGGGCGAAGCGCTCTCATACCAAAGCGTAAAGCGAAAACGAGCTTTTTGAAATATATAGTAATATATATAAATAAGAAGTTATCAACCTAATAAAAGAAAACTACGAAGTTCAGACATAATGAAAGGAACAATTAGACTAACTAAGCAGATGGCATACTGATATTGCATATTCTACCAAAGAGCTATTTAAATATACTAGCCACGAATGTCTGCATCATTCATATCATCATGTAGATAGTCATCGTCATCATGATCACCATGCCCTATAAATTAGGTTTAATTGTATTTAGTTAGAAAACGTGAAACAAGCCCTACTGGGCTGGCCGACTTTTCACTTCCTAATATAAGCCAATTCGTAAAGCGGCACTCTAGAAGCGCCTAGGACCTGAAGCGCAAAAAAGCGCCCAAAAGCGCGCCCTAAAAGCGCCTTTTTAAACCATGGTGAAGCACGACAAGAAGACACCAGAGGCTCCTAAAAGGAGCATGGCATTAGATTTGAATTCCTAGGCAGATAATTTGTTCCCAAACAAGAAAATGTGAAAAAGTTAAGATCCTGTATTGTCGGAAAAATACCTCATGAATAGCTGTGTCCTTGGCAGATGCAACACTTGCATCCAGAAATAGTGGCTTTCCAGAGGTATAGAAGTCCATAATCGCTGCAAATATCTCGGGTTTTAGCAAATCCCATGAAGCTTCCTCTGACTTTGTCACAGTTACAAAATCTGATCCAAAGAACACCCGTGTAATACCTGTATCCGCAGCAATAAATGGTGTTAAGACAGTCCAACCATCTTCACTCTTTCCATTTAAGTGTGCAATCACTTACTGTTAATGCAAAGATGCACAATAACTTGTCACTACCATCACAACCTAAGTGACACACAAGACAATGTCCATGCGTATATGTAGTGCCTCCCTAGATTACACAAACCAAGAACCCACAACTAAAGCTGATTACACATTTGAAGCATCGGTATGAAAATTACAAGGAGGGCACATACCATCAACTCCATAGATAGCTTTAGCTAGAGGTGAATTCATGGCTGTACGCGGATTTGGAAAGTCGGCGCTCCCAACTTCCATAACTGGTTTACCAGGGTAAAACATCAAGGAAGAAGGATTGGGTGTTGATTGGGTTTGTATAAACATACTCCTCTTCTGTCCTGTAAACGAAAAAAATAAAAATTCATAGTATCCCTAAAAGTCCATACAAAACATTATGAATCAAGAATATAAACAAAACCCAGAATCACGAATCACAAAGTAACCTCTAAAAACCATTCATTTCGCAAAAATTACATTAAATTAGTGATGAATTACAAAACCCCCTAATTAGTCAAGAACTCTACAAAATTCAAGAAATAAACAAAACCCAGAATTAAAATTCGTCAAACTAACCTCCAAACCCTGTGCATTTCGTTGAATTAAGAAACTGTGTTCTAGATGGATTGAAAGCAGAAGAAGAGAATTTGTAAGTTTGTATATAGAATGGACTAGATATTCTGGTTGAAGAAGAAGAAGAGGAAATAGAACGAGTAATAACGGATTGGTGTTGTCGTTGTTGTGATTTTGTTTGAGTGATAACTCGATTAATCAATCTTCTTCCTAAGCTCCTCATTACGAAAAAACCCAACTTATGAATTTTTCTGATTGTGTATTTGAAGAAACAAAATTGAAACACTGAATCTATCAAACGGTGACGAAGAGGTTAATGTTTTCTCTTTGACCTTATCAGAAACAAAAATATCAGAAATGCCACTAAAGGGCATTTCCTGGCGTGCGTGTCCGACTAGGAACAGCGTATCCACGTACCGGACAAACATATGGTGACCAGCTTGGGGTGTCCATCAACACACTAGGTGCACACCTTTTTGGTGCCTGCTAGCGCAAGCGTCGTCCGGAAGAACGGACAACCCATTTAGCTAAACGCGGGCTGAAAAGGGAGCAAAAAACGCTTCAAATCACCACAAACCAGCAAGCAAACTTGTTATTTTTGGTTAGCAGAGTATTGATTTCAAGCAAGGAAAGTTTGATTCACTCCAATAAATTATAAAGATTTACTTGTGTTGCATACAAAGGAAAAACAAACGCAACATAAATAATGCATCTTACAAGAAGACAACATGACTGATTAGCACTCTAGAACCAATGACCTCTGCGAAGCCGTTGCTTAACAAGTGAAAAACAGTCATCTTATAGGTCACAACTCAGGAGATGATCCCATACCAATTTCAAAGTATCCTCAAGGATTGCAATGGTAGCTTCCATTTCAACCACGTCCAACCCCATCATCAGGGAAGCGTTAATTCAAGCGTTACTTCATTGCTAACTTCACCATCAGAAGCCCAGAAATCGAATCGGTCGGCATTTCTAAGCCTGAGCTTCAATTGGGAAGTCTTGAAAGTCTGCACATTTGTGTGCCAAACACCTATGACAGTATATCTCCCATCTGCAGAGAACTTCTTTCCCATTGCCCATCTCACACCACCTTTTTCATTAGAATCCAGTATTGCACAATCAACCAATTGCCTTAAGCTAGTTAACATCTCAGCGTCCTCCATCAATGGCGTTGTCAATCCCCTCTTGGTGGATAACATCAACCTCAGGTCCAGATCCATCCACTACTAAACACCTCTTCTGGTTCAGCTCAATCTTGTGCATTTTAAGTTGTCCAGATATAACTCGGCATTTGATTGAAATAGATGTATTAGGGTTAGGCTTGTCGAATACCTTTACATGATAATACTCCTTTGCTTGGTGGGAATCAACTCCGACTTTTGGAACAACTGTAGCAAGAATGGATTCCATGTATGAGTCGGGAAGGTTTGTGCAAAATGATCTTCCAACGTGACCAAAACAAGATTGTGCATCCGCCCTGGTTGCTACACCTCCAGAAAAGTACTTGCCATGAAAAAGAATTTTTCCAATTCTGATGACAAAAGAAAGCTTCAGTTCTTCTCCGATCTCTCCCGAAGGTATTTCTTCTCTGACATTTCCAAAACAATGAAGTAGCTCATCCCGTATGTTCACAGCTATGGATACCCATGGAGTACTTTGCACCTGCGGAGATCCACTGGGTCACAAGTCAAAACAAATGCATCTCCCCATCGTTTCCACTCAAACGACTTGGAAAGACGAAAAGGATCCATTCGAACTGAACCTGCCGGGAGATGATCACCATCAGATCTTGAACCACCTTGTATAAACCATTTAGAAATGGCATCTTTTGCGTAAATCATTATTCCAACCTTTCGAGCGTTATAAACTCTAGTACTTGATTCAGAACCAGATGAAGATCTCAAGTTTAATCTTCTCTGGAATTGATGTTCAAGCAAAGAAGGTGTAGGAACAGGAATATTATCACCATCCTTAGACTGCCTCTTATGTGGTGGTATGTATGCCATTCGAAGTCCTGGAACTCTCAATCTCCCTCTACTAGCTTCTAAAAGTACTCTACAGGACAGGAGTGATTGAGAAATAAAGAGTGGAGAACCTGTATTTAAGATGAAGAGATTCATATTCACCAATCTCTTTAAATTCTCTTAGTGCATGCTTCTGACTGTCATTAAGTTATCCCGCATGCTGTCAGTACAACTTCCAATGCTAATGGTTTGAATTCAGTTCAAGAATCGATAAAGGAAGCTGGAGAGATTGCAGCATTTCCCAACAAAACTCTCACCATTCCATTAACTCTAGTAACTACCCACTAAAAGAAGTTGGAATTTTTTTGTAAACTCTCAACTTTTGCCAAAAAAAAGTTGGATTTTTTTTAAAAAAAATCAATTGTTGATGGGATTAAAGTTGGAAGGCTCATTAAGTACACATAATACTGCCGGACTGATAAATGCAGAACCTCATATAGTGAAAAAGTTATTTGCAAGGACTGTAAGTATTATCTTGATTGTTGTGTGAGTTGCGATATGGGGTTGTGGCCTATTATCCAGGACCTTAAACACGAAGAAGGATTAGATTTGGTAGAATATCCAAGGACATCGAACGAAGCTGCGCATTATTTGGCAAAAATGGCAAAAGCAAAGCATGATAGGAACAAGTTAAAAGGGATTGCTCGTGATGATGAGGATCTCAGTGAGCTTAAACCAGATAAATTTCCATCAAAGCTAAAAGATATTCTATGGAAAGATTCTGTTGGTGGTATGACATGCTACAGGGAGGCATCTCGCTGAAGATATGAAGAGGACTCTACACTCTATTTTGATTATTAGCTATGTTTTATGTTCGCGGAATCGCGGGTTCATGAGGAATGCAAGGCTTGCCAAATTTTATTCTTATTATCGCAAAGAGAACACGTTCCAGCATTTTGAAGTCGATGGGACTTCTTTCGTCCCAGAATATTGCGAAATTAAATGTATTACAGCCCTCATAGAAAGCCTTTTGCCTGTTCAGAAGAAGCTGTCATCAAGATATGTTTAACTAGTAGTCTTCTAGTAGTGTTCGTGCAATTTATTTTTACGCTAGTAAAAACACCGACTTATGTTTCCATGAACTACTGAAATTGAATCTTCACGCATCATCCAGATGTTTGCAATTTATCAGTTAGTCGCCTCGCCATTCACATCGATACCAAAGTATCTGTACATTAACTTTATGTTTTTGTAGAAAAATTTTCATATGCTTTTGCCATCTGAACAGCACTTCAATAAGTTGATAACGCTAAACAGAAAAGTTACATACTGCTAAAAAGCTTTTGCGCAACATATAAAGGAGCACACTAACAATCACAGTTCAAAGATCAACAAGTGATTCCATACCAATTTCAGAGCCTCTTGAAGTCTTTCAATGGCAGGTTCCATGTCAAGCATCCTGTCAATTAACATCTCGTTTATTTCTTTCATATCTAAAACCAGTTCATTTTCGACTTTTCCATTGGAAGTGCATAAATTAAATCCGTCTGCGTTCATAAGCCTCAACTTCAAGGATGAATTCTTGAAAGTTTTAACAGTACAGCGGAACGTCTTTATGACGGAGTATCTACCATCGGAGGAGTGCTCCTTTCCCAAAGGCCATCTCAAGCCACCTTTTACACTTCCATCCAAGATTGCAGAATCAACAAAATGTTTCAGGCTTTTTAGCTCTTTAGAGTCATCCTTGAGTGCCATCGTCAAGTCCCTCTTGATAGCTAGCCTCAACCTCAGGTCAAGATCCCTGTCGAGGCACACAACATTGGCTACAAAGCATCTCTTTGGGTTCTTCTCGATCTTCTGTATCTTAAGCTCTCCGCATATTATTTGGCATTTGATAATGATAGCTGATTTTGGATCTCGCTTGTCAGAAACAAGCACTTGGTAGTACTCCTTCGAATGGTGCAAATCAGCTACAATCTTCGGAGCAACTCCACCAAGAATGGCCTCCATATATGAATCAGGAAGGTTTGTACAGAATTGTTTTTTGACATGAGCTGCAGCAGTTTCAGCCTCCAACTTGCTGCTGCTGATGAGCATGTTGTCTGGAGGGTCAAGCAGGTGAATTTGACCAATTCTAGCTACAAAAGTTGGCTTTATTGCTGATCCTGCTTCTCCCAAATCCATTGCACTTCTCACATTTGCAAACGAAGCTAGTAGCTCTGACTGTATTCTCTTAGTAATAGACACCCATGGAGTATTCTTTGCGAAACCTCTGCGGCTAAAGGATGTTGACCTGAGGCAGGTGTATCCATCAACAAGCACCAACCGAATTGAATTTGCAGGGATGTCATCATCATCAGATTCCATGAACGACATAAAAACAGCATTTGGCATGTTCAGGACAAATCCACGCTTCCGAGCACGATCTTTCGAAGTAGAAGATTCCCCCACATTGATCTGGAACTGAGTTGGAAGTGGCCTATTATTATTATCATCACCATCCTTAGAGTACCTCTTGTGAGGAGGAACGTATGCTGCCATTGGAAGACCTGAACTCTCACTTTCTGCAACTTCTCCTCAATGTGTTGGTGCAATGAAAAGCTGATGAAAGACACCAACCTGTAGGAGTGTTTAAAATGAAAAGCAGCTCAGGTTCTACTTATTTATTCCCTTTCTCACTTCCTTGAGAACTTCCCTCTTTGACTTGAGCTCAAGGATCAAAAACCAGAATTCAGAGAAATTTCAGTCTTTTCCAAGTAAAGTGTCGCCATCCATTAATTCTGGTCACAACTACCAGCAAACAACTACTAGTAATTACCATTGACTCTTAGCTCCTTCTTACCTGGCTCACTGATTTGACCATTCACTGGTGGCCCATACACAGATCAGCAGATGTACCAAAAAATTTAGTATAGATCCAGAAACTAAGATCCATATGATTATCCCAAATTACTAACTTGAGATTTCAATCAAATTACCAAACATGAATGATTTATAAACATATGACATCAAAGAACTAGAATGGATATAAAACACAAAAGCAACGCCAGAAACAATAACTTACCAATCAAATCAGATGTGAACAGACAAGGTAAAGCTTGAGCTAATCATCGGATAAGATCCAAAATCCATAATCGTAAATATTTAGTAATTGAATTATTGAAGGAGTGAAAAAGCAGTTTATTTTAAAAGAGAAAAACAGTCAAAAAGGTACTACTCAATAGTCAATACTCACTCTGTAACATGAATTGATTTCCCAAACTCAGTGACTCAGTGGCTTACCTACCTAGTTTTTGGCTATAGACATGAATCGGTCAAAAGTCAATCTCTATTTCAATGGTCAAAATTTTTATGACTGCTAATGGGGTGTACGAATTAGTTGGGGGTGTACTATTTTCAAGGTGAAGGATGTTTTTGTCTTTTATAGGATTTGGTACACCCAAAGTTGGTACCCTGATTAGCAATTTTGCAAATGTTCTCGCACTTTCTACCAAATTTTTATTTTTCATAGCAAGTCTTTTTGCCTGTTCGGAAGAAGCTTTAACCTCCGCCAACCAGACCATCAAGTGCATCAATATTATTTTTGGGCAACTGATATGCTTATTGTCATTGAGACATATATATGTACTTGGTTTAACTAGTAGATCGTATTTGTTAGGTTCTTCTGGCTATGTTTACTCGAACTCTGGTTGAACGTCCAGATGTTTGCAGTTTATAAATGAACTACTGTATGTTATATTTGCCATTCGCATTTGATACCGAGAAATCTAGGCGTACCTTTGAACTTGCTGCTTTTGTAGGACAAATTTACAATGTACTAATTATAACGACATATGGAAAGGTTACACACTGCTGTTAACTATGAAACAAAAATCCGGGGAGAACAAAGAAAGAGAGAAAATGGCAACCATTGGAAGGCTGCAGTGGCTGAAAAGCTGAACAGCCACAATCACAGCTCAAAAGCTCAGCAAATGATTCCATACCAACTTCAAATTGTCCTCAAGGCTTCCAATGGCAGGTTCCATGTCGACCAGCCTGTCCATTAACATATCATTTACTCCTTTCATATCTGGAGTTAGTTCCTTTCCAATTTCTCCATCAGAAGTGCAGAAATCAAACCTGTCTGCATTTATAAACTTTAGCTTCAAGGATGCATTCTTGAAAGTCTTAACAATGCTATGCCAAGCCCCTACAACCGAGTATCTACCATCAAAAGAGTGCTCCTTCCCCATAGGCCATCTCAAGCCACCTTTTACGTTGCCATCCAAGATTGCAGAATCAACCAACTGTTTTAAGCCTTTTAGTTCTTCGTCTTTAAGTGCGGCCGTCAAGTCCCTCTTTGTAGCTAGCATCAACCTCAGGTCAAGATCCTTATGAAGGCACGAAACATCGGCTAGCCTACAAAGCATCTCTTCTGGTTCTTCTCGACCTTTTGTATTTTAAGTTCTCCGCACATAATTTGGCATTTGATAGAAAAACCTGATTCTGGTTCCACCTTGTCAGAAACTTGCACACGGTAGTACTCCTTCGGTTGGTACGGATCAGCTACAATCATCGGAAAAACTCCACCGAAAATGGTTTCGATATATGAATCAGTAACCTTTGTACAGAACTGTTTTCTGACGCGAGCTAAAGTAGTTGCAGCCTCCGACTTGCTGCTGCTGCTGCTTATGTTGACTGAAGGCTTATGAAAGAGAACTGTACCAAATCTAGCTACAAAAGTTGTCTTCATCGCTACTCCTGCCTCTCCCAAATCTATTGTAGTTCTCATATTCTCAAAAGAAGCTAGTAGATCTGACCGTATGTTGTCAGTAATGGAAACCCATGGAGTATTATTCTTTGGAAAACCACTGCCGCTGTCTGTGAGGGAATCGCAAACCAGAATAAATGGTTTTCCACCGCGTTCCCACTCAACGGACTTGTATCCAACAAAAGGCTCCAACCGAATTGAATCTGCAGAGATCTGATCGTCATCAGCTTCTATAAACCACTTAGAAATAGAACAATGGAGGTAAATGATATGTCTACCCATAAGCTTTGCAGCACGATCTTTGGTACGTTTAGTTGTTGATTTAGATGTAGACGATGATGATGACCCCACCTTCTTTTGGAACTGAGTTGGGAGGGGGATATTATTATCATCCTTAGAGTGCCTTTTGTGAGGAGGAATGTATGCCATTAGAGGACTACCAGGACTCTCACTTTCTCTAATTTCTCAGTGTGTTCTAAAATGAAAAGCTGATGGAAGACACTAAAGTTAAGAGTCTTAAGACCGTATTTAAAATGAGAAGATGCAGCTGCTCACGTTCTTACCTATCTCTTTAAATTTCCTCTTTAATACCCTATTTGCCTTCCCTTCCAACTTCTGCCAGTACAACTTCCAAAAAAAAAAAATTCTGCTTTTTCAAGCAAAAACTGTCACCATGCATCCATTAATTCTGACTACCACCACCAATCTAACAAGTACTCCCTCCGTCCCTATTATAAAGGCGGAGAAGTAAAAAATTATAGTCCCTATATATAGGCGGATATCTATTTTCAATGTGATTTCTTCCCTATATACCCTTATTAAAGAGTATGATATTCACAAATTTAGTTAATGCTTTTAGTGATTCCCAAAAACAATTACATTTTTTAAATACTTTAGTGGGATAAAAACTTTTAATATATTCATATTTTCCATATTTCCTAAACAAATGTATTGGGAATTGATGAGGGTAAATCAGGTACAATTAGAAAAATTTATAAAAACCAAAAAATTTCTTATTCTAAGAGAATTCCACTTTTCCGCCTATATATAGGAGACGGAGGAAGTAACAATTACTGGCAACTCTTATCTTTTTACCTGTTACGTTATCTTCTTTTTGACGGTATAAACAAGAAAAATAATCAAAGGTACCACTGTTCTATTTTTTTGACCACCTTTTGGTGTCCATGGCATTTAACCGATTAAATGCGGGCATATCTTTAGTCTGGAACCAGTGGCATTGGGGCCTTTAATCTTGAGCCAGTGACTTTGTTGCTGGGACTGGACTAGCAAAGTTCTAACTTCTCATTGGTTATATATGTAGGATTATTCTCGTCAAAACCCATCGAAAAATACCATTTAGCTTGCTGGTGGAACAATTTTTACTCGTCATTTATCTAATATTCGTATATCGAATCCAACAAACTTTTCATCAAGGGTGATCAGAGTGTTCAAAAACAACCTTGCACTAAAAAGCATGTGCTTATCATGAACTATCCTATTAAATGTTTGGAGTAGGCTCGTCGTCATATGCTTCC
The DNA here is from genome assembly GCF_003573695.1 of Papaver somniferum. NCBI lineage: Eukaryota > Viridiplantae > Streptophyta > Magnoliopsida > Ranunculales > Papaveraceae > Papaver > Papaver somniferum. The sequence goes on from NC_039366.1 coordinate 17,375,337, forward strand.
TAGCTAGCAGTGGCGAATGTAGAACAAAAGTTCAGCGGGGGCACATTATCGAAGATCATTACCAGAAATGTGATTAGGAAAATGTCATACGCGATTTAAAAAGAACTAAATTAAATACAACAAGCTTCATTAAACCTTGCTACAACCTTACAAACAAAGGAGTTACATAAGGATACAATTCAGAAGCAAATACAAAAAATTACGATGCTATATATGGTAGAAGAAGAACAAATTAAATCAAATCTGATTACCAACACATAGTATTACAGACCAATGACAGACCAATGACCAACCGTCAACAATACTATAAAAAGATGAAGGAAAAAGAAGCTAAACAACACTTGAATATGTGGAGTATTTCGATTGATCCAACAATGATAATAAGTTAATAACAGTTTTGCCAGCTTCATTCCAGCATCAGAGCTTCAAGTGATCGAGTTTAAGTTCGCAAATGAATTCCCACCAAGACTAACACTAGGTCGGATAGACTTATTTGTTCATATTTGGAACTCATTAGTCTTTAGTTGTTGATATGAACTTTAAACCTAAGATCTTCTCCAATGATCATGTGGCCAGCTTCATATATGGCACTGTAGGAAGACATCCTCTATCTTATTTGGTAACCAATTTTCCTAATTATAAGGAGGAAAAAAATATCTTCTCCAACCCATCAGGGTTTTTATATGTTAAAGTTTATTGTATCTAAGGAGACAAAGCTTTAATGGAGAAGAAACCAAAATAGAAGAGAAGGAGAATTAATGTATTCCATTCATTGATTATTCTCATATAAATACAAGAGGGAAATAATCTATCTATTACATGTGTTAGCTTGCATGTGAGATGGTATTACATGTGTCTAGAAGAAGGGAGGTGCATGACATGTGTCCAAGGAGAAGGGAGGTGCTTGACATGTGGTCATCCACACATATTCCTACAACACCCCCCCTTGGATGACCACCATTACAAACTTATTGCTTTGTCAAAACCTTACTAGAAAACGTTAGTCGATAAAAAAAATGGTCGAAGGAAAAAGACAATTGAGCTTCTAAAAATGGCGTCGCTTGCCAAAACTTTTCTCCACTGTAAAACCGTTTCAGGAAAAAACTTCGCATGAAAACCTGAACGAGAAGAACAACCTCAACCGAAGTTGCATTTTCAGTGTTTTTTTTGTCTCATCAAAAACCCTGCCCAGTAACAAAACCCAGTGGAAAAAAGTAAGGTGAAGGAAAAGGGTACAACACACTTTGGCATCATCATTGCATCGTCAGATACTCCCCCTGATGATGACATACCCCATGATTGCATTTCTTGTCTCAGATTTGTCTCATTAAAAACCTTCCCAAGTAACAAAACCCTATGGAAAAAAGTAACCTCGGTGAAGGAAAAGAGTTCAACATTCCATTAGATGCTTTCCCTGACACAAGACAATTTCTTTAGTCCAATATAGTTATGGGAGCTTGGAAAATTCCATAAGTCTTATATGGTCGGATACTTCCTTTAGTCCAATGCATTCAGACACTTCCTTTAGTCTTCTGTATTCATGTAATCACGGGAGTCAGACAACTACTTTAGTCCAGTGCATTTGGAAAATTCCTTTAGCCCTCTTTATGTCAACATCCCATCTTTGGATGCTCCCCCTGATGTCGACATCTCCTCATGATTTTCACTTATGGTATTATTGCTGTCTCGTTAAAAACCTTGTCGAGTAACAAAACCCTGTGGGAAAAAGTAACCTCGATGAAGGGAAAAAGAGTACCATTAGAAACTCCCCGTGATGTAGGACAAATTCTTTAGTCCATAATGGTCATGGGAGTTTTAGACAATTCCTTTAGTCACATGCAATCACGGGCTTCAGACAATTCCTTTAGTCATGTACTTTTCACATGTAGTCATGGAAGTTCAGACAGTTTCGTTAGCCCTATACTTCTCACATGTTTTCTTTTCAAATGTGGACTTAGGTAATGACTTAGTAAATAAGTCTACCACATTTCGTCAGAATTTACTTTACGGACTTGAATGTTTATAAGACACTGTTGTTGCGGATTGTAAAAGAACTTCAGTGATATATGTTCCGTATTATCACCCTTAATGTACCGTTGCTTCATTTGTTCGATGCAAGCTGCATTATCTTTATAAATGCAAGTTGGCTCTTCAGTTGTAGAACTCAAACCACATATCCCTCGAATATATATGTGTAATGATAGACCTTAACCATATATACTCACGAACCACCTCATGTAGGGAAACGATTTCGTGTAGGTAGCCACAAGGGTTTGCTTGGTCGATCTCCAGGATATCGTTGTATTCCCTATGGTGAACACGTATCCAGTTTAGGATCGACCTTTGTGTGGGTCTAAGAGGTATCCAGCATCAACAAAACCAACCAAAACATTATTTCAGGTTTTGGTGTAAAGAGTTGCAATTACATTAGCAGCTCTCCTTTTGTTTTCATAGGGATAAAACAAACCCAAGTCAATGGTTCCCTTTAGGTATCTAAATATATTCTTTATGCCATTCCAATGACGTTGCGTTGGCGCTGAGCTATATCTAGCTAACAAGTTCACTGAGAACGAGATATCTGGTCGAGTACATTGTGCTAGGTACAATAATGCGCCTATTGCACTTAGATAGAGACATCCTTCTCCCAATACCTCTTCGTCACCTTCCTTTGGACGAAATGGATCTTTATGTACATCTAAATTTCAACCATTCATGGGAGTGCTAGCCGGATGTACTTTGTCCATATTAAATTACCTGAATATATTATGGACATATGCAGACTGGTGAATTAATAATCAACAAGCTCGATGTTCTAGTTTAAGTCCTAGACACATTTGAGTTTTCCCAAGATCTTTCATCTCAAATTCGAATTTCAAATAACTTGTGTTTTCTCTTACTTCGTCAAGAGTACCTACTATGTTCATATCGTCGACATAGACAACTATACTTGCAAACTCGGAACTCGTTTGCTTTACAAATACGCGGGGGTACAATTATATATTTGTATATCCCTTCCCAATCAAATAATCACTTAGACGGGTATACCACATCCGACTGGATGTTATAATCCATAAAGTGAGCATTTCAACTGAATTGCAAACGCACTCTGTGGTCTAGAGTTACTTGATTTGGGAAATGAAAGTCCATCTAGCGCTTTCATGAATATCTCTGTATCTAGATCCCCATAGATATATAACCACATCGATAAGCTGCATTTCATGCCCTTCTAAAAATTGCCAAGCTCATATAATTAGCAGAACATTATGATGTTCACTACAAGAGAATAAGCGATCCAGGGGTTTGTGAAAAACCTCGCGCCACAAGGTGAGTCTTTATACTTTAAGACTTCATTCCTCTCACTACGCTTTGTGACAAATAATCATATATGGCCCACATGCTTTACACTTGATGGATTAGCACTACCATACCAAATACCTGTATATTTGTCAAAGAACTAAGTTCTTCCTGGATTGCGAAGGCCAAATATGCTCTTTTTCTGAGATTAATCAATATAGATCATGGTTCGATATCATTGTGCTCTACTTTTGGAGCAACTATGTATGAATTATATCATCAACATCCACACATGATCCTTCCATTGACTCATGCACATTCTCAGAATACAATAGGATTTCATTGTTCTATAGAATCAACTAAAACTTCGAAGCGTCCTCCAGTATGATTCATGGACATATTTAGAGACAATATCATGAGATGATTGTGGATGATATAAACATTAGATTATTCCTTTCTCACCTACTTCCTTTCTAGGTGAGCATTAGTCGAACCTGGTGGTCTCTCCAGCTCCCTTTTTGGAGCCACGACCTTAACCACACTTCCACAAAATGTAGTTGCAACACCTTAGTTTATGGTGCATATCCTATATTAAGGATTTCTAGCCTTGTAGGCATGCTTGCAGTTGGTATGTGTGATCTCGTCACTTTAGCGATATCAATAAATGTATCAGGCAATTGAATCTGCCACATTCAAAATATTGATAATTCTTTTCACTTCACTTTCACATTGTGGAGTGCGGGGATCAAGATGAGACAACGTGGGAACACACCACGACAATTCTTGTCGTTCCCTTTGGAAGTCCTTTTCCATACCTCCCCCTAACGACGGGAAGGTTGTCTCATCAAAGTGACAATTCGCAAATCTAGTGGTAAAGAGATCGTCTGTCAAAGGTTCTAAGTAGCGGATAATTGTTGGGAATTCATATCCAACATAAATACCTACTTGTCTTTGTGGACCCATTTTAGTACGTTGTGGGGGCGTAATAGGCACGTATATGGCACAACCAGATATGCCTAAATGTGAAATATCAGGCTCATATCCAGTTACCAACTGGTACGCAAAAAATGGTTGGCTAGCAGTGGGTCTAAAACGAATAAGTAATGTTGCATGCAATATGGCGTACCCCCAGGCAGTAATAGGAAGGTTAGAACGCATAACCAATGCCCTAGCTATCATCTGTAACCTTTTGATGGTAGCTTTTGCGAGACCATTTTGAGTGTGTACATGGGGTACGAGAGGCTCTACGTCTATTCCACTAGACATAAATAAATCATCAAATCCTTTAGATGTAAATTCTCCAGCATTTTGAAGTTTAATAGACTTGATTAAATAATCAGGGTGGTTAGCGTTTAATCGTATAATCTGTGCTAGGAGCTTTGCGAATGCAACATTTCTTGTGCACAACAATGCAACTTGTGACCAACGGGTCGAAGCATCATCCAGAACCATAAACTAAATGGCCGCATTCTGGATGTATAGGTCCACCAATATCACCTTGTATTCTCTATAAAAATGGAATACTTTGTTTGATATCTTTAGCATAGGATGGTCTCTATCCTATCTTTGCTACAGAACAAACTTTACAGAATGAATGATGTGCCTTTGATAAGGACATCGAAGAATAATGTGACAGGGGATGCGCTTCAATTACTTTGGAAGACGAAGGTTGCGCTTCTCTTACTTTAGAATGCACATTGTTACTCTGCATTGTAACAATCTTTTGTCCCATTTTCTTTTTCATTCTAAAGAAAGGATGTCCGTGTGAGTTCTTCAAAACACGAATCATCATATCACGACCTAGGTGCCCTAGTTGATCGTGCAAAATCTTATACAAGTCACTGGTCAACAGTTCATCGTTTGGCAACCATATGGGATTCAATAACCCTAATAGTGGTGATATACAATCCACTATAGTGACCCATTAGTTTCTCCAATGTGTTTCCTTCTGCATTCACTAGTGGTCACATATATGTACTCAATTCCATTTTCACAGTGAGTTTCCAAGTGATAACCATTTGCACGGATATCCTTGAAACTCAACAAGTTGAGGTTAGATCTTGGTGCATATAGAGCTTCTGTGACTTTAATCATTGTGCCGTTTGGCAACAAAATTGATCCATACGTCGCCCAATTATTACTTATGATGATAAAATCGTAGTCACAAAGGTATTACAAGTTGTAAGATACAAATAATTGTCTATTTCTTAAGATAGTGTGGTTGCTTCCACTATCACCTAGACATTATATTTCTCCTTAAGACATTCCTACAAGTACATTAGGCAAGAATGTTATTAAAAGGAACGATACATCTCACTTTCTTTAGAGATTTCTGTCCCATTAGAATGATGTCCTTTTCATTGTAATATACATGCTAAAAAATAGAATATCATAAGCAAAGTAAAATTCTACATAATAGAAAAACAAGTACTTATAGATAAACTATACATGAAACATTAAAAAAACCGTAGTCTAACACAAAGTGAAAGTACAAGAGACTATATGTATTTAGGCCCAAGAAAATTCAGGTACTTCAATTGCTGGGGCGAAGTCTTAATTTCTCAGGAAGTCTGAAATTGTCAGGGTTAAGATTATTTTCGTTCGTGTAGTGACCTTCTTGCTCGAGAGTTTCCCGGTACATTTTGTAGCTCGCAGCTAAGTTGACACTAGCCTTACATTGCTTTTATCAATATCCAGTAAATCCATACTTGTAACAAGGCGCATTTCCATCTGCGACCTTTAGTAGAGGGATTCTTAAATGTTTTCTCGAACTTAGGGTCACTAACACTATGACCAGAATTTACTTCTCTGTGCCAAACATAAAATGGCCTTTACGTCGCTTACCATGAATGTGGTTTCCACGTCGGATACCCTACGATGGTACTCAAGTTCTGCTGAGTCCAAAGATTCGAACTCTGGTCGAATTGGGTCCATTTTCACAAGACAAAGTAAAGCTTGGTGCTCAAGTCCTTCTGACTCCACAAAAACGACAAAATTTCGGTACCATTTTCCTGTGACCAAGTTTCTTTATGGACTGGTTGGATTATCATAACCAAATTTTCTTATGATTATGTGGGTAACACGGATATGTCATAGTTCAATTTCTGATCATAACCCAATCAACAAAATTAATTAACCAAATTTCTTTATGGTTATCAAAGGTGTAAACCATAAACCAGTTATGGTTATTAGAAGTTCAAATCATAAACCAATTTTCTTTATGGTTGTTGAAGGAACGAACCCGTAAACCAAATTTAGTTATGGTTACTAAAGGTGTAGATTAAACCACTTGTAAAACAAGCTCTCCGTTTGCGAACCGATTTTCTTTATGGTTATAACAGGGACAAATCATTTGCTAACCAACTTTCTTTATGGTTTAAAGATTACAAACAATTTGATAATAAGGCTGACAAAATAGTCAACTGACAACATGCCCATTAAAAAAAAGTAAACTAGGGCTCATTTATCATTTGCATGCGCATAATTATGAGGATTTAATTTGCAATCCGTTCGCATGTTTTAGTAGCAAACCATTTGCGAGTAATATTTAAAGAAAATTGATAAATGATTTTTTTTTGGTTAATATTTATAGCATGGATTGGTGATATTAAACAAGGATATGAAATAAATATTAATTATTATATAACATTAGTTGTATATCATGACAATATCATGATTTACTAAAACAAATCCATGGCGTAAATAAGAAAGCATGCATACATATATACCATACATAAACTATATATATATATATATTTAATGACAACATATTAAAATATCATAAAGGTATAACTCTATATGGTAAAAAAAAAATCAAAAAAATCATAGATGCTTTTGTATATCACATGACTAAATTAATGAGGGTAAAAACACAAGCATTCGTTACTTTTAAGGGAGATAATTAATAGTATATGAAGAAACCAAGTATGTCTCTTTCAAGGGGACAAACATGCATGTATCAAAAGAATACATTTTTTTTTTCAAAAATGAAAGGGAAAGTACAACATCACATGTTGAGTTAGGAACACAATCAGATGGTTTTTTTTTCCTTCTTTTGGTCTAATTTTTTTTTCTATCACATGCTTTATCAAAATAAAATTATTACTATATAGGGAGTACATAAGCAAGTGAAAAAGTGAATAAGATAAAATATTATTATCAAGAAGTACTATAGTTATCATGTGGTGAAGAAGAATGACATACACTAATTTGTGTCCTCATGTGATATAAAATATAGAGAGAAATATATCACAAACAAGGAAAAATGCATGTGTAGAAGAATGCATGGATTTTCTTAACAAATAAAGAAAAAGTCATAGTTTAGATATAACTTCTTTAGCTTTCCTTACTTGATTTAATTAGAAAACAAGAAGAACTATGGTGGTGAAGGATCACTTCTCAGTAGAACTAGTAATTGTAGTTGATGTAAAAAAAAACACTCAATTTTGGCTAAAGCAAGGTGCTGATAACGTGTTAAAGTTTATTGTGTCTAAGGAGACAAAGCTTTAATGGAGAAGAAACCAAAATAGAAGAGAAGGAGAATCAGTGACTATTCATTGATTATTCTCATATAAATACAAGAGGGAGATAACTCTAGCTATTACATGTGTTAGCTTGCATGTGAGATGGTGTTACATGTGTCTAGAGGAAGGGAGGTGCATGGCATGTGTCCAAGGAGAAGGGAGGTGCTTGACATGTGGTCATCCACACATATTACTACAACATTATATATATTGTTGCCTAGTTGTCGCTTATTTTTTAATTTAACAAAAGATTTTATTTGATATATAAGGAGCTGAATTGCATATCTTGGATAATTCTTCTTTACCGCCAACAGTGATGATTAACACTTTCTTTTAACATCATTCGAAGAGAAGAAAGCAAGCTTCATAATACCGAATGCATTTTTAGGGGAAAAATTGTCGAATGCTGCAACACCAGAATCAACACCAGATTCTTGATTCAAACGAATTTACAAATCATTTGTTACAAAAACATGGGATCCATTAAGATAAATGGTTTATCTGATAGTCATTGATTATGGAGTATTGATGGGGTACATTGAATGAATCTGATACAATTCGAGATTATAGTTGGTGATGGACTTCGAGTACATAACAATGAAGGGGTGTGTTTTGTCGTTCATATGGACCTTGTCAATTGATTCTAAGACTGTTCTCACTGGTAGTACGAATGATTCCCACTAGTATCTAGAGGATGACCATGGATTAAAAAATAAAGGGAAGCAAATTTCTGTCTTTCTTCAAAACGAGGGAGAAATGAAAAGATTAATATTCTACTTCTTATTTTTAATAAAAAATCAACTTTAATATATTAAATGAATTTTTAATTCTAAATAGCTGACTAGGATGGGAACAAATCCTCTTGGAGAACCTCTGAAACAAGAGGTTGACAAAGAGGATGTCTAGCTCAAAATATGCCATGTCATCTAGAAGTTAGTCAAAGAGGTTAGGATTGGAGATTCTTTTTTGGAAAAATGGTAGTGCATCCTACATGGATAAAGACTTTTTACTTCACACACAACCCATTGGAGAAGCTCTAAGCAAGTCATTTTGTTTTCCGGAAAATAGTGATTGTATCTACTAATAATCCCTAATTTCACGACAATTTGTTAGTTCGTGGAATTGGATATGTGGAAAAGACCGAAGTTGGTTTCAGAAATATGCGGGGTCACAAAGTTATTTCGAAAGAAAATTACATCGCTTTTTTTCTTTTTCAAAAAACTTACGGGGGCCGATGACCCCAGTGGCCCCACTGTGGATTCGCCACTGCTAGCTAGAATGTAGCACCATTACATAAAAGTATTTTACTTTTGGTAGTGGAGAACTACTGATGCTGCATTTGACCAACAATTCAGTTGCATTTGAGGTATTTTAAATTTGACACATGTTAAAGTTCGAATGTATTCATTCGAACGGTTTGGTAAAGGCAGCGGTTCATTTGATTAGAAGTACTTAGTTTAGATAGTTTTTTTTGTGATATAGTTTATTCCAGTTAAAATTGTTGGGTTCAGAGCTATCTACGTGCTAATTAATCTTGCGGAAATAAACTAGCTAACAAGAAGCACTTGATTTTTCGGATTGCTCCATGAACCTCACTACGATGTAGGATAAGAAGAAGAGAAAGAGAACCACAGAGATGCAAGATATAAACATGAGCAACTAGAAGTAAAGTACTCACAGATTTAACGTGGTTCAACAATATATACAATGTGTGTAATATTGTCTACATCCACCAAACGGCTACGACCTCTTTATTCATTATAGAACTACCAACTGAGAATCACACATCTAACTGACTAAATTAATCCATTGACTCACCACAACATGACCGTACACAAGAACTCTCACAAGCACTCTATAAGATCCAAAGCAGTGTCTTCACCCATACGAGATAATGTTTACCACATTATCTACCACAACGAGACGATCTTCTCTGCACACCCTGACATAGATTACAATGGACGCCTTCAACTCAATACCAATAATCTAATCCAGCACCACCAAGATGATATCCTCCTCAACAAGATGTCTTACCAACATCTCTGTAAAGACCCTCAAGCTCGTCAACGCTATTAGACTAGTCAAGAGACGTATTAGCCGATAATAACTCGATCAATTTAACACGAACGTTAATTAATAGGAATTAATCTAACAACGATTTAGATACGAAATTAGTATCGTTAGATAGATCTTGAAAAGTTACGCGGAATGGACTACTCGAACGTGTCATTCGGATATCGAACGAAGAATATATCATCGGCTTTATTAGAAGGGCAAATTAGTCTTTTCGTAGTTAGCAGGGAGGCTTCCCTTACCCAGCTGAACGTGTCATTCGTTGGTCTTATCTAACCAAGTTGGGAAGAGAACGTTATTTCTCTCTTATCCTTTCTCTTTCTTCTTATTTTATTCTCTTCTCGTTCGTCTTCTTCGTTCTTCTCTGTTCTTCTTCGGTCGAATTCAATTCTTAAGATTTAATTTAGATTTGTTGGATGTTCATAGTAAACTTATTATATTGATGAATCGAAGATGCAGTAATAGTTTTGGAGAGTTGATTCGGTTCTGGAAGAGAAGTAAAAGATGAACTGAATTAGGGTTCTTGAATCGATTTGGGAAATTATGTGATTTGAGTAATCTGATGTTTGATATGAGTCGCTAATAGATGTTGAAGGATGGGGTGATTGTTAATTTGGTGATATGAAGTAGATCTGAAGATGAATCAAGGGTTAAGGTTTCTCAGAAGATTGTTTAGAGATTTGATTGATGATGGATAAGGTGGAATTACAGATGGGTTTCCTTGAAATAGAGTTTGAAGCTGAAGAATTGCTTGAAATTGTGAGTTAGGGTTTTGAAGTTAAATTCTGATGTTCATGTGAAGTTGATGAGTTGAAGCTGCTGAGAGAACTGAGGGTTCGATTCAGGTAATCTTTATATCCTTAGTTTTAGTTTCATGATCTTTGACACGTACATTGGAGTGATCCTGTGCAGTAAGCCTGTGCGCACATGAAGAATAAATCAAAAATCTAAAAGATATGTGTAGTCTTTTAATTCCCTAGATAAGTATATTCTGATATTAATTAGGAATATATTTTTCATCAACTCAACTCTATAAATAGAGTACATATGTAACTGTAAAACCATCTCAGAATGTTCTGACGATCATCAATATAATTCACCCTTATGGGTTTCTCCGTGGATGTAGGTCGAGATGACCGAACCACGTAATATCGTTGTCTCCATTATCATTTTGGTATGTAGTTCAATTCCTTTATGTTTTCTTTATTTTATCATTGATTAATAATTTTATTGTTTGTCAAATCAATGATATCCATGTTAGTTTTGATCTACATATCAAAATCTAACATGGTATCAGAGCCAGCGATGCTCTCGATCCAATCGCTTCCGCATCCTATTTTCTTTCATTCAATTTTTCTATAAGATAACTTCAATTTTCGTGATTCTATTGATTTTATCCTTCGGAGTCATTATCAAATTTAAATTCAGTTTTGTTGGCGTAGTTTATGTAATTATCCTCCAACAAAATTAAAATCAATTTCTTCTCTTTGCAAATATATTCTCTTTGCAAACATTTCTTTCAAGTATCTTCTTAAGATATTTATCCAAGATCAAATTTTTACTCCATCTTAGCTCTGATTTTCATGAGCTAATAAATAGTAGAATTGTAGATCATGTCTTTGCTTTGGCATGCTACGATACAAGTTTACTAAACTTATGTTGATTTATCTCTTCTCATTTGGAGATCTTATCAGTGAACAAAGGTAATAATATGTTCACTTTAATTCGAAGTCAACATGGAATCATTCACAAATATTAGGTTATTGTTAAGTCTAAGAAATGTCAACGCTCATCGTAATTAATATTTTTGGAAAACATTTTATCCTCTCTTTTCCAAAAATATTTTATTCTCAAATTAAATTCCAAATGATGTTTATCTCTTACCAAAAATTTTGTGTCGCTATTGGTAACCTCAATTCCTCCACGGGAAACCTGGTAATAATCAGTGAAACAACTTTACTCGTGATTATATTTATTCACAAAATCCCAGCACATCAAAGTATGGAGATTAATCTAATTCACCCCACGGGGTTCTTTCAGTGGATGTAGGCGTTAGTGCTGAACCACTTTAAACATTGTCTTCTTTGATTTCTGTTTATGTTTTGATTTTGGTATGTAGTTTAATTGTTTATCATTGATTAGTCTTTTTATTTGTCTATTTAATCAATGATCCATCTTAGTTTTGATTTACATATCAAAATCTAAGATGAATCATCCTCGTCAAAATCAATGGTGTTATTTCCTTTTGGTAAGTTTCAATAATTACCATTTTTTCTTTTCTATTTGCATCTATGCATGTTTTCATTTCCGAATTTACGTCTCTTATTTAGGGTGTTGCCTCAAAATCATACCATATCAGATATCACTGGTTTTGGTATGATATTCAAAACGATCCGTATGATACGGTCAATCCTCGTTAACATCCTTACACATTCAGTGTATTAAACCGTGTATAAAACTCGACTCTCTGAATATTCAGTTGGCTAATTAAGAGTTTCAAACAAAAATCATTTCATGTTCCTAGTCCATTAACAACTAGTTGTTTAGCTAGTGTGTTTCTTGTTTGCATACTGCCATTATTGGGATAGATTCATCACAATCACAATCATTTTCCCGAAAATATCTCCATTTTTCGGAATTCTTGCCAAAGTCTGGTAATCAAATTATTTGGAAATATTTTTCATATTTTCTTTCTTTATAATCATTCTTTTTCATTCCAAAATTTTTTGGAAAATATATCTTCTTATCTTCATTCCGTTATAAGAATCTATCTCTCCTTTCATGGCATGAAACTTACCAACAATGGTTGGCATTCAGGTTCTCGGTTCACAGTTCAATTTTCTTTTGCACAATGTGCAACTGTGTCGTTAATTTTTCCTATTTTGAATATTATATTTTATAATTTTCACATTATTTTCCATCATTGGATAATCAAACCATTAATTCCTAAACCTTAGTTTTAGGATCTCATGTTCTATTTTTGGGTAAATACTTTTATTCCGAAACTTTTCATCATCATCTTTATTGTTTGCGGATATCCTTTTATTCCGTAATCCTTGGCATTTCAATGCTATGTTCAATGTTTGCCAAATATTATCTGATACTACTTAGTGCGACCAACATTTCTCGGCATTTTTGTAGTAATCAACTCCGGCAACTCCTCACTATGAGTTGTCAAGCAGATTTCATTGAAGATTCGTAAGTGACCACTGATGATTTGGTTCTACGCTTTAGTGAAGTACTTTTGTTTCTCAACTAAGCAATGGATAATTAGTTTCTCTGATTATCAAATTAAAATCTTCGCTTTTCGCATCTAAGCATCGTTTTTGTTTTGAGTTTGATGTTTACATGATGCTCGATATTTTCTCTACTACCCAGATTTCTTAGGGTTAGTATCTTAAATCACAGGGAAATTCAAAATTTTATTTTCCCTAGAATAATCAATGCTCTTTCTGTTCATAAATCATCAAACAATAAGCAGAGAGATGATATAGTGTTCACGTTTTATGCATATAAGATTCGTGGGTTCTATAATATTTATCCATTTTTTTAACAAGGTTAATTCATGTATGATTTTTTATCGTTTTGATACGGTTATATCCATCATCATATATATTTTGCTGATAGCAAATTCTAAATTCTCATGCCATTTTGGTATCATTTTTATCAATTTCGATATCATTTTTTTTATCAATTTTCTTCAAGCTAATCTTCAGTATTAGCCTGTTTTGCTCTACAGATGATTCCTTATGTTCGGTGGAATTAATACTCGTTCTGTTCTCAAGCCATCAACAATAAAGAGGTGATCGAATCTTTTCCTCAATCATCTTTTGATTGATGTTATTCTGATCGATGTTCAATTGAACATTATAGTTTTCTGGTCTCTTGATTTTCGTAACTCTAATATAATTTCCGTACTAGTTCCTCCCTAAGTTTGAGGTTGACATTACGGTATCTAGTTAACATCCTTTTTCTTTTCCCAAAAGGATCATTTTATTCAACGAAATCCCGTTGATTTTCCGGCTTAAATATATCCTCTAATCCCACATGGAACTATATATCCCCATGTGCTCATATCTCTGTTCATGTTTGGATCTGTTTTCTGAGCAACCCAACTCAACATTTTAGCCTATATTTGTTGTCAGTTGTTAAAGAAAACTCTGATCGTTTTCTTGCTTATGCCTTGTTCATCCGGCATATTCATTTTTCAATCAGATTAATTTAATTAGTTTAAATGACTAATTCTTCATGGAAGATTATCCTTTCCAATATCAAATATCACATTCACTCAAAAAAATGGAAACCGATATCTTTCCCGACAAAATCCCACCGTCTCTGGTAATTACATGTCATTTCCAAAAATATATTCTCTCCGTTGGATTTGATACTATTATTATTAACCAATTAAGTAATTTTTGTAATACCAATTTACCACTGGTTATTTGTGGAAATATATTCCTTATTTTGTTGAATCATAATTCTGCCATTTTTTTGGCCATTAATTTTCTGTATCCCAGAAAATGATCCTTTATTTTTGATAACATCTCCTATCAAAATTAAGTCATATTTTCTCTTTCCGAGAATTTTTTCGTTTATAAAACATAAGATCATTTATGATCCTATCTTCAGTAAGTTTTTCTACGCAATCCATTGACATAATTGTCAATATGGACTCAAAATCAACGTGAAGGTTGATATGGATCGTTGTCCATTCAAGCCAATTCTCAATACAAAATCTTCTATATTTCTGAGAAAATCAATTCAAAACATCTTATTTTGTGTAATATGATTTTCTTTCTACAACTCATTATTTTCTAAATATTCCCCATTATCCATGGAGATATATTCAATCCAATCAATTCATTTATTTTAAACTTCATTTTTCTATTGCATTGTAAAAAAAAAAAAAGATTGGTAATTATTGTAGTTACTTAAGAAAATCATCCATCAAGTTAAGTGTGGTGGCCCAAAGATCAAATGCGGCAATGAATAATCAAAAGTTTCAGCAACAAGATTCAAGTTCAAGATGTTTTTTTTTCAAGAGATTGTTCAAGTTAGACACTACAATTTTCTCCGTGTCCAACTTGAGGGGGGTACTGGAATATATGACACGTACATTGGAGTGATCCTGTGCAGTAAGCCTGTGCGCACATGAAGAATAAATCAAAAATCTAAAAGATATGTGTAGTCTTTTAATTCCCTAGATAAGTATATTCTGATATTAATTAGGAATATATTTTTCATCAACTCAACTCTATAAATAGAGTACATATGTAACTGTAAAACCATCTCAGAATGTTCTGACGATCATCAATATAATTCACCCTTATGGGTTTCTCCGTGGATGTAGGTCGAGATGACCGAACCACGTAATATCGTTGTCTCCATTATCATTTTGGTATGTAGTTCAATTCCTTTATGTTTTCTTTATTTTATCATTGATTAATAATTTTATTGTTTGTCAAATCAATGATATCCGTGTTATTTTTGATCTACATATCAAAATCTAACAATATCTACAATTCTTAATGAAAGGTTGTTGTGTAGTTATCTGTAGATTTATGTATTTACTGTGATGGTTAATGAAGTTTGAGATAAGTTAGATATGATTATGAATGAGGGAGTTATATGTGTCAGTATTGTAGTAGGAATTATGATTGAACCCAATTGAGTTAGTAAAGGAGAAGTTGAGATTGTGCAACTGTCAATGATGATGCTGATGCTGTTAAGAATTGTAGATATGAAGATAAATCTGAAACCGACATTGGTAGCATTATGATTTGATGATGTTTCAGTTGAGCTGCAGATGCAGGAGGGTTTGGAGTTGTATGTGTTAGCCAAAGAGATAGATTCTGGTGATGTAGCAATTGAGATAGTGGAGATTCAAGATTGAATGAGAAGTGATGTCTGCAATGAAGTTTCAGATTGATATTTTATAGCAGTGCAGTGGGAGAATAAGCTGAACTCTGGGTTGGTGAGGCACTGGTGGTATTTCTGGCTTTGCAAGTGAAGTGTTGGTTGTATTGAGAGCAAGGAAATGGTGTTGGTGGTAATGTTTGTGAAATGGGTTAGTTGTGGCTGAACAAGATGAATGGATTAAGGGTGTATGAACTGGACAAGGGGATTGGAGTTAGTAATGGGACTGAGTTAAATGAATAAAGGTTTGATGAGTGTAGGTTTGGACATCTCTTGTAGGAGCTTAAAGCTGCAACTGCAGGTAGGCTTAATCTTTGATTGTAATTGGAATTTGCAGTTAAATCATGAAGTTCAGTTAAATTCAATATGTTAGTTTTATAAGATAATTAATAGGGGGAAAGCCTCTTTTACTAGAGGGAAAGCCGATTTTGGGGTGGATTTAAAACTAGATAATTAATAAGGGGAAAGCCAATATGCTAGTATATGTTTATGAATTCTCCCGCGGTGGAAGAAAAGACGATCAGTTCCAATCCAATTTAAACATCAGCTCCAGAGAATAGTGGTGAAGTTCCAATTTTCAAAACAAAGAAAAAGAGAGAAGATTCAGCTATGAATGAATTGTTTTCTTCACATTTTTGAGGCAAATGGATGAATCCTGTAATCATTATCTTCCGTAAATTAGATCAAGGTTTTAATTTGCGCATGTAACCACGAAAAGAAGACATGTTGATGTCATGAGCAAATGCGGCATAACTAGATTGAAACGAAGTCGACGAGAAAAAAGAAGAAGAGGCGCATCGTTCGGTGCATTTAGAGCTTTTTTTTTTTATCGGAAAAGAAATTTAATTCATGTGCAGCCATTTACAAGACATAAATTAGAAACGCATAACCAAAAAAATTCAAAGAGAGAAAAAGAATAGAGAAAGGAAGTAGGAAACAAAAGAAAAATGTAAACAAACTACAAACGGAACAGTTGATCCCAACTGTGGATACTGTAATCAATTATCAAGCCACTACTTGGCAGAGAAATCTTCACCCAAGTGATAATCTGAGCTTTGATGTTCTTATTTCCCACAAAGTTCTGGTTTGCTTTTTGAATATTCGCTTATTCCTCTCGAGCATAAACCCCACATAGTAGCAGCGCTAGCAGGTAGACAAGCCCAAATACGAGAAGAAGGAAAGTTATCTAGAATCGTATCTTGGTGAATCACCTGGTATAAAGACTTCACTGTAGTTTTACAAAATTAGGGTCGGGAAAGCGCATTGATCATTGAGCACAATCACACGCATATATCTAATCGTGAAGGCATTAAGCATATATACGTGACTACCGTCCCATTGTTTTCATTTTGCTATTGCACATTGGATCTAGCTTCATTGCATGATTGTATCTACTATCTCACACAAACTTCACTAAGTTTTTTGACCAAACATGAATTCTCTACCTTATAGTATGGCTTGTTGTGGTCCAGAAAGTCTGATAGCTCATTACCATGTTTCATGTCAACGTCTCTTCAACCACTTCAACCAGCATAGGAGTTCTAGTCGCATCACATTGTTAGGGGGGAAAATTTTTCTAAATCCACCCAAAAATCAGCTTTCCCTCTAGTAAAAGTGGTTTTCCTCCTAACAATTATCTTTTGTAATGAGAGTTTTAGATGTTGTTAGACTAAATTGAAATGGTAATGGAGTAAAGGCTGTAATTGAGTTTAGGCGTATTGCACAGTGAATGTGCAGTAGTATTCTTTGGCTTGAGCAATGGCTCTGGCCTGTACATGAGTTTTGGCCTTGTGCCATTAAGCCTAGTTAGGTATTTGACTCTAGCTGACTTAGTCCATATGACTGAGTCGAATCAGTTGACTCGTTGAGTCACTAGACTTGAGTCAATGACCAGTTGACTCGTTTGACCTTGGACTTTGACTGTTGACCCGACCTATTGACGTTGACTGTTAGTTAACCTTGTTATACTGGATGTTGACCGTTAGAGACTGTTAGTTAATTCAGTTGGACCAGACCTTGGTTTAACGGGCCGGTTTGGTGGTCTTGGGCTTAGACTTAGTATTCTTATTTTGCTTGTTTGGACCCTTATGGTCCGAATTAGCCTTTGGCTTCTTCTACAAAGTAGTAGATACTCATTATACTTAGCTAATGGACTATAGAAACAACCCAATTCAATTAGTAAACCTTAGCTATGCTAAAGATAGAGAATGAAAAGGTGTAAAGTCATAAATGGGTTTATAACCAATAGATAAACTTGTATGGGCCTTGTATGATTCTTTTGGATAAATTTTTAGAGTGCTTGTGTGATTAACAGTTAGTCTATTTAACAACGATCGATTCAAAGGATGAACCAGAGGATCGTGGATCTCGAGGTAAGCGTGGCTTTTCATCAAAAGAGGTGGGAATACATTTTACTCTCTTGAAACCATTGTTGTTCTTTTACAAAAGTTTATGTTTATAAACTCATGCATCGTATATTTGCGCATCCCATGCATTGTTCAGTTTGTATTATGAGTGTTCTGTTGATTCTTTGTAATCTTTCCATGGTTTGGAAAGGACTTGTAATGTTTGAATGTCAATATGAATTTTTATGGGAAATAAGAATTTCCACCTGTGGTATATAGGATACGCTCCTTCACATTTATACCTAGAGATTTATGATATATTGATCGGCAGTTTGCGAGTTCAGAATTGGCGACATCCATATATACGATTAGGTGTGGATTTGCGAGTTCGGAATTGCACAACCATATTATACATTGTTTGAAGAAGGAGTTTGTCTACATACATGTTTGTTTATTACAGTGACTTGGTCACTTTTAATGTTTGCGAAAACATGTATTGTTTTCCATGTCTTGCCATGATTTCTTGAAAGTTAAATGTTATTCCTACTGGGCACCCCTTTTAGGGATGATGTGCTCACCCATTCCCACTTTCAGTTTCAGAGACATATCTGAGTTCCGCAACGAAAGCTTCGGGGAGTTGAGTCCGTTTGTTAGATTATTTCAGCTATGTTTATTATGTTGTAGATTCTATTTGAAAACAAGATGAATATTATATATGTATCATTTGAAAGAAGTTCTTGTATATATATATTTATGAGCGGGGCTAGTTTTGTGTTAAATTTTATAGCAGATTTCTTAATCGAACGTTTAAGTAAATGTTTAGATCCTTAGTGCCTCTTTATTTTAGATAATATCTTGGTTTAGTCAGCTGCTAGCTTTGGGGGCGCTACAATCTCCATATGAATACTCCATAACGACATATCTTGCAACATTGATAAGTATCCCATAATCACCATAATGATGTACTCCTTACACCATTAATGGTCTTCCACATAACCACCTCAATAGGTGGGATGAATCCCTCAAATCTCCATTGAGAATTGAATTGAGGATTCCATGACTAAACTAATAGCCTAGACCTCCTTATATAGGAGTCACAAACTTAGTTCCCAAGTCTTGGCCTCATAGGATTAGGAAACCATCTCTAACTAGGAAACCATGGTCAATTCAGGTAACCCATCTTTATATGGTAATTGACCTAAACTAGGAAACTCATCGTTTCCCTACAATTCTCCACCTCGTATCATGCATTCATGCATGAGACAATCAACTGTTATCCCTCCATATTTTGCACATCGATTTCACCATCACTGGTTGCCTACATATTCTCAATAGGAATCAAACCTAAATTTAGTTCACCCAAATTGTTTCGTAGAACCTCTACCAGAAGAGACAAATTAATCCAAACTTGAACATCACCAACTCCGACTTAACAATCCAACCTATCGGTTATTGTACAAATCTCCACTTGGTGAAAAACTTCAGACTATTTCGCCAACAATCATCATATGGTCACCTGTTATGAAACATCTTAAGATACACCTTACTTCTTTATGTTTACAACTCCACATTATTTACATAATTATAGGTGTATTGCATGCCAACTCAATCAGAGCACACACGATCGTTATCCATATGCTACCTTTGAACTTAGTTACAGTCATTATACGCCCTTGAGCCTTTGCTAGCCTCGAACTTTCTCCATACTACGAACACAACTCCGTCTTGGCCTGGCCTTGCTCCACCTGAGTTAATGTTCCGCTATTCTGAGCCACTAACTCCAAGTTGCGTACCACATCCGTTAGGGTTGACATCCATAACTACTCGATCACCAAATAAAACTACCGTAGTAGCCTCCATGCATTTGCCTAAGCATTACCTTAGTAGAACCACAATGTTCATTTTTTTCTCTAAACTCCAGCCAAGTCAATCACCTCTTCGAATAACTAATCACACACTTGCTCTTTTCCGCGAGCATGTCCTCAAAAGCGAGTTAACGAGAAACTTTGCGTTAGTTTGTAATAAACCAACCTCCATGTTAGCTTCCGAGAAATCAACCATCTTGTATGTACCAAAGTATATTGAGCATAAGTCTAACTACGCACCAAATACAATGCATGGATCATTGTCACTGCGTGCCAATATCGAGCTTATCTCTACAAATCTTGCTTTACGAGCCTTGATATCTCCGATTGGATCATGATTCTACGACCATATTTCCTCAATTGAGTTTTACTCCTTCAAAAAGCTCATCACATTTTGAACAATTGCATGCATACATACAAAAAATGTGTCCAGCTTCACAGAGACTTCAACAGCTGACACACCAATCATCTTCACCACTTCAGCAACCTCAACGATCTTTGACAAAATTGTCCTTTTTATGAGCTTTAACATAATTGTCAATATAGTTTTTTATCAATTTCTTAAGAAAGCATGTAGTTTCGACTTCATACTAGTCAAACCACAACATAATTCGGACTCGGATATAACTGTGACCATCGTCGAAGAATTCAATGTTACCCTTGTAATAATACATAATGTCACACATTCTCTCTTGTGCATATCCCTTTTATAATCTTGCTCCAAACTTACACCAACATTTCGAAATCTGGTAATCCATCCTTCACTCAAAGATCCAATCACATCCAGCCATAATCTGAAACCTTTGGTAACTTCCTCAAGCTCCAAGCAATTAAATACGATGTTGTATTTACTTTCTCATGCTATGTATATAAAATAACTTGACGGAAACTATACCGTTGCTGAACCAAATTTCTCAATAGAAATCTCTACCTTCATCTCTAGAGGCTCTGTCACTATTGAAATTAATTTCAGTAACTGAAGCAGACGATCAAACCTCCAAATATTATATTCATTAAAATGTAGCTCTCTCCAACATAAAGTCTCACACTGATCACCAGGAAATCAAATAGCCAATGAAAGTAAGAGGTTGTCGGAAAAACAAGCCGAAATTGTAGCCCTGTCAAATTCGTGCACCGTGTTTTTTCCTAAGTAGTATTCGCTATCTTACATAGCCACACCACCATACACATTTTAGTATTGTACCTTTATTCTTTAAACTCTTGAAGTGTTCAAGTGATACCTTTTTAATTCCTCACAACGGGTATTTACCAAAATATGAATGTATCCGCAACAAAATAGACCAACCTGTTTCTCCATACGGTCTTGCACTTCAACCATCTCCAATCGTCTTCAAATGGTGTACAACCAAACAACTATTCGACTGAACTTCATCGACAAGAATAAAAAGATCACAAACTATATCTAGCTTATCCATCGGAAACAGTACGAGAGAAACTTCAAAAAAAAAAACATTGTTCTACCCAACATAATGTCATACTCAACACAAAAGAACAAACCCTAACAAACTGTGTCGACAAACTGCTTCTTATATACAATAATAAGAATCCATAACTTCACCACAACCAATATCACATCTCATCTAACGATCAATGTGTTGTAACTATTTGAAGCCACATGCTTCAAATACTAAGACTGAATATCAAACTCTTCACTTCTGGAACATATCAGACCCTGACCAACGATCAATAATTCCAAAACGAAACCTATTACTAGATTTCTACACATCCTTATTGTAACATACAACTAAGGTAGAACGAGTATGAATTCATCTTCACATTCTTCATCTTCAAATTAAATACAAACAACAACATAATCCAACTGATGACAATTGATAACCAAATTATTGTTTCCCTCGGTGTGGAACAATAATGAGACTTTGACATGCTAATATTCCATCTTTACTTCCACAAACATACAAACTAATATTTGCATCCCAACTACTATATTCTTTCCTTCTTGTGTCTTCCAAGCAAACATCGATCAGTTGAAAAACAATCTACTTAGGTCTTTCAAACAGTTCACAAGAATATGATACAAAATATATAAAATAAATAAACTTACTTGAAGACATGCATAGGGTTTATGTTACAATAAGTATCAATGTCAAACCTCCATTGTAGAGGACCACCAAAATCAAGACCATACATCTTGATCAAATCAAATGCAGATCACCTGATACAATCCCATTCCTTTAGAAGTACGCATTACTTTGCTTTGTTCTCGAAACTGATAAAATCAAATCTCTCATATACTTGGAAAACATCAAACCATGTATCTTTGGAAGCTGTAACATCAAACCATCACATAGTTGATGAAACAAAATCCTTCATCTTCAAAATCTTCTGTCAATCCATAAAACCCAAAACTTCTCTCTTCAAATCTTCTATCCAGCCTAAAGATTTGATACCAATTGTTGGGGTTCAAAGTTATCTACGTGCTAATTAATCTTGTGGAAATAAACTAGCTAACAAGAAACACTTGATTTCTCGGGTTGCTCCATGAACCGCACTACGATCTAGGATACGAAGAAGAGAAAGAGAACCACACAGATGCAAGCCATAAACATAAGCAACTAGAAATAAAGTACTCACAGATTTAATGTGTTTCATTAATATATACAATGTGTAATATTGTCTACATCCACTAAACGACTACGACCTCTTTATTCATTATAGAATTACCAACTGAGAATTACACATCTGACTGACTAAATCAATCCATCGACTCACCACAACATGACCGAATACAAGAACTCTCACAAGCACCCTATAAGATTCAAAGCAGTGTCCTCACCCATACGAGATAATGTTTACCACATTATCTACCACAACGAGACGATCTTCTCTGCACATCTTGACATAGATTACCAGGGACGCCTTCAACTCAACACCAATAATTTAATCCAGCACCAGCAAGATGATCTTCTCCTCAACAAGATGTCTTACCAACATCTCTGTACGAATACTCTATAACAACATATCTTTCAACATCCATAAGTATCTCATAAGCACCATAATGATGTACTCCTTCCACCATTAATGGTCTTCCACATAACCAACTCTATAGGTGGGATGAATCCCTCAAATCTCTATTGAGAATTGAATTGAGGATTCCATGACTAAACTAATAGCCTAGATCTCCTTATATAGGAGTCACAAACTTAGTTCCCAAGTCTTGGCCTCCTAGGATTAGGAAACCATCTCTAACTAGGAAACCATGGTCAATTTAGGTAACCCATCTTTATATGGTAATTGATCTAAACTAGGAAACTCACTGTTTCCCTACAAAAACACCAAATTATTACCCGTACATTGTCACTATTATGCTAATAAGAACACAACTCCAAAGACCAGCAAAAGAATGAAGGGTACATTAATTAAATACCCCTAGTTTTGATACCCAACAAATATAACCTTACAAAACAATAAATATACCCCTATCATTTAAAAATCTTATCCATTAAAAAATAGATTACATTAACCCTCACTTATAATTATTTTTCATTTACAAACCTTATCTATTAGTAAATTTCTTTCTCGATTACTTCACAACCACTACCACCACCACCACCAACACCGTTGCCACCACCACCACCACTTACTAACTACAACCACCACCGCCGCCACCAAAATTTGGTGTCAACAACCGAAGTTGATCCAAAAATTAAAGTTCAAAAAAAAAAAACTTTACTGATATATATTCCAGTTGTTTTTGTGTCAACAATCGAAGTTGATCCCAGTGAATGGGGTCAACAACCAAATTTGATACAAGTAACAAAAAAGCATTCAAGTTTAGTTGTGTCAACAATGGAAGTTGATCCCAATGAATGGGGTCAACAACCAAAGTTAACACAATAACGGAAAAATACACTAGCTTTTTTGAGTCAACAATGGAAGTTAATCTCAGAGAATGGAGTCAACAACCAAAGTTAACACTAATAATTAAAAAATATTCTAATCCAATTGTGTCAACAATGGAAGTTGATCTCAGTAAATGGAATCAACAACCAAAGTTTGAAACAAAAAAACAAAAAATGACATATATGAATGAGTGAATTTGGCGTGAGTCGAACACGCATCATCTGACGTGGAACCAGTCATGCTACCATTGCACCACAAATTCAACATTTAAAGAACCTTACAGCTATAAAATCCAACCAAACCACCACTACTATCAGCCGAACAACAATACGCAAACACAAACCAGCAAGATATTAAGCTAATTTTTTTTAACAAACATGATTTAAACTACAAACATGACTATACTAATCCAAGGAAATGCTATCAACAATAAGAGTCGATAGTTGATCCTGAAAAAATGCTGTCAACAACATGAGTTGATCCTATAGAAAATGCTGTCATCAATAGTAGTTGATCCATAAAAAATGGTGTCAATAAAAATAGTTGATGTCATAAATGGGATCAACAACAGTAGTTGACCTTATGTTGCAGGGATAAAAAAAAATGCACGACAAGGAAGTATATTCAACAAGCAAACATGGTGATTATCTATCACAAAATTTCCATTCACATAAATGTTTCGAGCATTTTACACGCTGGTAAAAATCCGAGAGCATGCACATCAACCTGACCTGCTCCTCTCTTCTTCTTCTTCCTCCTTGGCTTGTACAACGTCTTTTCAAGCACTTGGTAAGCTCAAGAAAATATTTCGGTACCCAAAAATATAAACAAAAGAAAGACGCAAGTACATTATCTTATTACTACGGATCAGAAAGTGAAATAGTATATTACAGAGAAACAATAACTTTTGACCGATAATTATCTACAAACAAGAAGTTAATTTGTTTTACACTTAAGTCATAAAGACTACTAACTTGCACTAGAACTACCTTACGCCAGTTTTGAAACACCCTATCAGCACTAAGTTAAGCTAAAAAAATGGAAAGAAAGAAATCTAAGCAACTGTATAATCTAAATTAAAAACTAGAAAAGCAAAACTTAAAAATTCAACCACCAAGATTATTTAAAAAGCAACCATTAACGCATTCTTATGGTAAAAATACATGCCACGGAAGCACGGGACCAAACATACATGTAAATTCATTCACATTTAGAGCTAAGCGCTAGTGGCATCATCTAGGAGCACATTTGCTGGTTCACTATTGGAACAATATAATTAATTAGCCAAAATGACTCTTAAAGCTGCAAATTATAAATAGTATAACATTAGTTCAGTAATAGGTGAATCATAATTTGTACCTCAACCCTCGATCATAATTTCGCAAACATCTGATTTGTTTGGAGATAAAAAGATAACTCTCTTGCATACGAAATCAGCGACTTCAGGTATCCCATCAATACATCAGGTCATTATCCAAAATTAAGCATCGGTAAAAAAAAGTAGATATCAAAAGGTATTAGTTATCATTATCAATGCCAGAACTAAGCATCAATTCATTATCCAAAACTAAGCATCAATCACAAAAGAGTAAGATATCAATAGATATCATTTTCAATGCTAGAACTAAGCATCATGTCATTGTTGGGAAAATTGGCACCCCAGCGCAGCGGAACACAGGATCACGAAGGGCAATTAGTGATTTGAACTAAATATAAGAGAAATAATAAAAGAGATCGAAGATAAAGAAGCACACACAACCACAAAACAAGATATACGTGGTTCACCTTTACAGGCTACATCCACGGCCAACACCACCAGAAAAACTTCTATTAAAATCAAAGACCATTACATGCTCTTTCCGCAACCCAAGACAAGACCAAAGAGTTAACAAGACATACCCGAGAACACAATTGAAGAAACCATAGAAACCAACTCTCTAACCATTCTTCAAACCAGCCTCATGTCTTCTCTTCTACATCTTCTTTACAGCTGCTAGTAACAGAGGAGAAACATGGAAACACTAGAAATTAGGTTTAGGGAAAAGCCCCAAACCCTAAACACTAGAACACCAAAATCCTCTCTGTACAAGTTTTTCTCTCACACCGATATTGACCTTTACGGTAGCACATGATCCTCCCTAACAAAGAGACCAAAACCCTAAGAACAAAGATTTACCACTCTTCTAGGTTGGATTCTTTTACAAACCTACAATTCTAGTCCTATATATAAAGATACAAACTTGGCCCTTAAGAAATCATTACTTTAGGAATAAGCTTTGTGCAAGATAGAGTTTGACTTTTGGCCAAAATTACCACCGACCAAATCCAACAATTCTCCACCTCGGATCATGCTTTCAAGCATGAGACGATCACAGGAAATTACCTCCATCTTCCACCAGAGTTTTTCACCATCTCTATATACCCGTAGAATTACTTCTGAAGCTCAGACTCGAACTACCATTTTCATAGAACCATCTCTTCGACCAAAACACCATGACGTTGATAAAAATCTTTAAACCATATTCTTCATGAAGAACACTTGTGAAACTGGCCACGTTTGACAAAGACCATGAAAATCTTCTACCACCATCAACGAATCCTTGCACAGACTCCACCACTGATCACCAAGAGAACCATCCAGAAGAATCACCGCTAGCTCCACCTAACCAATAAGCTAACAACATATTGAACTCTAACCCAGAAAAGAAGAATTAGCTTCAATATCATACTCTAGTACATGTCATGATTACCGTGTATCTGAAATAAACCATCAGATATCTCCACTGTGATTAACAGGCTTAATCCCTTAAGCGATTCTCAAAGCAATCACCAATTTGGCATACTCTTTACCACCATTACACCCAACATACTCGCTTAGAATATATACCATGTAAATGCCCATATTAGCGTGGTACATGCTTCCGAGATCGAGCACATTCTTGATATTACGTGCAAGCCATCAAGAATACTTTAACATAGACTTAAGAATATAAATCTATAACATCTCGTGCATAACTTCGAAACGTTGCTAGACTTGCTTCTACATGAGACTTCACATCCCCATCATTTCTTCGAACTTTGTAACCCATTATTTATGGTGTATGGTTACTAACACCCTTCAAGAAATATATATGTATTCCACCTCACCCAGCCTTATTTTGCATCCCATACTACATCATAAAACTGAACGAAGAACATAAACTTCTACCAAGTTGAACCTCCCTGATTTGTAAATCACATCACAAATCCATCTTTGTGTAAACACCGGTTTAAACATTATCTTCAAAACATATTTCTCGACCCGAACAATAAACTATCATTCAATTCCAGGTTCAATCGCACCAGCCCGTCCTTGCTCTGATACCAATTGTTGGGAAAATTGGCACCCCACCGCAGTGGAACACATGATCACAAAGGGCAATTGGTGATTTGAACTAAATATATGAGAAATAATAAAAGAGATTGAAGATAAAGAAGCACACACAACCACAACACAAGATATACATGGTTCACCTTTACAGGCTACATCCACGGCCAACACCACCAGAAAAACTTCTATTAAAATCAAAGACCATTACATGCTCTTTCCTCAACCTAAGACGAAACCAAAGAGTTAACAAGACATACTGATAGACACATTTTTGTGTCTAATTTGTCCTCAATGTCCGTATTGTTGGCACTCGATTTTGTACTAATTTTGTTATTTTATGTATTTGTAGGTATTTTTTTGGAAATAAATATTTTTGGAAAATTCGGCTCGAAAAGTTGATTTTGGCACCCGGAGGACAAGTGTTATTCGGACTCTCGCTTTTGGATAAGGGGTAACCTAATTACTAAGGGGCACCCCCAGGTCATCCCCCAAGGCAGCTGCTATTCGCACCCCAGTTCTGGTTAGGGGGAGGACATCTTCTTCCCAAATTCAAAAAAACAAAATTGGCGGGAAAAAATTGTTATCAACTGGCAGATTTAGGGTTGGAAGTTTGGACGGGATTAAAGGAGATTCAATGGCCCAAATTAAATGGGTTTGTTCCTAGGGCCTAGATAGAGCTGGTATGGGTGTTGGATTCGGTCAAAATTGGTTAGATAACCGGTGGTAATCAAATCAGGGAAGATATTCTAAAATAAGAAAAATATTCTATTCTTGGAATTCTTGGATGGAAGAGACGTGCATGGGTTGATTTTATTGGCTGGAAACAATCCCTACAGCTCAAGGATGACGCGTGAGAAGAGATAAAACATGGAACAATCCGTAACAAATCAGAGAATTAAAGAAAAAAATATCGGGAATATTTTCATTCACTGCCGAGTAATGGGAAGATTTTTTGGATTAATGGAGGAGATTCAATGGTTCAATTACGTATAAATATGTTCCTAATGTGCTACAGAGAGGCTGTCGAGAGTTTGGGGAGGTTTGGAGGCGAGCAGAGAGGCGCAGGAGGAGTTGCACATACCAGAGAACACAATTGAAGAAACCATAGAAACCAACTCTCTAACCATTCTTCATACCATACTCATGTCTTCTCTTCTACATCTTCTTTACAGCTGCTAGTAACAGAGGAGAAACATGGAAACACTAGAAACTAGGTTTAGGGAAAAGCCCCAAACCCTAAACACTAGAACACCAAAATCCTCTCTCTACAAGTTTTTCTCTCACACCGATATTGACCTTTACGGTAGCACACGATCCTCCCTAACAAAGAGACCAAAACCCTAAGAACAGGGATTTACCACTCTTCTAGGTTGGATTCTTTTACAAACCTACAATTCTAGTCCTATATATATAAAGATACAAACTTTACCCTTAAGAAATCATTACTTTAGGAATAAGCTTTGTGCAAGATAGAGTTTGACTTTTGGTCAAACTTACCACCGACCAAATCCAACAGTCATTATCCAAAACTGAGCATCAATCACAAAAGAGTATGATAGCAAAAGGTAAAAATTGCTGCAAACAAAAACAACAACCAGAATCATGATGTATTGGTGTCTTCTTTGTGGTACAACATGCGATTCTTAATAATCTCCAGGTCAATCCTACAGAAATTGCAACCCCAACAACATAATAATATAATTACCATCATCCTCTACACAACAATCCCCAGTATAAATCTCAACAAAAAAATCTGAACAATCTCCAAATCTTAGTTCACCATCACCACCGCCTGCACCACCAAAACCAGCGCTTGGATTAGTTATTTCTCGATAAGATTGGTTACTGAACTTCAATAAACCAAAAATACAAATCTTAAAAGCGAAAATAACCAGGAATTGAAATCTATAATCAAATCTCTCCATCCCCTAAATCTTAACTGATATGGAAAAAATCAGTGATAAACGAGTTTCAATTCAACGAAGAAGAACTTTTAATTTCTTCACTTGATGAAGATCGACGAAGATATCTCTTTTGTTGTTTTTGCTGAGATTAGAGATTCAATGCGATTTTTATGGTAGTGAAATTTGAGAAGTTGCAACGAACAAATTTTTCTCCGTTCCCTCTGGGTTTAAAATTTCTCTCGATCTTGTGACGGAGGTGAAGACGACAATGGGGTGGTGGTAATTGCAGAGGTGGTGGTGGTAATGTCGACAGAGAAGGAAAGAGAAGAAAGATATTTTTTTTTTCATATCTGAAATTAAAACGATTGATTTCTATTGTGAAAAGAGGGTAAATATCGAAAGGAAAAAAAGTGTTAATGGATCTTAGTGGGATTATAGATGGAGATGAGCATTTTTATTGTAGGATAAAGGGTATTTGTGAAACCCATGAAAAGGGAGGACGTTTATATAATTCCCACAAGAATGAAAAGCTGATCGAAGACTCACCAAGTCATTACCTGTAGGAGTATTTAAAATGACAAGACGCACACCAATCTCTTTAATTTCCAATCATGACTTCCTTTAGTACAACTTCTGACATGTATAAATTCAGCTTTTTCCAAGCAATATTGTCACCATCCTTTTCTTGGCGAAGTGACTCCTCTGCAGCCGATGGAGTCACAAGCCAAAACAAATGGTTCTCCCGAGCGTTTCCACTCAAGTGACTTTAGATGGCACCGAACTGAATTTGCATGGAGCTCATCACCATCAGATGTTGTTGAAACACCTTCTATAAATAGAAAATGGAATTTTTCACGTACATCATCTTCACAGCAACCTTTGGAGTAGTATCATGTTTGTTTCTTGATTAAGAACCACTTGAAGACCCCAAGTTTAATCTTTTCTGAAACCGAGGAATAAAAGTACATTACTTGCTCGCTGTGGAGACGTTATATGTTTTCGACTCTTGGTTTTCCCAGTGATTTGCATTCAATTTCACTTAGTTGGAGGAAATGTTAATGTTTGGAGTAAGCTCAATTGGCATTTGGAGTCCTTTTTATTTGACACAGAATTTACATCCGCGCGAATTTAGTATCCATTTGAAACCAAATCACTAATTTTCCCAAAGCAATGTATTTCATTTATTAACAATCTTTGATCCAAAATTTAAAGTTCGTCACTTATGATAACATTGTTTCATATGTCTTCTCCATCATCTTGCAAAGCAACTTTCTTGTTGCATTCTTCATTCGCGCTTACGTTTGCCAACCAAACTTCAGCACTGACAGATAGATGAATTATGGTCATCGTTGTTCTGGTGCCAAGTAAAATATAATCATATAGCATTCATTTTGTATATTGTTTGAAGTTTTAAAAGCATTCATATCAAGAGCTTTTAAAGTTTTTCTTCTCCAACTTTTAAAATAAAAACAAACATACGTAAAATAAAATTAAGTGCTCTCTCACACAATTAAAAAGAAAAAACGGTATTACTTCAGATTGTCACTCTCGTCTTCGGCCAATTTATTTTTCTTCTATGCAGTAGTATCAGCTAATAAAGCAGCTCCAATACCGGAAGCATCCGGGAATTGTATTATAACCACGTAGGACCCAAGTAGCTCGGTGACTACTTGTTTGAGATATAATTGGTACTTTTCATATTTCTGATACAAACTTCCAGAAATAGCCACCACGGTCCTCTTCTCATGAATAAGTCCCGGCGTATCTAGTTCCATTTTCTGAAGAATTGCGACAATGCCTGCACCTGCTAATCGTGCTGCTCTTTTGACAATAGTATCAATCACATTTACAACAGTTCTTCTTACCTCTAAGGTTGTATGTACCTGTTCGCAAATTAAAACATAGCGTACACAATTTAATTTCATCGATGATTTGAAGTACTAGAACATTCTTCAGCTGATCAGAATACAAAGTTAGACAGACCGATAAGAGAACTTACATTAAGTATTTCGTTTAGTGTTGATCCAACAGTCTCGAGTTCGTCCGTATCGTCACTATGCATTTTATTTATATCCGCGGTACTGTAAAGTAGAATGGTTTTCTGATCAAGGTCGCATTTACGTTGAAGTCTTGACAATATTTTCGAGAAAATTAACAAAGGAAATTTACTACTACTGCTACGTGAAATGGCTTGTGCTCCGTGGTATTGTTACCCCAGCCACCTATGACCACAAAATTGACTACATATGTAAGGGGTTAAGGAATAATATTTGCCTTAGAACAACAGTCCCTGTATAGTCTTCACCAAACAAATTTTCTGATCGAGCCATCTCGAGCAAAATTCGGCTCATAATTGCGCCTAGGTATTTACCAGAAATCATCTTCTCAAATATCTGTTTAGGGAAATTGAAAATATTTGGAGTACAAGTTTAGCTTATTGGTAAAGGAGTTAAAAGAGAACTCGAAACATCAAATATTGCAACCAGAACACAAATAAATAATTTTGGGTTTACTTACTTGTCTACCCTCATCATTATCACCCAAGTGTTGATCAAATTCTGTTAAAGGGAGTACTCCTTGAGAGAACGCTCCCCACTCTGTATTAATGATCTGAAATTTAATGAAGACAACTTATAGAGCTCAAACACATACGACGATTCTGAAATCTTGATTAGAAACTGTCTAAATTATGATTATGGAATTTAAATAGAATTGGTTACACACCGTATGTCCATCCTCCTCCACTATATTAGGAATGGCATCCATACGTTCTATGTAACACGCATTAGTTCCAGTGCCCAAAATGACAGCAACTTTCACATCACTGTCCGTGTATATTGCTCCAGCGAGCGTTCCCACGGCATCATTAACCTGCATTCAACAAGTGTATTAGTTTCTCTAGGCATCATTGGCTTATACTTGGTGTCATAGCAAAGACGTGCACTAAGCTACAAACAGACGACCAATGACAGAACTTACCAGCGCAGTTACTGAAAACATATTAAGGTTTAATCTTACTAGAGCTTCTTCCAAACAGGCAACTACATTTTCTCCTACCTGCACAAATCACCGGTTTTTTGATCCATTAAAACCGACAAATTATAATGCCATGCTTACGCTATTTGGTTAATCATTCAATAGTATGAGTTTGATGAAAGGAACAAGTAATACGCACTGTATCTGAGACATCGAACCCTTTTGTCCATTCGATTAATGTCCCTTCATTAATAGCCGTCTGGTTTACAGGGAATGAAAATGTAAAACCTATCTTCCTTTCAGTTTCTCGTTGAATTTTGTATATCTCAAATTCCCGATCTACTAATTCCCGCAGAGCCGAGGCGATAAAACCAAATAACCCCTGGCATAAGGCAAATGCTAATATGAATTCCAGAGGATATATAGCAGAGAATCAAAGGAAATAAAGAAGAAAAATGATCTAAAAGCAGTGAAAAGCCTATGCTATGCTTATCACCTCTTTAGTACCAGTCTTCTGATCTTCATGTATCTCCCAGGATTTCATCTCAGTGCCATCCCGGTCAAGATTACCTTCCCCATCTAACAGTATCCTTAACACACGAAAATTGGTCCCTCCAATATCCAAAGCATAAAACAACCCTCTCTTCGGCCTAATCGTCGATCAATTTACAAAAAAAAAAATATATAAACAAAAAAGATTAACAGTATTGGGTTTCATGTCAACAGTAAATTATACCCGCAAAACAAAATTTGCTTTAATGTATAACAAATCCTGCTATACACGAAATGTCGAACAATATACGTTGAAGTTTAAGGTGACATGAAATACAAAATAATACGAGCATAAGAAATCAAATGTAGGAATTAGAACATACCCTGTAGGGAAGCTATTAACATAACTGAGAAGCATCTTAAGATCACCTCCACCGGCAACAGAAAGTCCACATCTCATTTCATCAATCATTGAATATGCAACCCTTAAAAGTACACTAAGAGGAGTTGCACAATCTGTCTGTAGCTTTTGGAGGATCGATCTATCCCCCATCCTTTGTCTGCTCTGCTTTGACCTTGTTTCAGGACCTAAAAAATGAACGAATTAGTGATTGTGCTACAAATTATCTTCTAGGTATGATCAGAATGAAGAAGAAATAAATTACTGGTATAGTCGATGCTTAGGCAGAAAATCTATTGTTAAAATATGGATCGTGGTTCGGTAGTGCGTGGAGTCGTGGACATACTGTTCGCAGTTCTTTAAAATTTTACAACATGAATAGTTGTTTAGTTTATGCATGCATATGATTAGTGTAATAATTTCTTCGTTAATATAATCTAACAAGCACGATAGTTTTCGACAGATGCAGCACGATATATCACATATAGTCTTCGGAGATGCTGGTAGCACGATATATCCCGATATCTTTCGGAGATGCAGATGGAGAACCTTTTCTTGGTGATACCAACCACCAGAGTTCAACGTCTAAAAAGCTTTTTGCGCCCTCATAATTTACTATATGGGAGGCAGATATAAATTACTACCTTATGGTAAATTATCGTCTTGGAAGTTGTTCACACCCTCATATTTTATTTATTTTGGATGGAAATTATTTTTCAATTCATTCAAACCAAAACAACATAATTGTTCACAAAATTATCAAAATAGCCAAAATACAAACGACTTCCGATTTAATTTCTGTCAGGAAAAACAAGATGGGGAAGTTTCAGTTTTCTTTTTCACAGAACTCCCACGGTGGGAGGTGGGTCCCCCCCCAAATGTGAAGGACGAGTTTAAGGGTGTTCATTCTTTGTTGTTTGTGTCGTTTTTTTTTTTTTCATTAAGCTGGGTTGCATAGACGCGGACGCCGACACTACAAAATTATCAAAAAATTAGGACATGGACACATATAAACATATTTTATTTATATACAATTATGTATTTATATAATAAAGTCAAGTGGTTCGATCCAAAAAATTAGAAAATGTGCTATATGTATATAAATTTCAAAAGAAAAGATCGTATATTTATAGACGCCGAAGGTCAAGCAATCAATCACTATTAAACACATGACACAATCAAAATGCATTATTAGAACAAGACATGCCCAACCAAGGATATACGTGATGTCATTTCCAATTACAAAATCCTAATAAAGACTTAAATGATTGATCTCAATGTTTGTCTTTCTTCATTTAGTTAATGATCGTAAAAATAAAGGAAGAAATTTAAATGAAAATGCAGGAAAAAAAACGCTTAAGACCCGAGTTATCAGTGAGTCCAAACCAGACGTGCGCAGGACGTGCACATTGGTGCGTCAAACACGCATCGTGTCAGCGTTGCACACACGTCTTGTGTCCGACACGGACACGGCTCGAAAAATGCAGCGTCCGTGAAACCCATCAAGTAATGGCATGTGTCTGTGCCACTTGCTTGTGAGGTTGCCTATTCTCGGCCCATAGTATTTTTTGTGATTTACATATAATCTTTCAGTCACTCTTGGCCAACCGTGGTCTTGGACCACTCGGAAACTGTGTACTCAAAAGATTGGAGTTTGTCAAGGAAAATCATCTTACCTACTTGAATTCAAATTCTTGGCTGCATTTGGATATACCATTTCCAACATCTTCATTACGTTTCCATTTGATAATTGCAAAATCTAGGGATGTCAATAGCTACCTGGAACCGAGTCGTGTCCGGTGGCGGTGTAAAACACGACGGGCCGGCACAGCCCAGCCCACGAAGTCATGTGCTTGGCGTGTTGCGTGCTGTGTTGTGTTGTGTCAGAGATTCAGACGTGTTGTGCTGTGTTAAATGGCGTGTCGTGCTGTGTTGTGCCAAAAAATAAGCGTGTTGTGCCGTGCTGTGCTAACGCACTTATTTTATGTTTTAAAAATAAATACTTTTGAGATATTTTGTTAGTACATGTATTATTATTACAAAAATAAATTAGCATAAGGAAAACAAATATCAGAAATTGGCTAAAATAATGAATTTTTTTTGTGATATATGCATCAAATGTGATGTGTTGTGTAGTATTTTACGCATGATGTGGCGTACTTTCTTCGTGTGCCGTGCTGTGCCGCGTGCTAACACGTGCCGCGTGTTGTGCCGTGCTGATTTGTCTATTAGCTCTTCTTAAATGCATTTTATCTCTTTACCCTTGTACTATTTCTCCTTGTTCAAGGCTCCAATCTCAGTTATCAACATCTTAGAAAAGAAGATGAGAAACTTTCTACGGGGAAAGAACTCTGATTCTAAAGTCTCCAATCTTGTAAATAGGGACTTAGTCTGTTCTTCCAAAGAAAAAGGTGGCTTGGGTGTTCTTAACTTAAGAGTTATGAACCAAGCTTTATTTGCCAAATGGTGTTGGATATTTGGTGTAGAAAAATCTCATCTCTGGTACAAAGTCATTGTGTAAAAGTATGGTTCTTCCTTCTCTTTTTTGGTACCTGGCAACATAAAGGAAGCTCATGGTGTATCCTGTTGGAGAAAAATTGCTGAGATGAATCAATTGATTACTATAAACTCCAATTTAAGTCTTCATTCTGGTTCACGGATATCTTTTTGGCATGACAAGTGGGTGGGCGACTCAAGTTTGGATGTGAAGTTCTCATTGCTTCACAAATTAGACAGATTAAAAGATGACAGTGTCTTTGTTCATATTTCTGCAGAAGGCGCCTGGAAGTTTGACTTCAAAAGAGTGTTATCCATTTTTGAAGTCAACTTATTATCCTTTATGTTACTCCTTATTGGTTCTACTCCACCTACATTGGATAACTTACCTGACACAAGAAGATGGAATCTAGACACTTCTGGAATCTTTTCCGTTAAGTCTTTATACACAAAGGAGACTGCAGAAGATGGTATGGATAATTTCCCTTGGAGGTTTGTATGGCAAGCTTGTATTCCTCCTAAAATAAATTTTCTAATGTGGTGTGCTGTTCATGGGAAGCTTAATTCGATAGATATGTTACATCGAAAAACATGGACAATTGTTGTATTCTTTGTGGAGATAGCACAAAATCTCAAGACCACATCTTAATTCATTGTAAGGTGGCACATGCTTTTTGGTCTGCACTTACACCTGATAAGGATTGGGCATGGTATTTTTCTAGTTCCGTTTATGTTTTAGCTCTTTCCTGGCCGAGCAATTGCATTGCTAGTAATTCTTGGAAAGTCATCTGAAATTTAATCCCGACAACAATTATTCGGACGTTATGGAATGAGAGAAAATCGTCGTATTTTTCAATACAAGTATAGATTTAAGATGGATGGAGATCTGTGCGAGAAAGCTAAGACTCTAGTTCTTTCTTGGGCGACTGCAGCTGAAAACAATATACACACAATTTTTTTACAAACAATACTCAACTGGGCATCTGTTTTTTATTAACTATTCTGTTTGTTTTCTCTTTTTCTTTACTACTTCTGGTAGTTTATCTGTACATACTTTCTTGATCTATTATATTCTCTCTTCCTATAAAAAATGATTTTTGTTATATATATCACGGGAACGAATCGATATAAGACAACGACAATGATCTATGGGACGTTTCGAACCTTAAAGGCTTGAACCAATGAACCATACCTTATACAATCCCACGATGCTTGATGGTTAAATCTCAACCATTTCTATCCGTTGGATAATGCCATCGTTAACATATTACCCTAAAAGTAGAACGATTTTTTGGGGACCATGGTTTTTTTTGGGGGACCATGGTCGTATTAGGCCACCTACCCTACAATGTTAAGTGATGTCCTAAAATCAGATGAGATTACTAATTTGGCCCTTACCCTAATTAAATTAACCCTAACCTAATAACTACGTCTAACTTAATCAAAAAGAAAAACCTAAATATAATCCTAATCTAACCTAGCCGCACAAAAAAAAAAAAACAGTTTTGAGGAACTGTTCTCCTCTTCTTCTTTTCTCTTCCCCCATTTCAACATCATCTTCATCGATTCATAAAATTTTCATCGTCGATTAATCAATCGACTATAAGAATGGTTCTTCGAAAGAAAACCAATAGACTCCCAGGAGCAGGTCCCCCATTAGGACATCTAGCAAATCAACCAAGTGATTTTGAGATTCATAAAGAAATGGAAGAGCCAAGTGAATCCATAATCCAATATAATAGACGCAGTAAGAAGCCTGATTCTGCCATGAGACCGATTCGCAGGTATTTTCCAACAAACCCATACTTTTAATTTGATTTTGATTCGTTTAATTGAATAGAAATCATCAAAATAGGGTTCGAATGGGAGTTACAGTGCGCTGTTCGGTTAGGATGAATTTCTAGAAAACCCTAGTTTGTTAACCGAACTTCCTGAAAGGAAGAACACAAAGAACAGTTCGGTTTTATAGGATTCAAAACCGGGTCACCGAACTGCCAGTTCGGTTAGTTCGCAAAAAATCCTAAAACTTTTTTCTAACCGAACTTCACTAGTTTTGCAACAATTTTTTTTTTCACTTGTAACCGAACTGTGCAATTTTTCCCGCTGTTTTGAGTTTTTGTGTAACCGAACTGGGCTATCTTGTTCGGTTGGTTCGCATAATATTCTAAAACTATTTAGTAACCGAACTTTACCAAAAAAAAACAAATTTCAATATAACCGAACTATGCTATTTTGCCCTATATGTTGAGTTTCAATTTAACCGAACTTGTCCAACTATGTTGTGTTGCATACATGCGGAGTTCGGTTTTTTCGCAAAAAACCTTGACAAACCGAACTCTTCACTATTAGTTACCAATGTTGAGTTCGGTTTATTCGCAAAAAACCTTGACAAACCGAACTCTTCAGTATTTGCACACATGTGGAGTTCGGTTTGATCGCAAAAAACTTTGACAAACCGAACTATTTACTATTAGTGACCAATGTTGAGTTCGGTTTATTCGCAAAAAACTTGACAAACCGAACTCTTCAGTATTTTCACACATGTGGAGTTCAGTGTGTTCGCAAAAAACCTATTCAAACCGAACCTGACGCTGAGAACCCTTATGTTGCATCTGATTTAGTCAATCATTTATCGGTTAAGCTAATATATTTTGTTTTCTTGATTAGAGGAAAACAACCTTTACTGGAAGATCTGAGAACTCCCACGCCTCGAGGCAAAGTACATTGTGGTGCCGGTAATTGTGGAACCAAAAATGCTAAGTATGGAGGTGGGTCATTACCGGGTGTTGTCATCCAAGATGGTGTCAATAGATATAATGTTGACAACGTAAGCCAACAAGTTAATGAAGAGATTGTGGAAGAGATGGGCAGTCAAGAACATAATCAAGGCGGAGAAGATGAACTAGCTCAAGGAGGAGGAAAAGAGGGTGGCGATGATGAGGGTGAAAAAGATGAGGAAGACGGAGACAAGGATGGAGATAAGGATGATGATGGATCAGAGGATGACTCGGATGAAGAGGAAGAAGAAGAGGAACAAGCAGACATAGTGGTAAAGAGACCTAGAAAGACGCCGAAAAAGCCTTGTACTAGATATTCATACATTCCTCATAAGGATTTGTGTTTGCCGCCAAAGAATCCAACATATGGTACTCCAAGAGATGGCGGGGAGGTATTGATGGGCTACAAAAACTCATGGGCTGCCAAGATCTTTGCGACAAAGGTATGGTTCAATCTTAACCCTCAAGATTTAGATTTCTCAGTCATTTTATTATATTTTTACATATATTGTTCTTTCTTTTATATATTAGTATATAAGATATGATGTTGTTTTTTTAGGATCATAAAAATATTGTTCGTGTTTTGAAACGTCAAAAGAATAAGGTATGGAATATAGAAAATGAGTGTGATGAGGTCCGCTTGGCGGTATTTGATTGTGTACTATGAAACGGGATACAACATGCGCACCAAAAATTTGATGCTGTCACTGTTACTGCATTTGCCGAGAGGGCTTATCCAGAAAAGGATACCTTTTGATAGACGCATTTATGTGTCTATTTTGTTCTCAATGTTCTGTATTGTTAGACTCGATTAAGTACTTATTGTGTTATTTTGTGTTCTTGTAGGAAATTTTAGAGAAATAAGCCCTTGCGGCGAAATGGGCTCAAAAAGCAGTGTTTTACACCCCAGAAATGCACCGGAAGCGTCCCAGAAATGTCCCGGAGGAACCCAAAAAATTACTATTTCCACCCCAATTGATATTCGCACCCCAGCACTCTGGATAAGGGGCACATTCTTCAACAATTTGAATTTGTGTTTTTGGCGGGAAATGAAGTTTTCGACTGGCAGAATTTTGATTGTCAAAATGAATGGGTTAGAGTGCGATTCAATCGCTGAAAATTGGCAGAAAGATGTGATTTGGCATAAGGAACAAAGTTTGGGTGGTGGTTTTGATCAAATTTGGATGGAATACGTGTTTTGATTCTCGAGTTCAAAACAGGGCAAGCATGCACTGGAGGATGATAATCACGCGTCATGGAGAGTTATGGACGTGTTCTGATGATGTGGAATGGCTCGAGCATCACTTTGGGTCGTGAAGAATCAATTTGGAGCGTGGAGGGAGGAAGTTTACGCAAGAAATTCCAAGTTTGGTAAGAAAATATTCGGAAAATATTGTTATTCACTGCCCGCATAATGAAGAATTATATTGGAGTTATTGGCGAGATTTGGAGCTGTTGTTGGGTATAAATAGGATCTTTGGGTCTACTAGAGAGGGTGTCGAGAGTTTTGGGAGCTAGGGAGAGCTAGAGAAAACGAAATCAGAGTTTAACAAAACTCTGTTTCTGCTGCTGCATGAAGATGAACACAAAGAACAATAGACTGTAAGAGACTGTCGTTCTTCAATAGTGACAGCGACAGTGGAGTGTGGGTCGTAGTTTCCCAAAGACTACAGCATTTCATATGTATCGTTCTTGTGTGACGCTTCGTGTGGGTCGCACATTAGCTGTTACACCATTTTCTCTTCTTCTCATCATTTGTAAACCATTTTTGAGCCGTAATAAATTATTTTGAGAGCATTTATACTATGATGAGCTAATTCCCTCGTAACCAAGGCAATGGAGGAAGCTATTCACGCAACATAAATGGGTAACTATTTCATTTAATTATATAATTCACCTAATCGCTGCTTTTGCAGAGTTTTAAATTGTTTGAATGATTGTCTTAATTATTTGTTATTCAGTTTGATAGGTTATCCTTGGTTTAATCACTTGATAATCTATGCTTAAGGTTTACAAATAATGTTTGAGACTCTGTATGATTGATAGTGAATTAAAGATAAAAGAGGACTTAAGAATTGAATAGAGTTTTGAAATATTTATCATTCAATTTTGCATAATAGTGGAATCTAGTGTCTTGGTTACCTCTCGCACCCATTCTTAATAATTTTGTATATAATTTTATTAAATCTTTAAATTTAATCTTCACAAGTCCGAGAGTTTGAACCTCATTACTACAACCCACGAAAAATCATAAATCAAAGCTTAAAGCTAAAAAAAAAAAAAAAAAAAAAAAAAAAAAAAAAAAAAAAAAAAAAAAAAAAAAAGAGAGAAAAAGAAAAAAAAGAGAGAATTATTTTTTTTAAGAGACTTTCCATTTTTTTTTTGTAATTATTATTATTATTATTTTTTATTTATTTATTTATTTTCTTTTCTTTGGACTGGACAATCGGGACATTATTTTTATTTATTTTTTTTAACCCTACGGAAGGGTTCCCTTAAATACAAACTGTTTGCAGGGAAGGACGACGATTACTATATCGTCTCGGCCCTTCGGGTTCGTACATGACATAAGAGTCGTGGCCCGAGTCGACTTCAACGGTTCATCCCCCGTCTGGTACGGGAGGTAAGTCCATCGAAACACTCGCGAATCTCCTGTAAGCGAGTTACTGTATTCCTTAAGGTGATTCATTGATTGAGGACGAATTTGGACTGTTTTTAAATTCCTAGTAAAGGGCAAGGCCTGGCCAATACAAGATAAGGGTTCGGATTTCATCACCACTCCCTTCTTGCCCGCCTTAGGAAAACGAAACCTAACGCGAACCCAAGCTTAAAATTTGATTAGAACGAGAAACTCGTTCGAAAAATATTGGTTGCTCTTTAAGCACACTTCAAAGTTCATGATGGTTTCTGTGAGTTGAATGCGTGACTGTGCAGCCTTCTAATGCGGTGAGGCCTTGGGTATCAAAGCTCCACTGAGCTTCTCTCGCCTCGATTCAACTTACATTAGCTCGGATTGATTCCAGAGGGGTGTGCTCAAATTGTAACGAATTCCTTTTCAAAGGAATAGAAGATGGTCTAGAAAACAATCTAAGTGGAGCCATCATGCTTTTTGTTTTCTAGATTCTATAAGTTTGATTTGGTCGAGTCAGCCTTGTTTGTGATTGTGTAGATTTCCCTTGCAATTAAGAATGTCGAACTGGTATGACAGAAGACAATACAATGAGTATCGACCTGAATTTGAATATGGACATCATCATTTTTATGATCATAGTGTGAATAGTGGTTGGGAACGCCAAACTTTTGAAAGTTATAGTCCATACCATGGTGAGCCCAATTACTATCCACATGCGCACAGGTCATACGAGCAAAATAATCCTCCTATTTCTTTATAAGAGTCTCTCAAG
Organism: Papaver somniferum; assembly: GCF_003573695.1. NCBI lineage: Eukaryota > Viridiplantae > Streptophyta > Magnoliopsida > Ranunculales > Papaveraceae > Papaver > Papaver somniferum. The sequence continues at coordinate 17,417,054 of NC_039366.1, forward strand.
AGTTTTAATGAGTCAACACATAACTTATTTTTGAAAGGGACTTATAATATTCCGCTTCCAGAAGAGTCCGTAGAGCGGTCAACTAAGATATCTCTAGAAGAGACCCTCAAGAAATTTACTGAGAATACAAATAGGATTGTGGAAAAACTTGCTCAGGATAGTCTTAATTTCCAGTGTAGTTTCCCCAATACCACCCTCGAAAATAAGGATAGTTTTTATTCACATAATCAAGATGACGAGGTTAGAATTGGTAACAATACTTGTTTTGATGAGGTTCAATCATCTTCGTACTATTATGATGAGGATAATAGTAATGAAGAATCTGAAATGTGTAGGCATAGTGATCAGGAATCTATTAATCCAATTGAGCTTTAAAATGATTCTAGTTCAAATCCAAATAATTTTTATGATTATTAACCTATTCAAAAGGACGAGGATTTGATTAGGGATACCACCGTTTTAGACGATGTAGTTTTTCCTTTTGATTACGAAGCCGATAATGCTTTAGAGGAACGTGTTTATTCCGAAAATGCTGTTTTAGAGTCTAGCGACTTAGAAACAATAGTCTTAGACGAAGAAAATGAACTCGTAGAGCTATTAAATATGAGTAAGGATGCGTCGCTTGAGTATAACCTCGAAGGAGCAATTGACTATTTTCAGGATTCCAATGATCTAGAAATTAGGGAGATTGTAACTAGTCTATCTAGAGACACTGAAAACTCTAAGTTTGGGGGTGATTATCACCTTTCTAGTGCCTTACCTTTAACTCTCAGAAAGTCCCTTCACTTAGGACTTGATATCTCTGCCTCGACAATTTTACAAGATTACCTTCATACTTGTTTTCCCGAACCTAATGATGTCCAGGAAGAAGTTCAGTCGTTAGAAACCCATCCTCTGGTTGATGTGGTTTTCCCAGGCTATGATCCCCAGATTGACTTTGTTTTCCTACCAAATAGTTTTCTTCCAACTGTGGGAACGTTTATATTCCAAATGTGTCGAATATTAAGTTGTGAGACTAAACCTAAATGCTTTAGGAAATTAGAAACGACACATTTGCTTAAGAATGACCACTACTCTCATTGTGGTCAATTATGTAAGTCAAATCTTATTGACTTAGAGGATCCTCAGTTATTTAGGTTATTATTGTGCGCTTCTAAGATCATATTTGAGTTTTTCCAGACTCTAGGACCTAATGATTCGGATCCCACCTATGAATAAACGCAGCCGATGAAAATTTTCTATTTAGACCCTTTCTTAGAACCTGAACCTGAACCACAATTAGATATAAATTTCTTAATCAGGAAACTAAGTAAGGGCATGCTAGTCTTGTTCACTTTATTGGTTCATTGCAGTTTTCTTTGGCCAGCTCAATTTAGTTTTGAAGACCCACAGTTATTTCGACTGTTACTTTATGGTTCGAGTTGACTAACCCTTTCCTAAGTCTGGCTGAAGACTTTAAACTTAGCACTTCTTGGGAGGTATCCCATGCTCATGCAACACGGTAATATCTTTCCTTAACTCTTTCGCTTCAAATGGTAACAGTTTCTCCTTGTTCGTGCTTTTAGTTTCAGCTTTAGAACACTGAGGACAATGTTAGATTTAAGTTTGGGGGTATGGGAGAAACTTTTTAGTTGCAATTAATAAACTCCAGAGCCTAGAAATTTATGCGTATTCAGGATGGCACTAACTAATCTAAGTGGATGGAAGCATCTTGGTTGTAGGAGTTGAGGAACCAATTTGATTAGATGGAAACATATATAGAGTCTATTCATAAAAGCACAGAGCTCAGGTGTTAGAAATAACATGATAGTTGCACCATATCTCGTTGAGTCCTTTTCATTTCTTTTTTTCATTTTATTTTTTCATTTTAAACTATGTTTCTCTAAGTGATTAGGTGGGGCACACGATTCAAGTTGTTACCACTGCTAGGGTGAATTAGAGTGACTGAGTTACTAAAAAAAAAAGAAAAAAAAGAAGAGACCGGACCAGTTATACCAATCGGAATAAGTATTAACACTTGGATAGCAATATGCGTGTGTTCTCCCTGTTTCCGTCGCCTAAGCAAGCGTGGAATGCAGGACCCGTGGGAACTATCGTGTAATCTGCTGACAAGAAGCATGCGCTTGGATCAAAAAGATCTATTCATGCTGTTAAGTTAACAAAAAAAAATGGTTATTGTTCTGTGTAGTCAACTGCTGGTTCCCTTGTATATGCCAGTTGTGTTGACCTAGAGTTAGGATTATTGACCACTGGTTCCCTTGTATATGTCAGTGCGTTGATATTAGTCAGACCGGTATCTCAGTCATTTAGGTTAGGCTCATCTTGGCAGAGGCCTTCAGACAGATATGGGAAACACCTTTCACTTTTCAACCATCTACATTTTTCTTTTTCCATCTTCTTGATCTTTTCATGTGATTAGTTTGACTCCGAGTATGATGTCCATAGTGAAACTATCTTAGTAGAGCTCTATCACTTATATGAATTTTAGTATGCTTGAGTGCAAACTCGTGTACAACAATTGGAATTTCGCATCAGGGTTCTTCCTCCCATAAGCAATAAGTATGCCAACCAATGAGGTTCTTTAGTGCCTTCCAAGGTTCTGCGTAGATAGCTAGGGTCTGGAGTAAAGGTTTTGCGGGTAAACCTTCCCGAGATTAAGGGTCACTATTTTATTTTGTAGTTTTGATTTGCTCGGGACTAGCAAATAATAAGTTTGGGGGTATTTGATAGACGCATTTATGTGTCTATTTTGTTCTCAATGTTCTGTATTGTTAGACTCGATTAAGTACTTATTGTGTTATTTTGTGTTCTTGCAGGAAATTTTAGAGAAATAAGCCCTTGCGATGAAATGGGCTCAAAAAGCAGTGTTTTACACCCCGGAGAAATGTACCGTAGGCACCCCATAAATGCACCGGAAGCGTCCCAGAAATGTCCCGGAGGAACCCAGAAAATTACTATTTCCACCCCAATTGATATTCGCACCCCAGCACTCTGGATAAGGGGCACCTTCATCAACAATTTGAATTTGTGTTTTTGGCGGGAAATGAAGTTTTCAACTGGCAGAATTTGATTGTCAAAATGAATGGGTTAGAGTGCGATTCAATCGCTGAAAATTGGCAGAAAGATGTGATTTGGCATAAGGAACAAAGTTTGGGGGTGGTTTCGATCAAATTTGGCTGGAATACGTGTTTTGATTCTCGAGTTCAAAACAGGGAAAGCATGCACTGGAGGATGATAATCACGCGTCATAGAGAGTTATGGACGTGTTCTGATGATGTGGAATGGCTCGAGCATCACTTTGGGTCGTGAAGAATCGATTTGGAGCGTGGAGGGAGGAAGTTTACGCAATTCCAAGTTTGGTAAGAAAATATTCGGAAAATATTGTTATTCACTGCCCGCATAATGAAGAATTATATTGGAGTTATTGGCGAGATTTGGAGCTGTTGTTGGGTATAAATAGGCTCTTTGGGTATACTAGAGAGGGTGTTGAGAGTTTTGGGAGCTAGGGAGAGCTAGAGAAGACGAAATCAGAGTTTAACAAAACTCTGTTTCTGCTGCTGCATGAAGATGAACTCGAAGAACAATAGACTGTAAGAGACTGTCGTTCTTCAACAGTGACAGCGACAGTGGAGTGTGGGTCGTAGTTTCCCAAAGACTACAGCATTTCATATGTATCGTTCTTGTGTGACGCTTCGTGTGGGTCGCATATTAGTTGTTTACACCATTTTCTCTTCTTCTCATCATTTATAAACCATTTTTGAGCCATAATAAATTATTTTGAGAGCATTTATACTATGATGAGCTAATTCCCTCGTAACCAAGGCAATGGAGGAAGCTATTCACGCAACATAAATGGGTAACTATTTCATTTAATTATATAATTCACCTAATCGCTGCTTTTGCAGAGTTTTAAATTGTTTGAATGATTGTCTTAATTATTTGTTATTCAGTTTGATAGGTTATGCTTGGTTTAATCACTTGATAATCTATGCTTAAGGTTTACAAATAATGTTTGAGAATCTGTATGATTGATAGTGAATTAAAGATAAAAGAGGACTTAAGAATTGAATAGAGTTTTGAAATATTTCATTCAATTTTGCATAATAGTGGAATCTAGTGTCTTGGTTACCTCTCGCACCCATTCTTAATAATTTTTATATAATTTTATTAAATCTTTAAATTTAATCTTCACAAGTCAGAGAGTTTGAACCTCATTAATACAACCCACGAAAAATCATAAATCATAAATCAAAGCTTAATGCTAAAAGTGAAGAAAAAAAGACAAAGCAAAAAAAAAAAAAAGAGAGAAAAAGAAAAAAAGAGAGAATTATTTTTTTTAAGAGACTTTCCATTTTTTTGTAATTATTATTATTATTTTTTATTTATTTATTTATTTATTTATTTTCTTTTCTTTGGACTGGACAATCGGGACATTATTTTTTTTTTTAACCCTACGGAAGGGTACCCTTAAATACAAACTGTTTGCAGGGAAGGACGACGATTACTATATCGTCTCGGCCCCTCGGGTTCGTACATGACATAAGAGTCGTGGCCCGAGTCGACTTCAACGGTTCATCCCCCGTCTGGTACGGGAGGTAAGTCCATCGAAACACTCGCGAATCTCCTGTAAGCGAGTTACTGTATTCCTTAAGGTGATTCATTGATTGAGGACGAATTTGGACTGTTTTTAAATTCCTAGTAAAGGGCAAGGCCTGGCCAATACAAGATAAGGGTTCGGATTTCATCAACACTCCCTTCTTGCCCGCCTTAGGAAAACGAAACCTAACGCGAACCCAAGCTTAAAATTTGATTAGAACGAGACTGATAGGGTAACGAGCTTAATAGGAAACTCGTTCGAAAAATATTGGTTGCTCTTTAAGCACACTTCAAAGTTCATGATGGTTTCTGTGAGTTGAATGCGTGACTGTGCCGCCTTCTAATGCGGTGAGGCCTTGGGTATCAAAGCTCCACTGAGCTTCTCTCGCCTCGATTCAACTTACATTAGCTCGGATTGATTCCAGAGGGGTGTGCTCAAATTGTAACGAATTCCTTTTCGAAGGAATAGAAGATGGTCTAGAAAACAATCTAAGTGGAGCCATCATGCTTTTTGTTTTCTAGATTCTATAAGTTTGATTTGGTCGAGTCAGCCTTGTTTGTGATTGTGTAGATTTCCCTTGCAATTAAGAATGTCGAACTGGTATGACAGAAGACAATACAATGAGTATCGACCTGAATTTGAATATGGACATCATCATTTTTATGATCATAGTGTGAATAGTGGTTGGGAACGCAAACTTTTGAATTAGTCCATACCATGGTGAGCCCAATTACTATCCACATGCGCACAGGTCATACGAGCAAAATAATCCTCCTATTTCTTTATAAGAGTCTCTCAAGAGTTTTTAATGAGTCAACACAGAACTTATTTTTGAAAGGGACTTATAATATTCCGCTTCCAGAAGAGTCCGTAGAGCGGTCCAACTAAGATATCTCTAGAAGAGACCCTCAAGAAATTTACTGAGAATACAAATAGGATTGTGGAAACTTGCTCAGGATAGTCTTAATTTCCAGTGTAGTTTCCCCAATACCACCCTCGAAAATAAGGATAGTTTTTATTCACATAATCAGATGACGAGGTTAGAATTGGTAACAATACTTGTTTTGATGAGGTTCAATCATCTTCGTACTATTTATGAGGATAATAGTAATGAAGAATCTGAAATGTGTAGGCATAGTGATCAGGAATCTATTAATCCAACTTGAGCTTTATAATGATTCTAGTTCAAATCCAATAATTTTTATGATTATTAACCTATTCAAAAGGACGGGGATTTGATTAGGGATACCCCGTTTTAGACGATGTGTTTTTCCTTTTGATTACGAAGCCGATAATGCTTTAGAGGAACGTGTTTATTCCGAAAATGCTGTTTTAGAGTCTAGCGACTTAGAAACAATAGTCTTAGACGAAGAAAATGAACTCGTAGAGCTATTAAATATGAGTAAGGATGCGTCGCTTGAGTATAACCTCGAAGGAGCAATTGACTATTTTCAGGATTCCAATGATCTAGAAATTAGGGAGATTGTAACTAGTCTATCTAGAGACACTGAAAACTCTAAGTTTGGGGGTGATTATCACCTTTCTAGTGCCTTACCTTTAACTCTCAGAAAGTCCCTTCACTTAGGACTTGATATCTCTGCCTCGACAATTTTACAAGATTACCTTCATACTTGTTTTCCCGAACCTAATGATGTCCAGGAAGAAGTTCAGTCGTTAGAAACCCATCCTCTGGTTGATGTGGTTTGCCCAGGCTATGATCCCCAGATTGACTTTGTTTTCCTACCAAATAGTTTTCTTCCAACTGTGGGAACGTTTATATTCCAAATGTGTCGAATATTAAGTTGTGAGACTAAACCTAAATGCTTTAGGAAATTAGAAACGACACATTTGCTTAAGAATGACCACTACTCTCATGTGGTCAATTATGTAAGTCAAATCTTATTGACTTAGAGGATCCTCAGTTATTTAGGTTATTATTGTGCGCTTCTAAGATCATATTTGAGTTTTTCCAGACTCTAGGACCTAATGATTCGGATCCCACCTATGAAGAAACGCAGCCGATGAAAATTTTCTATTTAGACCCTTTCTTAGAACCTGAACCTGAACCACAATTAGATATAAATTTCTTAATCAGGAAACTAAGTAAGGGCATGCTAGTCTTGTTCACTTTATTGGTTCATTGCAGTTTTCTTTGGCCATCTCAATTTAGTTTTGAAGACCCACAGTTATTTCGACTGTTACTTTATGGTTCGAGTTGACTAACCCTTTCCTAAGTCTGGCTGAAGACTTTAAACTTAGCACTTCTTGGGAGGTATCCCATGCTCATGCAACACGGTAATATCTTTCCTTAACTCTTTCGCTTCAAATGGTAACAGTTTCTCCTTGTTCGTGCTTTTAGTTTCATCTTTAGAACACTGAGGACAATGTTAGATTTAAGTTTGGGGGTATGGGAGAAACTTTTTAGTTGCAATTAATAAACTCCAGAGCCTAGAAATTTATGCGTATTCAGGATGGCACTAACTAATCTAAGTGGATGGAAGCATCTTGGTTGTAGGAGTTGAGGAACCAATTTGATTAGATGGAAACATATATAGAGTCTATTCATAAAAGCACAGAGCTCAGGTGTTAGAAAACATGATAGTTGCACCATATCTCGTTGAGTCCTTTTCATTTCTTTTTTTCATTTTATTTTTCATTTTAAACTATGTTTCTCTAAGTGATTAGGTGGGGCACACGATTCAAGTTGTTACCACTGCTAGGGTGAATTAGAGTGACTGAGTTACTAAAAAAAAAAAAAAAAGAAGAGACCGGACCAGTTATACCAATCGGAATAAGTATTAACACTTGGATAGCAATATGCGTGTGTTCTCCCTGTTTCCGTCGCCTAAGCAAGCGTGGAATGCAGGACCCGTGGGAACTATCGTGTAATCTGCTGACAAGAAGCATGCGCTTGGATCAAAAAGATCTATTCATGCTGTTAAGTTAACAAAAAAAAATGGTTATTGTTCTGTGTAGTCAACTGCTGGTTCCCTTGTATATGCCAGTTGTGTTGACCTAGAGTTAGGATTATTGACCACTGGTTCCCTTGTATATGTCAGTGCGTTGATATTAGTCAGACCGGTATCTCAGTCATTTAGGTTAGGCTCATCTTGGCAGAGGCCTTCAGACAGATATGGGAAACACCTTTCACTTTTCAACCATCTACATTTTTCTTTTTCCATCTTCTTGATCTTTTCATGTGATTAGTTTGACTCCGAGTATGATGTCCATAGTGAAACTATCTTAGTAGAGCTCTATCACTTATATGAATTTTAGTATGCTTGAGTGCAAACTCGTGTACAACAATTGGAATTTCGCATCAGGGTTCTTCCTCCCATAAGCAATAAGTATGCCAACCAATGAGGTTCTTTAGTGCCTTCCAAGGTTCTGCGTAGATAGCTAGGGTCTGGAGTAAAGGTTTTGCGGTAAACCTCTGGTAAACCTTCCCGAGATTAAGGGTCACTATTTTATTTTGTAGTTTTGATTTGCTCGGGACTAGCAAATAATAAGTTTGGGGGTATTTGATAGACGCATTTATGTGTCTATTTTGTTCTCAATGTTCTGTATTGTTAGACTCGATTAAGTACTTATTGTGTTATTTTGTGTTCTTGTAGGAAATTTTAGAGAAATAAGCCCTTGCGGTGAAATGGGCTCAAAAAGCAGTGTTTTACACCCCGGAGAAATGTACCGTAGGCACCCCAATGCACCGGAAGCGTCCCAGAAATGTCCCGGAGGAACCCAAAATTACTATTTCCACCCCAATTGATATTCGCACCCCAGCACTCTGGATAAGGGGCACCTTCAACAATTTGAATTTGTGTTTTTGGCGGGAAATGAAGTTTTCAACTGGCAGAATTTTGATTGTCAAAATGAATGGGTTAGAGTGCGATTCAATCGCTGAAAATTGGCAGAAAGATGTGATTTGGCATAAGGAACAAAGTTTGGGGGTGGTTTCGATCAAATTTGGCTGGAATACGTGTTTTGATTCTCGAGTTCAAAACAGGGAAAGCATGCACTGGAGGATGATAATCACGCGTCATAGAGAGTTATGGACGTGTTCTGATGATGTGGAATGGCTCGAGCATCACTTTGGGTCGTGAAGAATCGATTTGGAGCGTGGAGGGAGGAAGTTTACGCAAGAAATTCCAAGTTTGGTAAGAAAATATTCGGAAAATATTGTTATTCACTGCCCGCATAATGAAGAATTATATTGGAGTTATTGGCGAGATTTGGAGCTGTTGTTGGGTATAAATAGGCTCTTTGGGTATACTAGAGAGGGTGTGAGAGTTTTGGGAGCTAGGGAGAGCTAGAGAAGACGAAATCAGAGTTTAACAAAACTCTGTTTCTGCTGCTGCATGAAGATGAACTCGAAGAACAATAGACTGTAAGAGACTGTCGTTCTTCAACAGTGACAGCGACAGTGGAGTGTGGGTCGTAGTTTCCCAAAGACTACACATTTCATATGTATCGTTCTTGTGTGACGCTTCTGTGGGTCGCATATTAGTTTACACCATTTTCTCTTCTTCTCATCATTTGTAAACCATTTTTGAGCCATAATAAATTATTTTGAGAGCATTTATACTATGATGAGCTAATTCCCTCGTAACCAAGGCAATGGAGGAAGCTATTCACGCAACATAAATGGGTAACTATTTCATTTAATTATATAATTCACCTAATCGCTGCTTTTGCAGAGTTTTAAATTGTTTGAATGATTGTTTAATTATTTGTTATTCAGTTTGATAGGTTATGCTTGGTTTAATCTCTTGATAATCTATGCTTAAGGTTTACAAATAATGTTTGAGAATCTGTATGATTGATAGTGAATTAAAGATAAAAGAGGACTTAAGAATTGAATAGAGTTTTGAAATATTTATCATTCAATTTTGCATAATAGTGGAATCTAGTGTCTTGGTTACCTCTCGCACCCATTGTTAATATTTTTATATAATTTATTAAATCTTTAAATTTAATCTTCACAAGTCCGAGAGTTTGAACCTCATTATACAACCCACGAAAAATCATAAATCATAAATCAAAGCTTAATGCTAAAAGTGAAGAAAAAAAGACAAAGCAAAAAACAAAAAAAAAGAGAGAAAAAGAAAAAAGAGAGAATTATTTTTTTTAAGAGACTTTCCATTTTTTGTAATTATTATTATTATTATTTTTTATTTATTTATTATTTATTTATTTTCTTTTCTTTGGACTGGACAATCGGGACATTATTTTTTTTTTTAACCCTACGGAAGGGTACCCTTAAATACAAACTGTTTGCAGGGAAGGACGACGATTACTATATCGTCTCGGCCCATCGGGTTCGTACATGACATAAGAGTCGTGGCCCGAGTCGACTTCAACGGTTCATCCCCCGTCTGGTACGGGAGGTAAGTCCATCGAAACACTCGCGAATCTCCTGTAAGCGAGTTACTGTATTCCTTAAGGTGATTCATTGATTGAGGACGAATTTGGACTGTTTTTAAATTCCTAGTAAAGGGCAAGGCCTGGCCAATACAAGATAAGGGTTCGGATTTCATCAACACTCCCTTCTTGCCCGCCTTAGGAAAACGAAACCTAACGCGAACCCAAGCTTAAAATTTGATTAGAACGAGACTGATAGGGTAACGAGCTTAATAGGAAACTCGTTCGAAAAATATTGGTTGCTCTTTAAGCACACTTCAAAGTTCATGATGGTTTCTGTGAGTTGAATGCGTGACTGTGCCGCCTTCTAATGCGGTGAGGCCTTGGGTATCAAAGCTCCACTGAGCTTCTCTCGCCTCGATTCAACTTACATTAGCTCGGATTGATTCCAGAGGGGTGTGCTCAAATTGTAACGAATTCCTTTTCGAAGGAATAGAAGATGGTCTAGAAAACAATCTAAGTGGAGCCATCATGCTTTTTGTTTTCTAGATTCTATAAGTTTGATTTGGTCGAGTCAGCCTTGTTTGTGATTGTGTAGATTTCCCTTGCAATTAAGAATGTCGAACTGGTATGACAGAAGACAATACAATGAGTATCGACCTGAATTTGAATATGGACATCATCATTTTTATGATCATAGTGTGAATAGTGGTTGGGAACGCCAAACTTTTGAAAGTTATAGTCCATACCATGGTGAGCCCAATTACTATCCACATGCGCACAGGTCATACGAGCAAAATAATCCTCCTATTTCTTTATAAGAGTTCTCAAGAGTTTTAATGAGTCAACACAGAACTTATTTTTGAAAGGGACTTATAATATTCCGCTTCCAGAAGAGTCCGTAGAGCGGTCAACTAAGATATCTCTAGAAGAGACCCTCAAGAAATTTACTGAGAATACAAATAGGATTGTGGAAAAACTTGCTCAGGATAGTCTTAATTTCCAGTGTAGTTTCCCCAATACCACCCTCGAAAATAAGGATAGTTTTTATTCACATAATCAAGATGACGAGGTTAGAATTGGTAACAATACTTGTTTTGATGAGGTTCAATCATCTTCGTACTATTATGATGAGGATAATAGTAATGAAGAATCTGAAATGTGTAGGCATAGTGATCAGGAATCTATTAATCCAATTGAGCTTTTAATGATTCTAGTTCAAATCCAAATAATTTTTATGATTATTAACCTATTCAAAAGGACGAGGATTTGATTAGGGATACCACCGTTTTAGACGATGTAGTTTTTCCTTTTGATTACGAAGCCGATAATGCTTTAGAGGAACGTGTTTATTCCGAAAATGCTGTTTTAGAGTCTAGCGACTTAGAAACAATAGTCTTAGACGAAGAAAATGAACTCGTAGAGCTATTAAATATGAGTAAGGATGCGTCGCTTGAGTATAACCTCGAAGGAGCAATTGACTATTTTCAGGATTCCAATGATCTAGAAATTAGGGAGATTGTAACTAGTCTATCTAGAGACACTGAAAACTCTAAGTTTGGGGGTGATTATCACCTTTCTAGTGCCTTACCTTTAACTCTCAGAAAGTCCCTTCACTTAGGACTTGATATCTCTGCCTCGACAATTTTACAAGATTACCTTCATACTTGTTTTCCCGAACCTAATGATGTCCAGGAAGAAGTTCAGTCGTTAGAAACCCATCCTCTGGTTGATGTGGTTTTCCCAGGCTATGATCCCCAGATTGACTTTGTTTTCCTACCAAATAGTTTTCTTCCAACTGTGGGAACGTTTATATTCCAAATGTGTCGAATATTAAGTTGTGAGACTAAACCTAAATGCTTTAGGAAATTAGAAACGACACATTTGCTTAAGAATGACCACTACTCTCATTGTGGTCAATTATGTAAGTCAAATCTTATTGACTTAGAGGATCCTCAGTTATTTAGGTTATTATTGTGCGCTTCTAAGATCATATTTGAGTTTTTCCAGACTCTAGGACCTAATGATTCGGATCCCACCTATGAAGAAACGCAGCCGATGAAAATTTTCTATTTAGACCCTTTCTTAGAACCTGAACCTGAACCACAATTAGATATAAATTTCTTAATCAGGAAACTAAGTAAGGGCATGCTAGTCTTGTTCACTTTATTGGTTCATTGCAGTTTCTTTGGCCATCTCAATTTAGTTTTGAAGACCCACAGTTATTTCGACTGTTACTTTATGGTTCGAGTTGACTAACCCTTTCCTAAGTCTGGCTGAAGACTTTAAACTTAGCACTTCTTGGGAGGTATCCCATGCTCATGCAACACGGTAATATCTTTCCTTAACTCTTTCGCTTCAAATGGTAACAGTTTCTCCTTGTTCGTGCTTTTAGTTTCATCTTTAGAACACTGAGGACAATGTTAGATTTAAGTTTGGGGGTATGGGAGAAACTTTTTAGTTGCAATTAATAAACTCCAGAGCCTAGAAATTTATGCGTATTCAGGATGGCACTAACTAATCTAAGTGGATGGAAGCATCTTGGTTGTAGGAGTTGAGGAACCAATTTGATTAGATGGAAACATATATAGAGTCTATTCATAAAAGCACAGAGCTCAGGTGTTAGAAATAACATGATAGTTGCACCATATCTCGTTGAGTCCTTTTCATTTCTTTTTTTCATTTTATTTTTTCATTTTAAACTATGTTTCTCTAAGTGATTAGGTGGGGCACACGATTCAAGTTGTTACCACTGCTAGGGTGAATTAGAGTGACTGAGTTACTAAAAAAAAAAGAAAAAAAAGAAGAGACCGGACCAGTTATACCAATCGGAATAAGTATTAACACTTGGATAGCAATATGCGTGTGTTCTCCCTGTTTCCGTCGCCTAAGCAAGCGTGGAATGCAGGACCCGTGGGAACTATCGTGTAATCTGCTGACAAGAAGCATGCGCTTGGATCAAAAAGATCTATTCATGCTGTTAAGTTAACAAAAAAAAATGGTTATTGTTCTGTGTAGTCAACTGCTGGTTCCCTTGTATATGCCAGTTGTGTTGACCTAGAGTTAGGATTATTGACCACTGGTTCCCTTGTATATGTCAGTGCGTTGATATTAGTCAGACCGGTATCTCAGTCATTTAGGTTAGGCTCATCTTGGCAGAGGCCTTCAGACAGATATGGGAAACACCTTTCACTTTTCAACCATCTACATTTTTCTTTTCCATCTTCTTGATCTTTTCATGTGATTAGTTTGACTCCGAGTATGATGTCCATAGTGAAATCTTCTTAGTAGAGCTCTATCACTTATATGAATTTTAGTATGCTTGAGTGCAAACTCGTGTACAACAATTGGAATTTCGCATCAGGGTTCTTCCTCCCATAAGCAATAAGTATGCCAACCAATGAGGTTCTTTAGTGCCTTCCAAGGTTCTGCGTAGATAGCTAGGGTCTGGAGTAAAGGTTTTGCGGGTAAACCTCTGGTAAACCTTCCCGAGATTAAGGGTCACTATTTTATTTTGTAGTTTTGATTTGCTCGGGACTAGCAAATAATAAGTTTGGGGGTATTTGATAGACGCATTTATGTGTCTATTTTGTTCTCAATGTTCTGTATTGTTAGACTCGATTAAGTACTTATTGTGTTATTTGTGTTCTTGCAGGAAATTTTAGAGAAATAAGCCCTTGCGATGAAATGGGCTCAAAAAGCAGTGTTTTACACCCCGGAGAAATGTACCGTAGGCACCCCATAAATGCACCGGAAGCGTCCCAGAAATGTCCCGGAGGAACCCAGAAAATTACTATTTCCACCCCAATTGATATTCGCACCCCAGCACTCTGGATAAGGGGCACCTTCATCAACAATTTGAATTTGTGTTTTTGGCGGGAAATGAAGTTTTCAACTGGCAGAATTTTGATTGTCAAAATGAATGGGTTAGAGTGCGATTCAATCGCTGAAAATTGGCAGAAAGATGTGATTTGGCATAAGGAACAAAGTTTGGGGGTGGTTTCGATCAAATTTGGCTGGAATACGTGTTTTGATTCTCGAGTTCAAAACAGGGAAAGCATGCACTGGAGGATGATAATCACGCGTCATAGAGAGTTATGGACGTGTTCTGATGATGTGGAATGGCTCGAGCATCACTTTGGGTCGTGAAGAATCGATTTGGAGCGTGGAGGGAGGAAGTTTACGCAAGAAATTCCAAGTTTGGTAAGAAAATATTCGGAAAATATTGTTATTCACTGCCCGCATAATGAAGAATTATATTGGAGTTATTGGCGAGATTTGGAGCTGTTGTTGGGTATAAATAGGCTCTTTGGGTATACTAGAGAGGGTGTTGAGAGTTTTGGGAGCTAGGGAGAGCTAGAGAAGACGAAATCAGAGTTTAACAAAACTCTGTTTCTGCTGCTGCATGAAGATGAACTCGAAGAACAATAGACTGTAAGAGACTGTCGTTCTTCAACAGTGACAGCGACAGTGGAGTGTGGGTCGTAGTTTCCCAAAGACTACAGCATTTCATATGTATCGTTCTTGTGTGACGCTTCGTGTGGGTCGCATATTAGTTGTTTACACCATTTTCTCTTCTTCTCATCATTTATAAACCATTTTTGAGCCATAATAAATTATTTTGAGAGCATTTATACTATGATGAGATAATTCCCTCGTAACCAAGGCAATGGAGGAAGCTATTCACGCAACATAAATGGGTAACTATTTCATTTAATTATATAATTCACCTAATCGCTGCTTTTGCAGAGTTTTAAATTGTTTGAATGATTGTCTTAATTATTTGTTATTCAGTTTGATAGGTTATGCTTGGTTTAATCACTTGATAATCTATGCTTAAGGTTTACAAATAATGTTTGAGAATCTGTATGATTGATAGTGAATTAAAGATAAAAGAGGACTTAAGAATTGAATAGAGTTTTGAAATATTTATCATTCAATTTTGCATAATAGTGGAATCTAGTGTCTTGGTTACCTCTCGCACCCATTCTTAATAATTTTTTATATAATTTTATTAAATCTTTAAATTTAATCTTCACAAGTCCGAGAGTTTGAACCTCATTAATACAACCCACGAAAAATCATAAATCATAAATCAAAGCTTAATGCTAAAAGTGAAGAAAAAAAGACAAAGCAAAAAACAAAAAAAAAAGAGAGAAAAAGAAAAAAAAGAGAGAATTATTTTTTTTAAGAGACTTTCCATTTTTTTGTAATTATTATTATTATTATTTTTTATTTATTTATTTATTTATTTATTTTCTTTTCTTTGGACTGGACAATCGGGACATTATTTTTTTTTTTTTAACCCTACGGAAGGGTACCCTTAAATACAAACTGTTTGCAGGGAAGGACGACGATTACTATATCGTCTCGGCCCCTCGGGTTCGTACATGACATAAGAGTCGTGGCCCGAGTCGACTTCAACGGTTCATCCCCCGTCTGGTACGGGAGGTAAGTCCATCGAAACACTCGCGAATCTCCTGTAAGCGAGTTACTGTATTCCTTAAGGTGATTCATTGATTGAGGACGAATTTGGACTGTTTTTAAATTCCTAGTAAAGGGCAAGGCCTGGCCAATACAAGATAAGGGTTCGGATTTCATCAACACTCCCTTCTTGCCCGCCTTAGGAAAACGAAACCTAACGCGAACCCAAGCTTAAAATTTGATTAGAACGAGACTGATAGGGTAACGAGCTTAATAGGAAACTCGTTCGAAAAATATTGGTTGCTCTTTAAGCACACTTCAAAGTTCATGATGGTTTCTGTGAGTTGAATGCGTGACTGTGCCGCCTTCTAATGCGGTGAGGCCTTGGGTATCAAAGCTCCACTGAGCTTCTCTCGCCTCGATTCAACTTACATTAGCTCGGATTGATTCCAGAGGGGTGTGCTCAAATTGTAACGAATTCCTTTTCGAAGGAATAGAAGATGGTCTAGAAAACAATCTAAGTGGAGCCATCATGCTTTTTGTTTTCTAGATTCTATAAGTTTGATTTGGTCGAGTCAGCCTTGTTTGTGATTGTGTAGATTTCCCTTGCAATTAAGAATGTCGAACTGGTATGACAGAAGACAATACAATGAGTATCGACCTGAATTTGAATATGGACATCATCATTTTTATGATCATAGTGTGAATAGTGGTTGGGAACGCCAAACTTTTGAAAGTTATAGTCCATACCATGGTGAGCCCAATTACTATCCACATGCGCACAGGTCATACGAGCAAAATAATCCTCCTATTTCTTTATAAGAGTCTCTCAAGAGTTTTAATGAGTCAACACAGAACTTATTTTTGAAAGGGACTTATAATATTCCGCTTCCAGAAGAGTCCGTAGAGCGGTCAACTAAGATATCTCTAGAAGAGACCCTCAAGAAATTTACTGAGAATACAAATAGGATTGTGGAAAAACTTGCTCAGGATAGTCTTAATTTCCAGTGTAGTTTCCCCAATACCACCCTCGAAAATAAGGATAGTTTTTATTCACATAATCAAGATGACGAGGTTAGAATTGGTAACAATACTTGTTTTGATGAGGTTCAATCATCTTCGTACTATTATGATGAGGATAATAGTAATGAAGAATCTGAAATGTGTAGGCATAGTGATCAGGAATCTATTAATCCAATTGAGCTTTATAATGATTCTAGTTCAAATCCAAATAATTTTTATGATTATTAACCTATTCAAAAGGACGAGGATTTGATTAGGGATACCACCGTTTTAGACGATGTAGTTTTTCCTTTTGATTACGAAGCCGATAATGCTTTAGAGGAACGTGTTTATTCCGAAAATGCTGTTTTAGAGTCTAGCGACTTAGAAACAATAGTCTTAGACGAAGAAAATGAACTCGTAGAGCTATTAAATATGAGTAAGGATGCGTCGCTTGAGTATAACCTCGAAGGAGCAATTGACTATTTTCAGGATTCCAATGATCTAGAAATTAGGGAGATTGTAACTAGTCTATCTAGAGACACTGAAAACTCTAAGTTTGGGGGTGATTATCACCTTTCTAGTGCCTTACCTTTAACTCTCAGAAAGTCCCTTCACTTAGGACTTGATATCTCTGCCTCGACAATTTTACAAGATTACCTTCATACTTGTTTTCCCGAACCTAATGATGTCCAGGAAGAAGTTCAGTCGTTAGAAACCCATCCTCTGGTTGATGTGGTTTGCCCAGGCTATGATCCCCAGATTGACTTTGTTTTCCTACGAAATAGTTTTCTTCCAACTGTGGGAACGTTTATATTCCAAATGTGTCGAATATTAAGTTGTGAGACTAAACCTAAATGCTTTAGGAAATTAGAAACGACACATTTGCTTAAGAATGACCACTACTCTCATTGTGGTCAATTATGTAAGTCAAATCTTATTGACTTAGAGGATCCTCAGTTATTTAGGTTATTATTGTGCGCTTCTAAGATCATATTTGAGTTTTTCCAGACTCTAGGACCTAATGATTCGGATCCCACCTATGAAGAAACGCAGCCGATGAAAATTTTCTATTTAGACCCTTTCTTAGAACCTGAACCTGAACCACAATTAGATATAAATTTCTTAATCAGGAAACTAAGTAAGGGCATGCTAGTCTTGTTCACTTTATTGGTTCATTGCAGTTTTCTTTGGCCATCTCAATTTAGTTTTGAAGACCCACAGTTATTTCGACTGTTACTTTATGGTTCGAGTTGACTAACCCTTTCCTAAGTCTGGCTGAAGACTTTAAACTTAGCACTTCTTGGGAGGTATCCCATGCTCATGCAACACGGTAATATCTTTCCTTAACTCTTTCGCTTCAAATGGTAACAGTTTCTCCTTGTTCGTGCTTTTAGTTTCATCTTTAGAACACTGAGGACAATGTTAGATTTAAGTTTGGGGGTATGGGAGAAACTTTTTAGTTGCAATTAATAAACTCCAGAGCCTAGAAATTTATGCGTATTCAGGATGGCACTAACTAATCTAAGTGGATGGAAGCATCTTGGTTGTAGGAGTTGAGGAACCAATTTGATTAGATGGAAACATATATAGAGTCTATTCATAAAAGCACAGAGCTCAGGTGTTAGAAATAACATGATAGTTGCACCATATCTCGTTGAGTCCTTTTCATTTCTTTTTTTCATTTTATTTTTTCATTTTAAACTATGTTTCTCTATGTGATTAGGTGGGGCACACGATTCAAGTTGTTACCACTGCTAGGGTGAATTAGAGTGACTGAGTTACTAAAAAAAAAGAAAAAAAAGAAGAGACCGGACCAGTTATACCAATCGGAATAAGTATTAACACTTGGATAGCAATATGCGTGTGTTCTCCCTGTTTCCGTCGCCTAAGCAAGCGTGGAATGCAGGACCCGTGGGAACTATCGTGTAATCTGCTGACAAGAAGCATGCGCTTGGATCAAAAAGATCTATTCATGCTGTTAAGTTAACAAAAAAAAATGGTTATTGTTCTGTGTAGTCAACTGCTGGTTCCCTTGTATATGCCAGTTGTGTTGACCTAGAGTTAGGATTATTGACCACTGGTTCCCTTGTATATGTCAGTGCGTTGATATTAGTCAGACCGGTATCTCAGTCATTTAGGTTAGGCTCATCTTGGCAGAGGCCTTCAGACAGATATGGGAAACACCTTTCACTTTTCAACCATCTACATTTTTCTTTTTCCATCTTCTTGATATTTTCATGTGATTAGTTTGACTCCGAGTATGATGTCCATAGTGAAACTATCTTAGTAGAGCTCTATCACTTATATGAATTTTAGTATGCTTGAGTGCAAACTCGTGTACAACAATTGGAATTTCGCATCAGGGTTCTTCCTCCCATAAGCAATAAGTATGCCAACCAATGAGGTTCTTTAGTGCCTTCCAAGGTTCTGCGTAGATAGCTAGGGTCTGGAGTAAAGGTTTTGCGGGTAAACCTCTGGTAAACCTTCCCGAGATTAAGGGTCACTATTTTATTTTGTAGTTTTGATTTGCTCGGGACTAGCAAATAATAAGTTTGGGGGTATTTGATAGACGCATTTATGTGTCTATTTTGTTCTCAATGTTCTGTATTGTTAGACTCGATTAAGTACTTATTGTGTTATTTTGTGTTCTTGCAGGAAATTTTAGAGAAATAAGCCCTTGCGATGAAATGGGCTCAAAAAGCAGTGTTTTACACCCCGGAGAAATGTACCGTAGGCACCCCATAAATGCACCGGAAGCGTCCCAGAAATGTCCCGGAGGAACCCAGAAAATTACTATTTCCACCCCAATTGATATTCGCACCCCAGCACTCTGGATAAGGGGCACCTTCATCAACAATTTGAATTTGTGTTTTTGGCGGGAAATGAAGTTTTCAACTGGCAGAATTTTGATTGTCAAAATGAATGGGTTAGAGTGCGATTCAATCGCTGAAAATTGGCAGAAAGATGTGATTTGGCATAAGGAACAAAGTTTGGGGGTGGTTTCGATCAAATTTGGCTGGAATACGTGTTTTGATTCTCGAGTTCAAAACAGGGAAAGCATGCACTGGAGGATGATAATCACGCGTCATAGAGAGTTATGGACGTGTTCTGATGATGTGGAATGGCTCGAGCATCACTTTGGGTCGTGAAGAATCGATTTGGAGCGTGGAGGGAGGAAGTTTACGCAAGAAATTCCAAGTTTGGTAAGAAAATATTCGGAAAATATTGTTATTCACTGCCCGCATAATGAAGAATTATATTGGAGTTATTGGCGAGATTTGGAGCTGTTGTTGGGTATAAATAGGCTCTTTGGGTATACTAGAGAGGGTGTTGAGAGTTTTGGGAGCTAGGGAGAGCTAGAGAAGACGAAATCAGAGTTTAACAAAACTCTGTTTCTGCTGCTGCATGAAGATGAACTCGAAGAACAATAGACTGTAAGAGACTGTCGTTCTTCAACAGTGACAGCGACAGTGGAGTGTGGGTCGTAGTTTCCCAAAGACTACAGCATTTCATATGTATCGTTCTTGTGTGACGCTTCGTGTGGGTCGCATATTAGTTGTTTACACCATTTTCTCTTCTTCTCATCATTTATAAACCATTTTTGAGCCATAATAAATTATTTTGAGAGCATTTATACTATGATGAGATAATTCCCTCGTAACCAAGGCAATGGAGGAAGCTATTCACGCAACATAAATGGGTAACTATTTCATTTAATTATATAATTCACCTAATCGCTGCTTTTGCAGAGTTTTAAATTGTTTGAATGATTGTCTTAATTATTTGTTATTCAGTTTGATAGGTTATGCTTGGTTTAATCACTTGATAATCTATGCTTAAGGTTTACAAATAATGTTTGAGAATCTGTATGATTGATAGTGAATTAAAGATAAAAGAGGACTTAAGAATTGAATAGAGTTTTGAAATATTTATCATTCAATTTTGCATAATAGTGGAATCTAGTGTCTTGGTTACCTCTCGCACCCATTCTTAATAATTTTTTATATAATTTTATTAAATCTTTAAATTTAATCTTCACAAGTCCGAGAGTTTGAACCTCATTAATACAACCCACGAAAAATCATAAATCATAAATCAAAGCTTAATGCTAAAAGTGAAGAAAAAAAGACAAAGCAAAAAACAAAAAAAAAGAGAGAAAAAGAAAAAAAGAGAGAATTATTTTTTTTAAGAGACTTTCCATTTTTTTGTAATTATTATTATTATTATTTTTTATTTATTTATTTATTTATTTATTTTCTTTTCTTTGGACTGGACAATCGGGACATTATTTTTTTTTTTTTAACCCTACGGAAGGGTACCCTTAAATACAAACTGTTTGCAGGGAAGGACGACGATTACTATATCGTCTCGGCCCCTCGGGTTCGTACATGACATAAGAGTCGTGGCCCGAGTCGACTTCAACGGTTCATCCCCCGTCTGGTACGGGAGGTAAGTCCATCGAAACACTCGCGAATCTCCTGTAAGCGAGTTACTGTATTCCTTAAGGTGATTCATTGATTGAGGACGAATTTGGACTGTTTTTAAATTCCTAGTAAAGGGCAAGGCCTGGCCAATACAAGATAAGGGTTCGGATTTCATCAACACTCCCTTCTTGCCCGCCTTAGGAAAACGAAACCTAACGCGAACCCAAGCTTAAAATTTGATTAGAACGAGACTGATAGGGTAACGAGCTTAATAGGAAACTCGTTCGAAAAATATTGGTTGCTCTTTAAGCACACTTCAAAGTTCATGATGGTTTCTGTGAGTTGAATGCGTGACTGTGCCGCCTTCTAATGCGGTGAGGCCTTGGGTATCAAAGCTCCACTGAGCTTCTCTCGCCTCGATTCAACTTACATTAGCTCGGATTGATTCCAGAGGGGTGTGCTCAAATTGTAACGAATTCCTTTTCGAAGGAATAGAAGATGGTCTAGAAAACAATCTAAGTGGAGCCATCATGCTTTTTGTTTTCTAGATTCTATAAGTTTGATTTGGTCGAGTCAGCCTTGTTTGTGATTGTGTAGATTTCCCTTGCAATTAAGAATGTCGAACTGGTATGACAGAAGACAATACAATGAGTATCGACCTGAATTTGAATATGGACATCATCATTTTTATGATCATAGTGTGAATAGTGGTTGGGAACGCCAAACTTTTGAAAGTTATAGTCCATACCATGGTGAGCCCAATTACTATCCACATGCGCACAGGTCATACGAGCAAAATAATCCTCCTATTTCTTTATAAGAGTCTCTCAAGAGTTTTAATGAGTCAACACAGAACTTATTTTTGAAAGGGACTTATAATATTCCGCTTCCAGAAGAGTCCGTAGAGCGGTCAACTAAGATATCTCTAGAAGAGACCCTCAAGAAATTTACTGAGAATACAAATAGGATTGTGGAAAAACTTGCTCAGGATAGTCTTAATTTCCAGTGTAGTTTCCCCAATACCACCCTCGAAAATAAGGATAGTTTTTATTCACATAATCAAGATGACGAGGTTAGAATTGGTAACAATACTTGTTTTGATGAGGTTCAATCATCTTCGTACTATTATGATGAGGATAATAGTAATGAAGAATCTGAAATGTGTAGGCATAGTGATCAGGAATCTATTAATCCAATTGAGCTTTATAATGATTCTAGTTCAAATCCAAATAATTTTTATGATTATTAACCTATTCAAAAGGACGAGGATTTGATTAGGGATACCACCGTTTTAGACGATGTAGTTTTTCCTTTTGATTACGAAGCCGATAATGCTTTAGAGGAACGTGTTTATTCCGAAAATGCTGTTTTAGAGTCTAGCGACTTAGAAACAATAGTCTTAGACGAAGAAAATGAACTCGTAGAGCTATTAAATATGAGTAAGGATGCGTCGCTTGAGTATAACCTCGAAGGAGCAATTGACTATTTTCAGGATTCCAATGATCTAGAAATTAGGGAGATTGTAACTAGTCTATCTAGAGACACTGAAAACTCTAAGTTTGGGGGTGATTATCACCTTTCTAGTGCCTTACCTTTAACTCTCAGAAAGTCCCTTCACTTAGGACTTGATATCTCTGCCTCGACAATTTTACAAGATTACCTTCATACTTGTTTTCCCGAACCTAATGATGTCCAGGAAGAAGTTCAGTCGTTAGAAACCCATCCTCTGGTTGATGTGGTTTGCCCAGGCTATGATCCCCAGATTGACTTTGTTTTCCTACGAAATAGTTTTCTTCCAACTGTGGGAACGTTTATATTCCAAATGTGTCGAATATTAAGTTGTGAGACTAAACCTAAATGCTTTAGGAAATTAGAAACGACACATTTGCTTAAGAATGACCACTACTCTCATTGTGGTCAATTATGTAAGTCAAATCTTATTGACTTAGAGGATCCTCAGTTATTTAGGTTATTATTGTGCGCTTCTAAGATCATATTTGAGTTTTTCCAGACTCTAGGACCTAATGATTCGGATCCCACCTATGAAGAAACGCAGCCGATGAAAATTTTCTATTTAGACCCTTTCTTAGAACCTGAACCTGAACCACAATTAGATATAAATTTCTTAATCAGGAAACTAAGTAAGGGCATGCTAGTCTTGTTCACTTTATTGGTTCATTGCAGTTTTCTTTGGCCATCTCAATTTAGTTTTGAAGACCCACAGTTATTTCGACTGTTACTTTATGGTTCGAGTTGACTAACCCTTTCCTAAGTCTGGCTGAAGACTTTAAACTTAGCACTTCTTGGGAGGTATCCCATGCTCATGCAACACGGTAATATCTTTCCTTAACTCTTTCGCTTCAAATGGTAACAGTTTCTCCTTGTTCGTGCTTTTAGTTTCATCTTTAGAACACTGAGGACAATGTTAGATTTAAGTTTGGGGGTATGGGAGAAACTTTTTAGTTGCAATTAATAAACTCCAGAGCCTAGAAATTTATGCGTATTCAGGATGGCACTAACTAATCTAAGTGGATGGAAGCATCTTGGTTGTAGGAGTTGAGGAACCAATTTGATTAGATGGAAACATATATAGAGTCTATTCATAAAAGCACAGAGCTCAGGTGTTAGAAATAACATGATAGTTGCACCATATCTCGTTGAGTCCTTTTCATTTCTTTTTTTCATTTTATTTTTTCATTTTAAACTATGTTTCTCTAAGTGATTAGGTGGGGCACACGATTCAAGTTGTTACCACTGCTAGGGTGAATTAGAGTGACTGAGTTACTAAAAAAAAAAAGAAAAAAAAGAAGAGACCGGACCAGTTATACCAATCGGAATAAGTATTAACACTTGGATAGCAATATGCGTGTGTTCTCCCTGTTTCCATCGCCTAAGCAAGCGTGGAATGCAGGACCCGTGGGAACTATCGTGTAATCTGCTGACAAGAAGCATGCGCTTGGATCAAAAAGATCTATTCATGCTGTTAAGTTAACAAAAAAAAATGGTTATTGTTCTGTGTAGTCAACTGCTGGTTCCCTTGTATATGCCAGTTGTGTTGACCTAGAGTTAGGATTATTGACCACTGGTTCCCTTGTATATGTCAGTGCGTTGATATTAGTCAGACCGGTATCTCAGTCATTTAGGTTAGGCTCATCTTGGCAGAGGCCTTCAGACAGATATGGGAAACACCTTTCACTTTTCAACCATCTACATTTTTCTTTTTCCATCTTCTTGATCTTTTCATGTGATTATTTTGACTCCGAGTATGATGTCCATAGTGAAACTATCTTAGTAGAGCTCTATCACTTATATGAATTTTAGTATGCTTGAGTGCAAACTCGTGTACAACAATTGGAATTTCGCATCAGGGTTCTTCCTCCCATAAGCAATAAGTATGCCAACCAATGAGGTTCTTTAGTGCCTTCCAAGGTTCTGCGTAGATAGCTAGGGTCTGGAGTAAAGGTTTTGCGGGTAAACCTCTGGTAAACCTTCCCGAGATTAAGGGTCACTATTTTATTTGGTAGTTTTGATTTGCTCGGGACTAGCAAATAATAAGTTTGGGGGTATTTGATAGACGCATTTATGTGTCTATTTTGTTCTCAATGTTCTGTATTGTTAGACTCGATTAAGTACTTATTGTGTTATTTTGTGTTCTTGCAGGAAATTTTAGAGAAATAAGCCCTTGCGATGAAATGGGCTCAAAAAGCAGTGTTTTACACCCCGGAGAAATGTACCGTAGGCACCCCATAAATGCACCGGAAGCGTCCCAGAAATGTCCCGGAGGAACCCAGAAAATTACTATTTCCACCCCAATTGATATTCGCACCCCAGCACTCTGGATAAGGGGCACCTTCATCAACAATTTGAATTTGTGTTTTTGGCGGGAAATGAAGTTTTCAACTGGCAGAATTTTGATTGTCAAAATGAATGGGTTAGAGTGCGATTCAATCGCTGAAAATTGGCAGAAAGATGTGATTTGGCATAAGGAACAAAGTTTGGGGGTGGTTTCGATCAAATTTGGCTGGAATACGTGTTTTGATTCTCGAGTTCAAAACAGGGAAAGCATGCACTGGAGGATGATAATCACGCGTCATAGAGAGTTATGGACGTGTTCTGATGATGTGGAATGGCTCGAGCATCACTTTGGGTCGTGAAGAATCGATTTGGAGCGTGGAGGGAGGAAGTTTACGCAAGAAATTCCAAGTTTGGTAAGAAAATATTCGGAAAATATTGTTATTCACTGCCCGCATAATGAAGAATTATATTGGAGTTATTGGCGAGATTTGGAGCTGTTGTTGGGTATAAATAGGCTCTTTGGGTATACTAGAGAGGGTGTTGAGAGTTTTGGGAGCTAGGGAGAGCTAGAGAAGACGAAATCAGAGTTTAACAAAACTCTGTTTCTGCTGCTGCATGAAGATGAACTCGAAGAACAATAGACTGTAAGAGACTATCGTTCTTCAACAGTGACAGCGACAGTGGAGTGTGGGTCGTAGTTTCCCAAAGACTACAACATTTCATATGTATCGTTCTTGTGTGACGCTTCGTGTGGGTCGCATATTAGTTGTTTACACCATTTTCTCTTCTTCTCATCATTTATAAACCATTTTTGAGCCATAATAAATTATTTTGAGAGCATTTATACTATGATGAGCTAATTCCCTCGTAACCAAGGCAATGGAGGAAGCTATTCACGCAACATAAATGGGTAACTATTTCATTTAATTATATAATTCACCTAATCGCTGCTTTTGCAGAGTTTTAAATTGTTTGAATGATTGTCTTAATTATTTGTTATTCAGTTTGATAGGTTATGCTTGGTTTAATCACTTGATAATCTATGCTTAAGGTTTACAAATAATGTTTGAGAATCTGTATGATTGATAGTGAATTAAAGATAAAAGAGGACTTAAGAATTGAATAGAGTTTTGAAATATTTATCATTCAATTTTGCATAATAGTGGAATCTAGTGTCTTGGTTACCTCTCGCACCCATTCTTAATAATTTTTTATATAATTTTATTAAATCTTTAAATTTAATCTTCACAAGTCCGAGAGTTTGAACCTCATTAATACAACCCACGAAAAATCATAAATCATAAATCAAAGCTTAATGCTAAAAGTGAAGAAAAAAAGACAAAGCAAAAAACAAAAAAAAAGAGAGAAAAAGAAAAAAAGAGAGAATTATTTTTTTTAAGAGACTTTCCATTTTTTTGTAATTATTATTATTATTATTTTTTATTTATTTATTTATTTATTTATTTTCTTTTCTTTGGACTGGACAATCGGGACATTATTTTTTTTTTTTTAACCCTACGGAAGGGTACCCTTAAATACAAACTGTTTGCAGGGAAGGACGACGATTACTATATCGTCTCGGCCCCTCGGGTTCGTACATGACATAAGAGTCGTGGCCCGAGTCGACTTCAACGGTTCATCCCCCGTCTGGTACGGGAGGTAAGTCCATCGAAACACTCGCGAATCTCCTGTAAGCGAGTTACTGTATTCCTTAAGGTGATTCATTGATTGAGGACGAATTTGGACTGTTTTTAAATTCCTAGTAAAGGGCAAGGCCTGGCCAATACAAGATAAGGGTTCGGATTTCATCAACACTCCCTTCTTGCCCGCCTTAGGAAAACGAAACCTAACGCGAACCCAAGCTTAAAATTTGATTAGAACGAGACTGATAGGGTAACGAGCTTAATAGGAAACTCGTTCGAAAAATATTGGTTGCTCTTTAAGCACACTTCAAAGTTCATGATGGTTTCTGTGAGTTGAATGCGTGACTGTGCCGCCTTCTAATGCGGTGAGGCCTTGGGTATCAAAGCTCCACTGAGCTTCTCTCGCCTCGATTCAACTTACATTAGCTCGGATTGATTCCAGAGGGGTGTGCTCAAATTGTAACGAATTCCTTTTCGAAGGAATAGAAGATGGTCTAGAAAACAATCTAAGTGGAGCCATCATGCTTTTTGTTTTCTAGATTCTATAAGTTTGATTTGGTCGAGTCAGCCTTGTTTGTGATTGTGTAGATTTCCCTTGCAATTAAGAATGTCGAACTGGTATGACAGAAGACAATACAATGAGTATCGACCTGAATTTGAATATGGACATCATCATTTTTATGATCATAGTGTGAATAGTGGTTGGGAACGCCAAACTTTTGAAAGTTATAGTCCATACCATGGTGAGCCCAATTACTATCCACATGCGCACAGGTCATACGAGCAAAATAATCCTCCTATTTCTTTATAAGAGTCTCTCAAGAGTTTTAATGAGTCAACACAGAACTTATTTTTGAAAGGGACTTATAATATTCCGCTTCCAGAAGAGTCCGTAGAGCGGTCAACTAAGATATCTCTAGAAGACCCTCAAGAAATTTACTGAGAATACAAATAGGATTGTGGAAAAACTTGCTCAGGATAGTCTTAATTTCCAGTGTAGTTTCCCCAATACCACCCTCGAAAATAAGGATAGTTTTTATTCACATAATCAAGATGACGAGGTTAGAATTGGTAACAATACTTGTTTTGATGAGGTTCAATCATCTTCGTACTATTATGATGAGGATAATAGTAATGAAGAATCTGAAATGTGTAGGCATAGTGATCAGGAATCTATTAATCCAATTGAGCTTTATAATGATTCTAGTTCAAATCCAAATAATTTTTATGATTATTAACCTATTCAAAAGGACGAGGATTTGATTAGGGATACCACCGTTTTAGACGATGTAGTTTTTCCTTTTGATTACGAAGCCGATAATGCTTTAGAGGAACGTGTTTATTCCGAAAATGCTGTTTTAGAGTCTAGCGACTTAGAAACAATAGTCTTAGACGAAGAAAATGAACTCGTAGAGCTATTAAATATGAGTAAGGATGCGTCGCTTGAGTATAACCTCGAAGGAGCAATTGACTATTTTCAGGATTCCAATGATCTAGAAATTAGGGAGATTGTAACTAGTCTATCTAGAGACACTGAAAACTCTAAGTTTGGGGGTGATTATCACCTTTCTAGTGCCTTACCTTTAACTCTCAGAAAGTCCCTTCACTTAGGACTTGATATCTCTGCCTCGACAATTTTACAAGATTACCTTCATACTTGTTTTCCCGAACCTAATGATGTCCAGGAAGAAGTTCAGTCGTTAGAAACCCATCCTCTGGTTGATGTGGTTTGCCCAGGCTATGATCCCCAGATTGACTTTGTTTTCCTACCAAATAGTTTTCTTCCAACTGTGGGAACGTTTATATTCCAAATGTGTCGAATATTAAGTTGTGAGACTAAACCTAAATGCTTTAGGAAATTAGAAACGACACATTTGCTTAAGAATGACCACTACTTTCATTGTGGTCAATTATGTAAGTCAAATCTTATTGACTTAGAGGATCCTCAGTTAGTTAGGTTATTATTGTGCGCTTCTAAGATCATATTTGAGTTTTTCCAGACTCTAGGACCTAATGATTCGGATCCCACCTATGAAGAAACGCAGCCGATGAAAATTTTCTATTTAGACCCTTTCTTAGAACCTGAACCTGAACCACAATTAGATATAAATTTCTTAATCAGGAAACTAAGTAAGGGCATGCTAGTCTTGTTCACTTTATTGGTTCATTGCAGTTTTCTTTGGCCATCTCAATTTAGTTTTGAAGACCCACAGTTATTTCGACTGTTACTTTATGGTTCGAGTTGACTAACCCTTTCCTAAGTCTGGCTGAAGACTTTAAACTTAGCACTTCTTGGGAGGTATCCCATGCTCATGCAACACGGTAATATCTTTCCTTAACTCTTTCGCTTCAAATGGTAACAGTTTCTCCTTGTTCGTGCTTTTAGTTTCATCTTTAGAACACTGAGGACAATGTTAGATTTAAGTTTGGGGGTATGGGAGAAACTTTTTAGTTGCAATTAATAAACTCCAGAGCCTAGAAATTTATGCGTATTCAGGATGGCACTAACTAATCTAAGTGGATGGAAGCATCTTGGTTGTAGGAGTTGAGGAACCAATTTGATTAGATGGAAACATATATAGAGTCTATTCATAAAAGCACAGAGCTCAGGTGTTAGATATAACATGATAGTTGCACCATATCTCGTTGAGTCCTTTTCATTTCTTTTTTTCATTTTATTTTTTCATTTTAAACTATGTTTCTCTAAGTGATTAGGTGGGGCACACGATTCAAGTTGTTACCACTGCTAGGGTGAATTAGAGTGACTGAGTTACTAAAAAAAAAAAGAAAAAAGAGAGAGACCAGACCAGTTATACCAATCGGAATAAGTATTAACACTTGGATAGCAATATGCGTGTGTTCTCCCTGTTTCCGTCGCCTAAGCAAGCGTGGAATGCAGGACCCGTGGGAACTATCGTGTAATCTGCTGACAAGAAGCATGCGCTTGGATCAAAAAGATCTATTCATGCTGTTAAGTTAACAAAAAAAAATGGTTATTGTTCTGTGTAGTCAACTGCTGGTTCCCTTGTATATGCCAGTTGTGTTGACCTAGAGTTCGGATTATTGACCACTGGTTCCCTTGTATATGTCAGTGCGTTGATATTAGTCAGACCGGTATCTCAGTCATTTAGGTTAGGCTCATCTTGGCAGAGGCCTTCAGACAGATATGGGAAACACCTTTCACTTTTCAACCATCTACATTTTTCTTTTTCCATCTTCTTGATCTTTTCATGTGATTAGTTTGACTCCGAGTATGATGTCCATAGTGAAACTATCTTAGTAGAGCTCTGTCACTTATATGAATTTTAGTATGCTTGAGTGCAAACTCGTGTACAACAATTGGAATTTCGCATCAGGGTTCTTCCCCAAAGCAATAAGTATGCCAACCAATGAGGTTCTTTAGTGCCTTCCAAGGTTCTGCGTAGATAGCTAGGGTCTGGAGTAAAGGTTTTGTGGGTAAACCTCTGGTAAACCTTCCCGAGATTAAGGGTCACTATTTATTTTGTAGTTTTGATTTGCTCGGGACTAGCAAATAATAAGTTTGGGGGTATTTGATAGACGCATTTATGTGTCTATTTTGTTCTCAATGTTCTGTATTGTTAGACTCGATTAAGTACTTATTGTGTTATTTTGTGTGTCTTGAAGGAAATTTTAGAGAAATAAGCCCTTGCGGTGAAATGGGCTCAAAAAGCAGTGTTTTACACCCC
Source organism: Papaver somniferum (assembly GCF_003573695.1). Lineage (NCBI taxonomy): Eukaryota > Viridiplantae > Streptophyta > Magnoliopsida > Ranunculales > Papaveraceae > Papaver > Papaver somniferum. The sequence goes on from NC_039366.1 coordinate 17,447,007, forward strand.
GGAGAAATGTACCGTAGGCACCCCAGAAATGCACCGGAAGCGTCCCAGAAATGTCCCGGAGGAACCCAGAAAAATTACTATTTCCACCCCAATTGATATTCGCACCCCAGCACTCTGGATAAGGGGCACCTTCATCAACAATTTGAATTTGTGTTTTTGGCGGGAAATGAAGTTTTCAACTGGCAGAATTTTGATTGTCAAAATGAATGGGTTAGAGTGCGATTCAATCGCTGAAAATTGGCAGAAAGATGTGATTTGGCATAAGGAACAAAGTTTGGGGGTGGTTTCGATCAAATTTGGCTGGAATATGTGTTTTGATTCTCGAGTTCAAAACAGGGAAAGCATGCACTGGAGGATGATAATCACGCGTCATAGAGAGTTATGGACGTGTTCTGATGATGTGGAATGGCTCGAGCATCACTTTGGGTCGTGAAGAATCGATTTGGAGCGTGGAGGGAGGAAGTTTACGCAATAAATTCCAAGTTTGGTAAGAAAATATTCGGAAAATATTGTTATTCACTGCCCGCATAATGAAGAATTATATTGGAGTTATTGGCGAGATTTGGAGCTGTTGTTGGGTATAAATAGGCTCTTTGGGTATACTAGAGAGGTGTTGAGAGTTTTGGGAGCTAGGGAGAGCTAGAGAAGACGAAATCAGAGTTTAACAAAACTCTGTTTCTGCTGCTGCATGAAGATGAACTCGAAGAACAATAGACTGTAAGAGACTGTCGTTCTTCAACAGTGACAGCGACAGTGGAGTGTGGGTCGTAGTTTCCCAAAGACTACAACATTTCATATGTATCGTTCTTGTGTGACGCTTCGTGTGGGTCGCATATTAGTTGTTTACACCATTTTCTCTTCTTCTCATCATTTATAAACCATTTTTGAGCCATAATAAATTATTTTGAGAGCATTTATACTATGATGAGCTAATTCCCTCGTAACCAAGGCAATGGAGGAAGCTATTCACGCAACATAAATGGGTAACTATTTCATTTAATTATATAATTCACCTAATCGCTGCTTTTGCAGAGTTTTAAATTGTTTGAATGATTGTCTTAATTATTTGTTATTCAGTTTGATAGGTTATGCTTGGTTTAATCACTTGATAATCTATGCTTAAGGTTTACAAATAATGTTTGAGAATCTGTATGATTGATAGTGAATTAAAGATAAAAGAGGACTTAAGAATTGAATAGAGTTTTGAAATATTTATCATTCAATTTTGCATAATAGTGGAATCTAGTGTCTTGGTTACCTCTCGCACCCATTCTTAATAATTTTTATATAATTTTATTAAATCTTTAAATTTAATCTTCACAAGTCCGAGAGTTTGAACCTCATTAATACAACCCACGAAAAATCATAAATCATAAATCAAAGCTTAATGCTAAAAGTGAAGAAAAAAAGACAAAGCAAAAAAAAAAAAAAGAGAGAAAAAGAAAAAAAGAGAGAATTATTTTTTTTAAGAGACTTTCCATTTTTTGTAATTATTATTATTATTTTTTATTTATTTATTTATTTATTTATTTTCTTTTTTGGACTGGACAATCGGGACATTATTTTTTTTTTTAACCCTACGGAAGGGTACCCTTAAATACAAACTGTTTGCAGGGAAGGACGACGATTACTATATCGTCTCGGCCCCGGGTTCGTACATGACATAAGAGTCGTGGCCCGAGTCGACTTCAACGGTTCATCCCCCGTGGTACGGGGTAAGTCCATCGAAACACTCGCGAATCTCCTGTAAGCGAGTTACTGTATTCCTTAAGGTGATTCATTGAGGAGACGAATTTGGACTGTTTTTAAATTCCTAGTAAAGGGCAAGGCCTGGCCAATACAAGATAAGGGTTCGGATTTCATCAACACTCCCTTCTTGCCCGCCTTAGGAAAACGAAACCTAACGCGAACCCAAGCTTAAAATTTGATTAGAACGAGACTGATAGGGTAACGAGCTTAATAGGAAACTCGTTCGAAAAATATTGGTTGCTCTTTAAGCACACTTCAAAGTTCATGATGGTTTCTGTGAGTTGAATGCGTGACTGTGCCGCCTTCTAATGCGGTGAGGCCTTGGGTATCAAAGCTCCACTGAGCTTCTCTCGCCTCGATTCAACTTACATTAGCTCGGATTGATTCCAGAGGGGTGTGCTCAAATTGTAACGAATTCCTTTTCGAAGGAATAGAAGATGGTCTAGAAAACAATCTAAGTGGAGCCATCATGCTTTTTGTTTTCTAGATTCTATAAGTTTGATTTGGTCGAGTCAGCCTTGTTTGTGATTGTGTAGATTTCCCTTGCAATTAAGAATGTCGAACTGGTATGACAGAAGACAATACAATGAGTATCGACCTGAATTTGAATATGGACATCATCATTTTTATGATCATAGTGTGAATAGTGGTTGGGAACGCCAAACTTTTGAAAGTTATAGTCCATACCATGGTGAGCCCAATTACTATCCACATGCGCACAGGTCATACGAGCAAAATAATCCTCCTATTTCTTTATAAGAGTCTCTCAAGAGTTTTAATGAGTCAACACAGAACTTATTTTTGAAAGGGACTTATAATATTCCGCTTCCAGAAGAGTCCGTAGAGCGGTCAACTAAGATATCTCTAGAAGAGACCCTCAAGAAATTTACTGAGAATACAAATAGGATTGTGGAAAAACTTGCTCAGGATAGTCTTAATTTCCAGTGTAGTTTCCCCAATACCACCCTCGAAAATAAGGATAGTTTTTATTCACATAATCAAGATGACGAGGTTAGAATTGGTAACAATACTTGTTTTGATGAGGTTCAATCATCTTCGTACTATTATGATGAGGATAATAGTAATGAAGAATCTGAAATGTGTAGGCATAGTGATCAGGAATCTATTAATCCAATTGAGCTTTATAATGATTCTAGTTCAAATCCAAATAATTTTTATGATTATTAACCTATTCAAAAGGACGAGGATTTGATTAGGGATACCACCGTTTTAGACGATGTAGTTTTTCCTTTTGATTACGAAGCCGATAATGCTTTAGAGGAACGTGTTTATTCCGAAAATGCTGTTTTAGAGTCTAGCGACTTAGAAACAATAGTCTTAGACGAAGAAAATGAACTCGTAGAGCTATTAAATATGAGTAAGGATGCGTCGCTTGAGTATAACCTCGAAGGAGCAATTGACTATTTTCAGGATTCCAATGATCTAGAAATTAGGGAGATTGTAACTAGTCTATCTAGAGACACTGAAAACTCTAAGTTTGGGGGTGATTATCACCTTTCTAGTGCCTTACCTTTAACTCTCAGAAAGTCCCTTCACTTAGGACTTGATATCTCTGCCTCGCCTCGACAATTTTACAAGATTACCTTCATACTTGTTTTCCCGAACCTAATGATGTCCAGGAAGAAGTTCAGTCGTTAGAAACCCATCCTCTGGTTGATGTGGTTTGCCCAGGCTATGATCCCCAGATTGACTTTGTTTTCCTACCAAATAGTTTTCTTCCAACTGTGGGAACGTTTATATTCCAAATGTGTCGAATATTAAGTTGTGAGACTAAACCTAAATGCTTTAGGAAATTAGAAACGACACATTTGCTTAAGAATGACCACTACTCTCATTGTGGTCAATTATGTAAGTCAAATCTTATTGACTTAGAGGATCCTCAGTTATTTAGGTTATTATTGTGCGCTTCTAAGATCATATTTGAGTTTTTCCAGACTCTAGGACCTAATGATTCGGATCCCACCTATGAAGAAACGCAGCCGATGAAAATTTTCTATTTAGACCCTTTCTTAGAACCTGAACCTGAACCACAATTAGATATAAATTTCTTAATCAGGAAACTAAGTAAGGGCATGCTAGTCTTGTTCACTTTATTGGTTCATTGCAGTTTCTTTGGCCATCTCATTTAGTTTTGAAGACCCACAGTTATTTCGACTGTTACTTTATGGTTCGAGTTGACTAACCCTTTCCTAAGTCTGGCTGAAGACTTTAAACTTAGCACTTCTTGGGAGGTATCCCATGCTCATGCAACACGGTAATATCTTTCCTTAACTCTTTCGCTTCAAATGGTAACAGTTTCTCCTTGTTCGTGCTTTTAGTTTCATCTTTAGAACATGAGGACAATGTTAGATTTAAGTTTGGGGGTATGGGAGAAACTTTTTAGTTGCAATTAATAAACTCCAGAGCCTAGAAATTTATGCGTATTCAGGATGGCACTAACTAATCTAAGTGGATGGAAGCATCTTGGTTGTAGGAGTTGAGGAACCAATTGATTAGATGGAAACATATATAGAGTCTATTCATAAAAGCACAGAGCTCAGGTGTTAGAAATAACATGATAGTTGCACCATATCTCGTTGAGTCCTTTTCATTTCTTTTTTTCATTTTATTTTTCATTTTAAACTATGTTTCTCTAAGTGATTAGGTGGGGCACACGATTCAAGTTGTTACCACTGCTAGGGTGAATTAGAGTGACTGAGTTACTAAAAAAAAAAAAAAAAGAGACCGGACCAGTTATACCAATCGGAATAAGTATTAACACTTGGATAGCAATATGCGTGTGTTCTCCCTGTTTCCGTCGCCTAAGCAAGCGTGGAATGCAGGACCCGTGGGAACTATCGTGTAATCTGCTGACAAGAAGCATGCGCTTGGATCAAAAAGATCTATTCATGCCGTTAAGTTAAAAAAAAAAATGGTTATTGTTCTGTGTAGTCAACTGCTGGTTCCCTTGTATTGCCAGTTTGTTGACTAGAGTTGGATTATTGACCACTGGTTCCCTTGTATATGCAGTGCGTTGATATTAGTCAGACCGGTATCTCAGTCATTAGGTTAGGCATCTTGGCAGGCCTTCAGACAGATATGGGAAACACCTTTCACTTTAACATCATCTACATTTTTCTTTTTCCATCTTCTTGATCTTTTCATGTGATTAGTTTGACTCCGAGTATGATGTCCATAGTGAAACTATCTTAGTAGAGCTCTGTCACTTATATGAATTTTAGTATGCTTGAGTGCAAACTCGTGTACAACAATTGGAATTTCGCATCAGGGTTCTTCCTCCCAAAAGCAATAAGTACGCCAACCAATGAGGTTCTTTAGTGCCTTCCAAGGTTCTGCGTAGATAGCTAGGGTCTGGAGTAAAGGTTTTGTGGGTAAACCTCTGGTAAACCTTCCCGAGATTAAGGGTCACTATTTTATTTTGTAGTTTTGATTTGCTCGGGACTAGCAAATAATAAGTTTGGGGGTATTTGATAGACGCATTTATGTGTCTATTTTGTTCTCAATGTTCTGTATTGTTAGACTCGATTAAGTACTTATTGTGTTATTTTGTGTTCTTGAAGGAAATTTTAGAGAAATAAGCCCTTGCGGTGAAATGGGCTCAAAAAGCAGTGTTTTACACCCCGGAGAAATGTACCGTAGGCACCCCAGAAATGCACCGGAAGCGTCCCAGAAATGTCCCGGAGGAACCCAGAAAAATTACTATTTCCACCCCAATTGATATTCGCACCCCAGCACTCTGGATAAGGGGCACCTTCATCAACAATTTGAATTTGTGTTTTTGGCGGGAAATGAAGTTTTCAACTGGCAGAATTTTGATTGTCAAAATGAATGGGTTAGAGTGCGATTCAATCGCTGAAAATTGGCAGAAAGATGTGATTTGGCATAAGGAACAAAGTTTGGGGGTGGTTTCTATCAAATTTGGCTGGAATATGTGTTTTGATTCTCGAGTTCAAAACAGGGAAAGCATGCACTGGAGGATGATAATCACGCGTCATAGAGAGTTATGGACGTGTTCTGATGATGTGGAATGGCTCGAGCATCACTTTGGGTCGTGAAGAATCGATTTGGAGCGTGGAGGGAGGAAGTTTACGCAATAAATTCCAAGTTTGGTAAGAAAATATTCGGAAAATATTGTTATTCACTGCCCGCATAATGAAGAATTATATTGGAGTTATTGGCGAGATTTGGAGCTGTTGTTGGGTATAAATAGGCTCTTTGGGTATACTAGAGAGGGTGTTGAGAGTTTTGGGAGCTAGGGAGAGCTAGAGAAGACGAAATTAGAGTTTAACAAAACTCTGTTTCTGCTGCTGCATGAAGATGAACTCGAAGAACAATAGACTGTAAGAGACTGTCGTTCTTCAACAGTGACAACGACAGTGGAGTGTGGGTCGTAGTTTCCCAAAGACTACAACATTTCATATGTATCGTTCTTGTGTGACGCTTCGGGTGGGTCGCATATTAGTTGTTTACACCATTTTCTCTTCTTCTCATCATTTGTAAACCATTTTTGAGCCATAATAAATTATTTTGAGAGCATTTATACTATGATGAGCTAATTCCCTCGTAACCAAGGCAATGGAGGAAGCTATTCACGCAACATAAATGGGTAACTATTTCATTTAATTATATAATTCACCTAATCGCTGCTTTTGCAGAGTTTTAAATTGTTTGAATGATTGTCTTAATTATTTGTTATTCAGTTTGATAGGTTATGCTTGGTTTAATCTCTTGATAATCTATGCTTAAGGTTTACAAATAATGTTTGAGAATCTGTATGATTGATAGTGAATTAAAGATAAAAGAGGACTTAAGAATTGAATAGAGTTTTGAAATATTTATCATTCAATTTTGCATAATAGTGGAATCTAGTGTCTTGGTTACCCCTCGCACCCATTGTTAATCATTTTGTATATAATTTTATTAAATCTTTAAATTTAATCTTCACAAGTCCGAGAGTTTGAACCTCATTACTACAACCCACGAAAAATCATAAATCACCTTTCATCTACCTTTTGGTGAGATGGCAATAACTCCGGATGATTTTTTTAGAATCACAGCCCTACCAATTACATGAACAAGTGTTCGAGATGGATACGATCCCTAGATGAGTTATGAAGTTCTTGAAAAACTAGTCGAAAGGTGTCTAGGATGGATCTTTAAAAAGGCACAATGTGGGTTTAGGCGAGCTAACAAAGAGCCTAAGGAAGGTGATGAGTATAATGAGTTTGAGGAAGACCGCACGTACAAGAAGAAGTTGAAAAAGATCAAGCTCAAAACCTTGTTTGATGAGTTTTCAGGGACGAGAGATTTGGTTGCTCAAGGAAAGTTGGTGATGACAGAGGAGAAGACTAAGCACCATGTGACTTCTTATTTGTTATATCAACTTGGAACCATCTTCTTCCCTGACACTTCAGGCCACGTGGTTAATGCTCATTACCTCCAGCTATTGGACCCCTTGGATGAGGTGAACAACTACCCTTGGGGCATTGCGGTTCTTTCATTCGTTCAAGTGGAACTCAGAAAAGGTTCGAGGCTTAGGAGTCTATATTTTGGAGGCTTATACACCCTTGTTCAGGTACCCCATTAAATTATCATTTGTGTGTTTGAATATATAAGTGAATGAATGTGTATCGTTAATAATCATATTGCGAATGTATTATTTTTTGCCTCTTCTCATAAGTTTGGGTGTACGACCACTTCCCTAAACTGCAATTGTCTCATGCTCGCACTCCTTGGCCTTTTGGGAAGCTTACAGCTGGTAAATATGAATTTTTGAACTCACAGGAAAAGAATAAGGAAAAAAAGGTGTTGGAGTTGAGGGAGACATTGGATAAGTTAACAGTGGAAGATGTGGTTTTCCATCCTTACAACATTGCATTAGATGAAGACGAGGAGGATGTTGATGTTATTAATTTCTCACCTGTTGCTGGGTTATAATGGACCGTTGTTTCATCATGGGGGTTGTACAATGTATAATCCTCGAAGAGTACTTAGACAACTTTCTTGTGTCCAAAGTGTCCCACAAGTGGAAAACTTCAACTTCAAGGTAAAGAAAGTCGGAACTAAGAACAACGAGAAGAATTTCATCCCCAAATACGATCCTGCTCCATAAGTGGACCACTGGAAGAACTTTGTGGATTATCTTGTTCCAGTCGAAGAGTTACAAGATTCGTTTGATGAGCCAAATGCCGCTGACGATGGATATATGGAATGGTATGAACATTTTTCTCATCCTCGTGTAATAAACAGTGTCCAACAAGCCCGTGCTGATAAAGCAAAAGCGACGGCAATGGAGAAAGAGGCTCAGAAGATTATGAAGCCTACCCCTATGTGTGGTGATGATGCCTTGATCTTGTGGAATTCGGCGCTAAGATATTTACTTTTATTTTTGTTTTTCAAAATGATATAAAGTATTGAAAAATAATAGTGACTTATGTTTTTGATGAGAAAAGGTGAAGGCAAGTGCTAAATTGTTGTAGAAATTGATGGCAAAAATCCGGAGTGGAGAGCCGATGGATACTCGTGAACAAACATACCTCTACTATCAAATAACTAATGTTTTTAATCCCGACCTTGTCGATACAAGCCAGGTTGATCCAAGCCAGACCATGCCATTGAAAAGGATTCGCCAACAAGGGGAAGGTTCAAGTCGGATGGTTCAACAACAAAGTAGTGGATATGACAGTCCTAGTGACGAAGGACCACCTAAAGCTCCTAAACGCAAGAGTAGAAAAGTTTCTCGTAGTAGTCGTGGTAAATGAATTTCATAATTTAGTTATGGATTTTGGTAGTTTGTTTTCTTATGTTTGCTTCCAACATTTGGTTATATGGATTATTAATGAATTTCATAATTTTGTTTTTAATTTGTGTTTTAAGGGATTAATTTGTCTATTTGACTCATATGTGTTTCGTTAAATTCAAATTTTTAAGAAATTATTTCAAAGTTACAACAACTCATATGTGATAAACAACAAGTTCGCTTGTTCCGCAGATTTAATCAACTAACCGAACTCATTAACAACAAATTTCAAAGTTACAGTGTAATATTCAGTTACCTGGTATTATTTCGCAGGTAACCGAAAACTATTGTTCTGTTACCTACGAAATAATACCAGGTAACCGAACTATGGAGCTCAAAAATCAGTGAAATTTTTCTAAGTTCGGTTACCTGCAAAAAATACCAGGTAACCGAACATTACACTGTAACTTTTGAAATATTGTTGTTTCTTAGTTCGGTTAGTTGACCAAATCTGCGAAACAACCGAACTTTTAGACTGCCCTGTTCGGTTTTGTTTATGCATTTCCTATGTAACCGAACTCTGTATTTTGAAATTTGAATGACACAAATTTCAAGTAACGACTATTTTTCTTGCTGTTATACACCTCTTTGGTTATAAGTATGTGTCTCATAGTTAACATTTTGTCTCAAAATCTTCTAAAAATGGCAGCTAATAGTGCTAAATTTACTCTAGATGAAGATCTCTCTCTTTGCAGAAACTACAAACTATACTATCCAAAGAGGGGTGAAGAACGAAGAATGAATGGTATTATGAGTCAAAGTTATTTGGGAAAATTCATGAGAAATTTTGCTCCGACACAGGAAACCCTCATAACCGTGATCATATAGCTTTGTTACTTCGATCTGATAAGATTAAAGAGAGAGTTGTGGAATTTATGGCTTTGTTTCGGATTGTAAGGCGGTATCGACTTAGGGGTGAAACAGGCGAGGAAATTCTTTTAACAACAAAGAATGAATGGCGAAGATTGAAGACAAAGAATTTCAAATATGAAGATCATTTCCGCATCCTTGTGCACTTTTTCGTAACGCGTTTCGGATATTAAATGTTATGCAATTTTAGCTTTAGTATCGCCCACAACTTTTGTTTGTTATTTTGGTGTTGTATTTTAATTAATTATTGAACTTTTAAGTACCCGAATTAGTGAAAATGCTCTGTCCATAAGAAGTTCGGTTTGTTCATTATTCTGCGGGATCAACCGACCTGCTAGTTCGGTAGTATCTCAAATATATGTATGCCACCGAACTATATGTTCGGTTACCACCATAAATTTGATAGGTAACAGAACCTATCACTGTAAACCAAGAGTGACTTTTTGTATAAAAGCAAATTATGCAAACACACTATAATACACCCAAATTCCAAGAAACACAATCTTTAATTCTTATGATGATGTTCAAAGCATACATATTCTAGCTAAGGGTACATTTAATCATCCCCAAGGGAAATTGAACCTTCGTGTATAATTTTGTCCGATTCCTCCAAAGCTTTCCACATCTCCATGTTATGTTCATACATAATGCACCAACCCAGCATTGTGTCGGGGTTAAATCCATTGCAATAAGAGCATCCGCATATCGGAGGCAATGAAAAATTATCTTCTAACCGAAGGCCTATAAAATGGTTTTGGTTAACAAGCGCAATCACCACTCTCATACGTCTAAGTTTCTCGACACATATGGTTGTTTTGGGAGTGTATGTGAAACTAGCACCTTTTGAGAAATAGTGAACCACGCAATTGAATGCGTCGGCGATTAAGTTCCCTCATATCGGCATGGCCATCCAATGATCACTTGTGATTGGATGGGCCCCGTGGAGACGCATTTAAAACCTAACAAATTGAATATTGAGACTAGCATCACCATCGGACAACATTGTCTTGTAAAATTCTGGTTTCTCCTTTAGCTTCATCAACATCCTTTGACGGACATAAGTGATTTGATTATCATCATATAGCTTGGCACCTTGAGTGAAAGGCCCTATTTGTTGTACGACTACATGGAAACCACAATTACCATACGAAGGGACGTCATGGGTGGATATGACATAATCTCTAATGTAAGGAGGTAGCTCTTCCAAGTACCTTTTATCATCAAGAGGTGGTGTATCAATTAGAGCCTTTAGATTCACGTCTCGTTGACTTGGTTGTATCGGTTTTGACGGAGTAGGTTGAGAATGTAACTTCGTTCTTTTTTTCTTCATATCCCTTTCACTTGACTCGCCTTTTTCAATAATTTTCCTTCCCCTTTTCTTAGAATATTCTTGGTACTTCGCCGCGGTATACTCATGCCCCGAAGGATCTCTAGTAAAAGGAGTAATTTCACTTTTCCTTTTAGCCAACACCTTTGCATATTCTCTAACTTGTTTTTTTGTTTCTTTGGTTTTTGGCCTACCTTTTCCCTTGCCTTTATCCGGTTCTTGCACATTCTCCGAAGTATGCGGAAAAACGATTGGCCGCATGTCATCCCAAAAGATTTGCCTTTCGAGTTTGTTCATGTTCCGGTACATTTCGATAACCGCTCTTCTCATTTCATTGTCACCAAACTCTTCACCGAGATCGCCCTTTGGAGGAGGGACAAAACTAAATTGTTGCCATTGTGGATCAATATCGTTTAAAGGGATTATGCCATGTTCATACTTAGCTATCATGTGGCGACAAGGGAGTCCCATAGACTTCATCATGTTGCAAACACACACCTTGTCCGGCTTGGTTCCCCATATGTCAATCAAATTCACCTCAACCATTAACCTCTTGATGCAAGCATGTGAAACATTATAGTGGAGTCCCTTAAAAAACCGAAGGTCCTCCATTTTCTTGATGTTGCCATCTTTGACTACAATCTTTGTGTACTTCATGATGCGGATTTTTTGGAACTTCTCTTTAATTCTCTCAATATCGCGTTTGAAGTAACTCTCCATTGCGTTAAACACAACCACAAAATTGTCGAAACATCCAAAGAGATTTTTCTTCAACCGGTGGTGAGTCGATTCTACCAAACTTGTCGCTTGATTCCAAAAGTGTTTATAGTTGTTGGTAAAAGCATAAACGAAGCGCTCTTTGTGCGGTTCCAACCATTGCTCCACCACATATGTTATTATATCCTCCGGATATTCGGGGCTAGACCAATGTTCTCTAAATTCGGAAAGATTTAGATAATACTCTTCTTCGGTGAGAAACCAAGTCAATGCCTCCCATTCCCCGGAGAAGGCAACCCATTTAGCGTGATTTATGGCGTATTGTTTATCAAATTCCTCTTTTGCATCCGCTTGTTCATCTTCCGGTAGCTTACTAATCTCCTCCAATCCTTTCCTCTTAGGTGGACAAAGTTGAGGCTTGCACCTATTCATCACATTGCACCATATATGAAATGTACAAATCATATTATGTGCTAATGGGAAGACTTTCTCTATTGCGTTCATCAATGCTACGTCATTGTCCGTCACGATAACCCCGGGGATCTCATCATCTCGGTATATCGCCTTCACTTGTTGTAGCGCCCAAGTGTAACTTGGTTCTTGCTCGTCCTTTAGAAAACAAAAAGCAAAGGTAAACGGTGACTTCGTCGACGTACAACCAACAATGTTCAACAATGGCATCTCGTATTTGTTTTTCTTGTAAGTGCAATCCATTATAAAAACTTCATGGAATGATTGTTCATTACGCCATCATAGAACGGCTCAAAGAAACGTCAGAAAGGACATGATTTAAGAGCTTTCAAATGCAGTTGCTTTTTTTTTTATCAACGCCTTAATTTTCACTTCTAGATCGCACAAATGATGCAATGAGCACCTGTATGGTTCCGTATCTCTTTTTTTACCTATTGTGAAACCAAAATTAAACCATAAGAGAATAATAAATAATAATGATGAAACCATAAGACATACACTTGTAATGATGAAACCATAAGCACGAACAAAGTGATGAAACCATAAGCATAATTGAACCTTGTATGAAACCATAAGATTACGTAACTTAGCGCCAATCTATACAGTTTGAATTCAAATCAACAGCCAATAACAACTCTAGAAGTAAACTAATAACTAAAAATGATGAAACCAATTTTGGGTTTCATCAAGAAACAGAAAATGAAATCTGGTTTCATCGCAAATCTGTTACATCATTCTTGCAAACCTAAACCTAACAAATGAAAAGTGATGAAACCAAAAATGGTTTCATCAAAAAGACCATATTATTATGATGTAACAGATTAACAATTGGTGGAACCAATTTACTAATTGGTTGTAAAATGATGAAACCCAGAATGGTTTCATAAAAAAAACAGATTATACTTTGGTTTCATCAAATAAACAACAAATGAAATATGGTTTCATCAAATAGAAAAAAAAAATCTGGTTGCATCAAATATACAAACAATTGAAATCTGTTTTCATTTGGTTACATCAAACAAACTGAAACCTAAACCTAAACCAAAGAAACGATGTAACCAAATGAAAATAGAACCTAACCTAAGAAATGAAACCTAAAAGTAAACAGAAAACCAACCCAGAAATCAAATGAAACCTAATAATCTTTTGAATTCAAACTCGAAATTAACTTGAAAGCAAATTCGATTTCTTACCTTTAGGAGATGGTTTCGCTATTTTCTATAGCTTTTCATCTTTCTTTTTCGCCCGTTGATTTTGTTTCTTCGCCATTTGGGGTTGAAAAATTAGGTCAGATTTTGTAGCAGTGGTTGAAGTACGCACCCATAGAATATTGAAGAAGGTAAAATCAAGAAGATGATGATGAATACAGATTGATTTTGAACGATTTTGGCTTAGGGATGAGCAGATCTGAGATTTCTGGGTTGATTTTTGAAGGAGTTATAGAGGAGCGAAGGTTTTAAGAAATTTTGTCTGTTATTCAGGTTGTAAAGTAATAAATTAGTGGGTCGTTTTTTTCTCAATTTCTTTTGGGTTGAATTAGGGAGGGTAGTTTAGACAGTTTATGATATTTGAGGTTTTTGTATCACTTTTGTTTGAATGGGTTATAACCCGCGGCCCGCAATGAGAATCACCTTCTTTCTTCATCAATCCCTCTAAAAATAACTCGGTCATGGCTGAATTATGGGGAGCAATGGACGCTTTCAGAACTGCACAAGCAGTATGAAATGAAAAATATATGGTATGAATGCTACTCTATACACGTTATTATGGCTCTTTTGAAGACTTTGTTGATTCCATGGAAAATTTTATCTCACTGGGAGATTTTGATCCAGTTTAGGTTCTTGTACATTTACAGAGAAGGGGATGGGATTTGTCGGGATCAGCCACATCAATGGTAAACTCAGCCGTCTTGAAGTGCGGCTGACTGTCTGAGTCGTAATTTCTTAAACCTAGTCTTGAACAGCCATATAAAGCCCTTGGATATGTTGGTTAAATCTAAGTTATCGTCAACCGTTGGATGTCCCTCTGGCCCTAAAAACACAGTATAAGATCTCTTTAAAGATAAACTCAGCCGCCAGTAAGCTTACAACTTTCATCTTTGCTCATTTTCTTCTTCCTTGCTCAGATTCAGATCTGAAAATTTTCTCTACAAAAATTGTTTCTGAATCATGAATTCTTCAAGAATAATGTTATCTCTTGGTAGTTTACGATGATGCAGGTAAGTCTTGGGGTGATAGACTATCCTCGCATCTTGAATGAAAGGGTTTTTAGTGTATAATTACTTGTTCTTTTTATCCAATATAGTTTGATTTTAGAGTTTCGTTAAACTTTGGTGGTACATATGCGCTTTATTAATGGATTGATGTTGATCTGGCCTATAATTTGTAGATCTTGTGCTTAAGATTAGTTTGTTATTTGATATATGTTTGGCAAGAAAAAATTATCTTTTACATTGGTTTTGGTTATTTAGTTTGGGTTCTGAATTGCATAATTTCGGGAAGGTTTTAAATTATTTAGTCTATTATATGGTATTGTGATCAAGATTTTCTTCCTTTATTCCTTTAAATTAAGAAACAATGTCTCTCAGTTCTTTCTTTAGCATCCTTGTATTTGTGAATTAGAGCGTAGTGGATTAGAGGGGAAAGATGCTGCTCGTTTCTTTGTGTTATTATGCACTGATTAGCTGAAGGGTGTGGTGTTTGATTAGTATTTTCTTCTTGACAAAACAAGTCTTACATTACATGGAATATCTTGAATTGAAGAACCTCAAGGGACGACCTTACACCAAAGCAACTTTCAGATGTCAGCAACAGTGACCGTGAGAACAAATGATTGAGTATGTTTACAGATTGATATGGAACTCTGAGCAACTTTTGAACCCCAGCTGACCAGCAGCAACTTTCGGACCTCAGTGTGGTTATGATCCAGACTCGTGAGACTATTACTTCCAATAACACGAATCCATGGGCTATGTATGCAAGAATTTAACGGATAAGGGGAATTAAACTCACGCTGTGATCAATAACCAAGGAGAAGATGGTTCTACTAAAACAGGAAGCCCTGAGTTTGGGAACCCATTGCTGAAACTATGTTGTATAGCTACAAGCGCCATAGACACGAGTAGGATTGTTGATGACAATGGGGTGAAACAATATACATTATGCGAGCACCCAAATGACAACATATTTTGGGATCATTATCACCCTGGACAGGCTGGTTGGCACGCAATTTCCTCAGCTTTGAAACATTCTTTTGAGGAGTTAATTATATACGACCAGTTAAACATCTATCCACGAAGTCCCTACCTCTCTGCCTCTGTGGCTACTTGTTAAATTTCGCTTTGCTCGTTGTAAGAGAGTGCTAGGCGTCAAATAAGTGTTTTTTGAGAACATTCTTTTAATTTTCACTAGCCAAATAAGGCCTCATCAGATTTTCATTAGCTTATGGTTCCATTTTTTCGATTATCACATTTTTAAATGTTTATATTAAGTTGGACCATGACTTGTGGGGTAAAGCCAACTGCAACCAGATGGGAGATTGGGCTAGTAAATAAAGAAACTATTAGATGCGAGGATAGTATGTATAATGCATGGAGAAGTTGAGGCCACAACTTAACCAATACAAATCATACAACACAACTGACAATTAATCTAGGAATGTGCAACAACCCCATTCAATTGGGTGCAGTGCACTCTAAACGGATGCACACAAGAAATCAAATGTCAATTTCTCAGTACTAGTTCCCTTCTTCTTCAACGTTTTCTCTTATTGATCCAAGTACTAGCTGTACTTCAAAATCATACCCTCACTATAATTTGCACTCTACTTTTCATTTATATTTTGGGGTGAACAGAACAGAAGTGTTACTGTGTTAGTATAAAGAAAATCAGAGACATAAATAATCACACATTCAAGAAAATCATTACGTTCTCTCAAATATTTTTATATTTCCGCTAGCTGAGAATTTTGCGTTATTCATTATAAGACTTAATCAGTTCATATTCCATGGGTAAGTGCAAAGACCTTCACCCAACATTGAGAACAAGGAGAATTCAGGCATGCAACCTTTCTCACAATCACAAAATTAACTGCTTCTGCAATAGGACTGCACCGTAACAAAGTCCAGGAAAAACAATCTTACATGTACCGTGGTAGTTATGGCTCTGAATTAGTACTTTGCACATACTTAGAATCACCGTGATACAAGGTGCTTCCTGCTAAATTTTCTCACCACTTTGGTTATTGTCAATAAGACTACTAAGTTTTAGGATCCCAAAACCAGTGGAGTGTGTTTTTAAGACTACTGGCATCCTCCAAGGGAAAACCTATTCCACAAACAACAGGCTTGGATAGAAATTTTAAGGCAGGTTCAAGGGGAAATATAAAAATTGACACTAATTTTGAATATGAAGAAAATCATTAGCCATTGCAGTGCTAAGAAACTATTAGAAACACTTTGCCCCAAAATAAAAACACACTTGGCCTCAAATAGCTTCATCTTTTTTTACTTCAGCTATAACAAGTACTATTATCTTTGCCTCCGGCAGTTGATCCGACGATGCCTCGAACAGAAAACCATACTTGTATCTCTGGAGACCAACTTCTAAACTCCATACACAAAAGTTATTGCCAAACCTCTATTGCTTATTTCAGCTTTACCTCTGCAGGATAAGAGACATCAATGATTCAAAATTGAGTTCTGTTTAAAAATTGCACATGAAGTTTTCAACCTTTGGCGTGGAAAAACATCCAGGATGACGAATAAGATCAGATGTATTGGCGTATCGCCTCCATAACATGAATCAACACAAAAGATATGTTTTATATCCAAAATATCATACTGGTTACTTATGCTAAGTTTAAATGAATAAATCTCATGATAATAAAATAAATCTAACAAAAATAAAATAACATTGTATCATAACATTATTGTATTATTAAATAGACAAATTATTTGAAAAAACAAGAAGAACATAATGAATCGAGAAATCATAATATTACCAGACAGATTTCGAAATCCGCAGCCCTAATGCTGGGTGATCCACGGCAAACAACGATGAAAGACCACCAAGAAAGACTAGTCTGAAAATTGATTTTACTTTTTTAAGAGGAGAAATCATTGTGCTGATCAAGATATTAAAATCGAGTATGAGAAGATAATCATAGATGATAGATCCGTTTATGGTATCGGATTCAGTATTCTCTTTCACTATGGACAATGGAGGCGACGGAGGAAAATGAAACTTTCCTATTTATAAGGCTTAGATATCTGCCCTTCACATTAGGGTTAGCTGTGTTCGTCGATTATATGGCTGACCTAAATTCTGACCGCTTATTTGTTTTAGACAGTTTCGATTGTGTGTTTCACACACCCGAAACATTTTAACAAAAATGCTAGTTTTATCGGGGATGTGTCATGCTCATGCGGTTTGTCCTGCATGACACAGTCCAAAAGACCTATGCCAGAGCCAACCCGGATTCTCACAAGGCCCTGTGCGAATTTGGTAATAGGGACTTTCCAGCAGTTCCTATGATAATGTTCAAACTCAAAATTTTGTTCAGCCACGTGGATGGTCAAAGGGGTTTCTCCACTATGGTAAAGCAGGGCAAAATGAACAGATTTGGTTTTTTAAGCCCCACTAGTATTTCTTTTTAATATAAAATACTTTGTAGGATAAAGTTGAAATATAAATATAATATTTTGGTGAGATAAAATAGGATAAAGTGAGAAAAATATTAGTAAAAAAACTGAATTTGCACTGGGCGTTCATACTAGTGACGCCAGAGACTGTGCTAGTGACGCCAGAGATTGTGCTGGTGACGCCCGCGTTTCTTCTTGGCTCGCGCGTTAGTAGGGATGTCGCGCGTCCTTGCAACAGACGCGCGTCTGATGGTGTGACTCGATGTTCAAATGAACAGATCTGTTCATTTGAACATCCATTTTCTTGGTTTGTTCATCCCATAGTGGGATCAAAATGAACAAACTCTAAGTTTGTTCATCCCATAAGAATTGCTCTTACAAGGTATATAAAAATACACCGATCTCGTAATAACGATGAACTGCATGACACATTCCCCAACTGATGGTCCTATTAGTTTTCCATGGAAGTTGTTCTGGGAATTGAATATCCCCAAAGAATTTTGTATTTTCTTTGGAACTGTGTTCATAGCTGCCTACTAGTTAGGGAAAGACTAGCAAGATATATGCATAATATTGATCCTAAATGCCCTTTATGCAACAGGGAAACTGAAACTCTGGATCACTTATTTTTGGAATGCCATGTGACCAAGGAGGTTTGGGATGCTATGGAAGTAACAAATAGGAACATAACTTGAGGCCAAAACATGTCGGACTGGATAAGTAGTTGGTTCAGTAGTGGTAGTGGTACTAATACAACTTTGTGTCATATATACCAAGTTAGTCTGTATTACTCATGTTTTGTGGCATGTTTGGAAAATGAGATGTGCAGTTGCTTTTGATAATTATTAGGTGCAGGTAAATGTTACAGTACAACAGATCAAGAAATCCATCTTGGAATGGAATGAAAATGTGGCTAAATTGGCTGCTAAACAGAGGCAAGCAATAAGGAATAGGCTTAATGTGCAATGGACAGTTCTAACTGTGGGATATCATAAAATTAATTTTGATGCTTCTTTTAACAAATAAAACAAATGTACGGGACCTGGACTAATTATGATAAATGATGCAAGTTTCTTCAAAGGGGCCTAGTGTATCCCAACAGTAGCAGAGGATGCAGAGCAAGCAGAAGCATTGGCATTATTGGAGGCAGTTCAAGTAGCAATACGAAGTGGAATCACAAATTTTCATCTGGAAGGAGACTGCACCCAATGTTATCGATGCACTGAATGGAAACATTGGAGCTGTTAAATGGACAAATAATGCAATCACTAGGGATTGTAGTGAGTTATTATTTTTTTTAATAATTGGGTGATTATTTATGTACCCAGAAAAATAAAATGTGCGACAGATTTGCTAGCAAAAGATGCAGTTTCAATGGCATCTAGTTCTGTTTGGATTAATGAAGTCCCTGAGTGGCTAAATTCTCTTATTACAGAGAAACTTAATTCTTAATGCAATCTATCTTCCCTATTAAAAAAAATAATTAATTATATGATGTAGGCATCACACAACAAGGATAAGCGTGTGAACCTGTGGTTTCTCTAAAAAATGCCTTATATTCAACAGATCCCGTGCAGCGCAACAGGTTCGTCCCTTCCCACCACCCAGGGGCGGAGCCAAGAATAATTGGAAGGGGGTTAAAAATTTACTATGGTGCAACCAAATTTTTAGGGGGTGCAGAAATGCAAAACACATGCTTGTTTGTAAATCAGAATTTCTTATATGGTCTAAAATGGGCTTTGGAGCCAACTGGGCAGGGAGTGCAAGTGCACCTCCTTGCAATGGCTGGCTCCTCCCCTCCCACCACCTACTAGTTTACAGGTTTTATGCATATTTTCAATTTCATCCATGATAAAAAATCATATCAAAATAGAAACCAATCCAAAAATCCAGCGATCACGATTATTTAATTTTATACGAATTGGTACATCTCAAGCAAGTACCAATTTTCCCGCTTAGCAATCTTGACTATATGGACTTAAATTAAATCAATATCAAAATTCAAAATCAAGGTTTACTTCAATATTTGTCTGTAAAGAAAAGTAACAAAATACTGACAAAAGCATCTAGTGACCTAAAGGTCAACGAAGGGTTATAATCCAAGAATAATATATATACTCAAAATCGTGTAATCTGAATCACCACACTCAAAGAGGTTACACGCAAAATCACCATTAGAACCATGGAGAAACACCATAAGAGATCAAAGAGAATCTTTACGTATGGGAGAAGACACAAGCAAATACGGAAAAATACCACAAGAGAAACCATAAAAAAAATATCTTCCAAAAGTAGCAGAGATCGGAGCAACAAGTTTAAACATAACTATACTAAAACTATCTGTTAACAAGGAATATTGAAGAAGAAAAAAAGATGCTCAAATCTGGCCCAATTAGAATTGTAGTAGCTTGACGCCGATAATGAGTTCTTTTAGGGTTTGGGGAGTGAAAGAAGGAGACAAAGTGTTCATTTGGTTATTTGATTAATATCTATATATTATTATGAAGCATATTAGGTCATTACATGTGCGAGGGTAAATTACCCGATGACCACGTGTTAACATCTCAAGGGATGGCATCATGATAAGATGATCAGATGGAAGCATCGAATCATACTCTATAAAGGTGATTTTGTCTGACTCGAGACACCTGCTATAACGTTACATGAATGACGCGTGTAAGGAGTGGTCTAATCGACTCTATAAAAGATGGAACACATTTAATGAAGGATCGGAAGAGGCGTGGATGAATCTGCATCGTACCAAAAGACTCGGGCGATTTATACTATATCCAAAGGTGATGCAGCACGAGGTTCCCCAAGGAAGAGCAACACGATGACATACGAAACGAGATGACTCGGAAGGAGAACCGGGAAGGCCATCACGAGGGATAGTATAGAATTCGTCCGAAGTAATGAAAAGATGCACAATAGCTCCACCAGCTCGGCGATACCAGGCCTTCACTAGTCTAATTTGTCTATAAATACCAGTCCATGTAGAAGGAAATTGACAAGTTATGTAATGTTAGATGGTCTTTCTACAGAGAATTCCTGAGAGAGATCTAGATAAAGAGAGAGAGAGTAAGAAATATAAGTGATATTTGTAGCTCTTTCAAGGGTAAGACCTGACAATCAATAAAGAAAACATCTTCTTTCCCCTGGACGTAGGTCTTCATGGCCGAACCACGTTATATGCTTGTCTCAATATTTACTTTCCATGTTCTTTATATCTTGTTTATCTTTGTCTATCTTTGAATCTTGAATGTTAGTAGTTTATAGCCTTTAGATTCACTTGGATGTAGTCATCAGAAAAGATGCAACTACATTTTGGCGCTAGAAACAGGGTGGTATGATGATCTATTCTACCTCCCTAGTAACAACTCTCTATCGTTTTCATAATCTCCTTGAGAGAAGTGGATTTCATATCAATATGTAGAATTCTGTTAAAATTTATGAGTAGAGCTCAGATTCATGACGATCCACACAAACTGTTAAGTCCTGAAGACCCACAGTTACAACAGATCTACATCTTTTTGCTGATTTTCTTTAAGATTTTCGTTCTTTTAAGATTTCTTATATCTTCCTCAAGATGCTCAGGAGAGTTGTAGAGCGGAGTGAAAATGGAGTTTTAAGCACTTCGACACTCAAACGATCTCCTCCATGAAAGATCTGAGAAGAAAGTTTGTTCAGTAGACTTCATAAGACAAAATATCATCTTATGAAAGTTGAAAAGATGATCATTTATCAAACTCAAAGATAATCATCTTTATGTTCTTCAGCTTTTTAGAAACTCAAGATAATCCATAATGTCCTTCTTAGAAATCTAACTCTAAGTCAAGGGGAAGGGTTAATGAGTACATGATCATTTATCAAACTCAAAGTTTGTTCAAGATCAAACGTTTAAAGATGATGAGAAATATTTCCTAAAATGGAAAAATATGCTCAATCGTTATAACTTGATTCTTTTCCAGTAAAGGTATGACGTGTGGAAGGAGGTATTTTTCTTGAAAAAAGAGACAAACAAAAAACCTTTTTCCCATCACTAAAACTTTATACAAGTAGGGAATGTTTTGACATCCCACATGTCTCCAAAATTTATTGCAAAGCCATCCTGTACTAAACTGTCCAGTCTGAGCTATGACTTACTAATTGCACATGACCTGCAAATTTAGGGTCCCACTTTTCTAGAAGGAAAGACAAATTAAATATTATTCTGTATATCGTAGGTAAGGCGATGATGACGAGATGATCAACTCGTGCGAGCCAAACTGGTGGAACGCAACAAGAAGGAATAGACGAAATTGATCTAGGCGAAACGATTCACAACGGTGTACTCCCAGGAGAGGGACAGCCCGATAATCAATATCGGGAGGGGTTAACAAATAACTCCAGCTCTGACGAAGAGGGAAACCTCTTCGAAGGACAGGGCGATATCCATCTAACTCAACCAGGAGGGTTGAATCATTTGCCAGGGAAGATAGTAAACAATTGGGAAGAGTAGCTCAGTAGGTTACAAGTTGGCTGAAACCTGAACAGAAAACTAGCTCAAACGTATGTTTGTAACTTAGCTCATATATTAACCCAAAATAAGGAAAACTAGTTGATCGGAATTTGTGTGGCTGGAAAGGAATGACATTTTGATTACTAAGAAACAAGTGAAAAAGCATTTAAAGTCTTTTGTTGTAGACATCAAAGTGTTGCTTCTTAGTTGGTCCATTAATGTTGAATCTTTTAGAAATGTAAAATTTTACGACTTCGTTTTTGATTGGGCAAGCTTGTTTAGAGAGTAGCTTTTTGTAAGCTCTCTAGGCGCTTTGCTAATCTCTTCTTGTATCTTTTGAAGGTGCTATCTCCGCACTCTTTCTTATTTATTTCTCTTTGCCTTTATCAAAAAAAAAAAAAAAATGCAAGAGAAATTCACTTATATGCAATTGGGAATAGTATCTCAGTAGGTTACAAGTTGGCTGCAACCTGAACAGAAAAATATCTCAAACGTATGTTTGAAACTTAGTTCATACTAAGCTAAAATAAGGACAACTAGTTGATTGGAATGAGAATTTACAAAAAAGAAAAGAAAAGGGTACTGCGTAGGTGATAAATTCAGCATGCGAATGCAAAGGGCTGAAGTATAAGTATAAGACCCCAACCATAAAATGTGCAAATACACAAGTGTAATTTCACTTTGGATTCACCAAATTTTTATTTTCATTCTGTTGCTGGAATAGACCAGAGAATGAAGCAAAGAGAGAACGTTCAAGCAGTTTGAAGTCAATGGAATTTCCTTGGTCCCAGAATATTTCTTACCTGAATGCATCACAATCCTCGTAGAAAGCCTTTGACCTGTTCAGAAGAAGCTGTACCTCCGGTGCATCGAGCCTTCAAGTGAATCAACTTCTTTAATTACAGACAATTGACATGCTTAGTTTGTCGTTGAGATGTATATGTACTTGGTTTAACTAGTCTTCTTGTGGTTTGAAATTTATATCAAACCACAAGTATCTTAAAGATGGTTTGATATGTATATGCCGGTTAAAACACCAAAATCTCATTTGTGTCTTAAAGATGCTTTTGTAGGTATCATATGTTGTAAAAATGTTAATGTTTAGGGTAAGCTCATTGTTACATATAAGCAAAGACACATACATGAAATCTAGTACCCCCAAGGGATATATTGACCGTTGGATGGCCTTCTTTTATATATGTATGCCCTAAAAACATTAGGTCAAATATAAATTATCTTCTAACCATTGGATGGTCCTCACATCTCTTATATATGTATGTCCTAAAAACATTAGGACTCTTCTCTTTAAAGATAAACTTAGCCGTCAGTATGCTCAAAACTTTCTCTTTGCTCATTTTCTACGTCCTTGCTCAGATCTGAAAATTTTCTCTCTACAGATTGTTTATGAATCATGGATTCTTAGAGAATAATGTTATCTCCGGGTAATCTGAACACCATTCTTACAACTACTACTATCATAATTCCTTTGAAACTACCAGAAAAAGAAGATGAAACCCTTGTTTTGGTTTTAATGAAGATCCACTCACACAATGATTTCTCCTCTCAAAACAAAGTTTTCAGCTTTGAACTCTTTAACTTTGGCTTCTGTTAGTTGCCATTAATATTCTGTAGTTGATGGAGGTAAACTCTTTAAATTTATGTTATTTTATTTTTCAAGGGTTTTCAGTTTTTTTTTACAATCGAATGCTTTAACTTATTGAACCTTACAATGATGCAGAAAATTGCTTATATGAGAAGGACGATCCTTTTCCCGTGAGGTAGAATACCCTCTCCTCCTTTTGGAAATGCTCATTTTTAGGGTTTTTAATGTATTTATTCAATTGTTTGATTTTGTTAATTTTGGCCTATAATTTGGAGATCTTGAGCTTAAGATTAGATAGTTATTTTATATATGTAGGAAAAAATTATTTATCACATGGTCCTGATATGTGAATTTCCGAAAATGATTAAATTATTCAAATTTAGTGTAATTGAAATGTTTGATTCTTGCATTCATTTTATTCAGACTTATCCCAGTCTAGCATCGTGACTTATTATGATATGATTCCTAGCCAAAATGTAGCAGCAGATGGAGGTATTTACTTTTGGTGGTGGAGAACAACTGATGCTACATTTGACTACTGATTCATTGCACTTGGAAACTTATTGACATCTGAATTTAGCGTTCATATTAAAACAGATAATCGATTTTTTAAAATCAAAACTTCATTTTATACTTTGATAATCTTCAATTCATATTTTGGAGTGCAGGAAAACAGCAAATTCGAACTAGCAAAATTTACTAACGTTACCCGCTCCTGAAATTCTTATGATTTACTTGTGTTGCATATATAACGGAGAGCCAGACGAACTTTTTTGATGCACCGATAACAAGACTGATTAGTACTCTAGTTAGTATGACCAATGACAAGCAGCTGCTTAACAAGTGAACACATGCATTTACAGGTCACACCTCATGAAATGATCCCATACAAATTTCAGGTTCCATTTCAACCATCCCAGTTATTAACGAAAAGTTGATTCCTTTTAATTCCAGCGTTACTTCATTTGACAACTTCACCTTAGGTGACACAGATGATTCCTCTTCAATAAATCTTCTCTTCTTATCAAAAAAAAAAAAGACACAGTTGATTCCTTTTTTTAAAAATATATATTTTAGTGTATATGTATGGAGTAGAATGAGTGTTAGTTTTATTTCATGTTTAATAACACATAATCGATTTATGTTGATGTCCATATAAACCGATTCCAGATAAAAGCAAATTTCGAAAAAAGTTGTATATTTTTGAAGTTACTTTTTGAAGTTACAATCCGTTGATATACCAATGTCAACATAAACCATTCTTGGTTGGTGTTCTTAAAGAAGATTCAAAATTTTAATTATTTTTATGTTTTGATGATTCATTAACACAATATTTTTACGACTAATCAACTAAATTAATCCTAATTAATCAGGGACAAATTAGTCATTAACTAAAATAGTTAGATAAGTGGTTTTAAGACATTACTTTTTAATGACTTTTTTTTGTTTTTTAGTACTATGACCCAAATAATCACACTAGACCACAAACTAATTAACTAGGTTTTTTTTTAAGAGTAAATGACTTATCCACGAATTTTCCGAATTTCGAACAGATTCACGATCTAAATGCACTACATTACAATCATCACCATTTTATATTCTATTACAATCAAGATACCACTCTATTTACCCCTCAAAAAAAGAGTGACGTAGTGAGGAAATCATGTTTAGAACTATGTATCAATGCTGAATTTTAGATGCCGAAACAGTATATGCACTAATCAGTAATCACTTGCTTGTGCATTGCATTCTTTTGAATTTTGCATATTTCCCTGAATTTGCTTTTTATATTTGTGCACTTTTTTTTTTTTTAAAACCACCAATTTTACAGTTCACCGAATTGCTTCAAAAAACTTTATGTAGGTCAGTTTCAAATATATCCAACCCGTTGGATAAATATCTAGCATACTTTAAAAGCATATGGTTACCCTATAAATTATACTCAGCCGTCTATAAACTTCAACTTTCTCTTTGCTCATTTTCTTTTTCCTTGCTCATATCTGAAAATTTTCTCTCCACCAAATTGTTTCTAAACAATAGATGCTTCAAGAATAATGCTATCTCTTGGTAATCTGAACACCATTCTTCCGGAAGAAGAAGATGAAACCTTTGTCTTGTTCTTTGATGAAGCAAAATGATTTCTCGTCTCAACAAAGTTATCAGCCATATGGAAGTCAGTCGGCAGCATCTATTGATTTTCAACAACTTCTGTTGATTTCGGCAAACTCTTAATTTACCGGTATGGAAGCCGGCAGCATCTATTTATTTTCAACTTCTGTTGCTTCGTACGGAAGTCGGCAGCATCTATTGATTTTCAACAACTTCTGTTGATTCCACTTAATTTTTGTAATTCTTTTTAGGGTTTTTAATCTTTATTACTTGTCTGTTGTTTGATTCTCGGCTCGTTTTAAGTTTTTTGTGCTAAAAGTAGAATCTAATGGTTAGCTGAAAATTTTCTCTATTTTCCTCATCTTTATTGGAAATTTACAATCAAATCCACGCTTATCTAGATCAAAGTGGTAATGAAAGTGGGAATCTGTGTATGCTGCTTCATCTATGAAATAGCATCAACCAGTAGCAAGGTAATTACTTGTTGTAGTCATTCAATTGTTTGGTTTTAGAGTTTGGTCAAATTTTGGTAGTGCTTATGCGCTTTAATAATGAAATGATGTTAATCTGGCCTATAATTTGATGATCTTGATCTTAAGATTAGGTTGTTACGTGATGCTATGTTGGTATTTAACAGGAAATGACTTTTTACGTAGCTTTTGGTTATTTAAATTGGATTCTGATATGCTTTATTTCAAAAAGGTTCCAGGTAATTTAGTCTGTTATGATATTGTGATTGTCTTTCAACTTCTAGATTAAGAAACAATTTCACTTATGCCTCTTTCTTTAGGATGCTTGTTTTGTAAATCAGAATGCGTAAATCAGAGACGCAAAATGCTGCTCATTTCTTAGTGTTTTTATGCACTGATTAGTTTAGATTTGTTGTTTAAGAGTATGCTGTTTGATTACTCTTTTTTCCTTGAAAAATTAAGCCTAACATCATCTGGAACTGTTGAATTGTAGAACCTGAAATGACGATGTACCCAAGGGAAACTTCTGGATGTCAATAACAAGGAGCGTGAGAACATATCACGGAGTATGTTTACGGACTGATGTGGAACTCTGACCAATTTTTGTAACCTCTGCAGCAACTTTCCAGACCTCAATGGGTTATGATCCGGACTTGTGAGACTATTACTTTCAAGTCAGTCTTGCTAGCTCTGGAGTTGGGAGATGCTGAATTGGAACTGCAGCCTTGAAGTGATCATACATCTTTGATCTGTGGATTTTGCAAACTAACTTAAACAACAAATCTTGCATTTTCATGTTCTTATGCAGTGGCTTATGAATTGTAAGTTTCTGGGTTCTATAATTTTTGGAGATTCTTTCTTTTTACTTGAGACATCTTTTCTGGTTTTAGTTTTAATTTGTGCAAACAAATAATTCAGACTTTTCGGAGTCAGTGAATCATTTTATATTTGGGAAAATTGGGAAAATGCCCCGATATGAGGTGCAATGTTGGAAATCTGTCCCAATGCTAAAAAAAAGTTGGAAAAATGCCCCATTCCATTAACTTTGACATCTAACCCAGTTAAGTCACGTGTGTAAGGCCACGATCACCACCAGAAACACTACAAAAACCACCGTCGCCACCATCTGAACCTTGAACCCTAAACCTGAATCTTGAATTTTAAACCCTGAAACTTGAATTCTAAAGGGGTTTTCTTAGCATGTGAGAGCTTACACATGTGACTTAACTGAGTTTTCGACGAAATTAGATATTTTTCCAAATTTTTAAATATTGGAACAGATTTCCAACATTGCCCTTAAAAAAGCTTACCCTATGATGATCAAATCTCAATTATCATCTAACCGTTGGATGGCCCTTCCCTCTCTTATATTATATATATGTATGCCCTAAAAAGATTAGGTCTCCTCTCTTTAAAGATAATTCAGCCGTCAATAAGCTTAAAACTTTCTCTTTCTCATTTTCCTCTTCCTTACTCGGATCTGAAAATTTTCATTCTACAAAATTGTTT
This sequence comes from Papaver somniferum, assembly GCF_003573695.1. Lineage (NCBI taxonomy): Eukaryota > Viridiplantae > Streptophyta > Magnoliopsida > Ranunculales > Papaveraceae > Papaver > Papaver somniferum. The sequence continues at coordinate 17,474,791 of NC_039366.1, forward strand.
CTGAATAATGGATTCTCCAAGAATGATGTTATCTCTTGGTAAACTGAACATCGTTCTTACTACTACTACTACTCTCATAATTCCTATGAAACTGCCGGAAGAAGAAGATGAAATCCCTGTCTTGTTTTTGATGAAGATCTAAAAACACAATGATTTCTCCTCTCAAAACAAAGTTTTCTTGTTTCAACATTGTTGCAGAAAATTCTTCTGCTGCTTCTGTTTCTTGAGGTGCTCTCTTCATTCTTTTTTTTTTTTAATTTTTTTAGGTGCTTTAGTTTTTGGTGCCTGTCTGTTGTTAGATAGTGTAATCGAATGGTTAGCTGACCTTAACTCGTTGAATTTTAAAATGATGCAGATTATTTCTTGTGTGGTAGAGAATGCCCTCTCATCGTTTTGGGAATGGATGACCGAATCCAGCAGCAGTCTAAAATGAAAGACTTGTCTCCTTGGACCAACCTAATTTTCTAGCCCTTGCACGGCTAGAAACATCATTGTTCAGGCGAGTAAACCTGTAGCAAGGTAAACTATTCTTTCTCCAGATTTTTTTTAGTTTACAATTAGTTCTATTTATTCAATTGTTTCATTTTAGACTGTCAAATTTTCGTAGTGCTTATGTGCTTTATTGATGCATCGGTGTTAATCTGGCCAACAATTTGAAGATCTTTAGCGTAAGATTAGGTTGTTATGTGATGCTATGTGGGTACTTAGCAGAAAAAATAATTCTTTTATTTTGTACGTTGTCTTTTGATATGCATAATTTTGGATTAAGATTGTGAGATTTTATGCCATTCGATTAAGAAACAGTGTCTCTCTTTTTTTCCCTTAATATCGTCCTTGCTTTGTAAATCAGACTGTATGCACTGATTAGTTTACAGCCACGAGATGCTGCTTATTTGTTTGCGTTTTCATGCACTGATTAATTTAGAATAAATGCTGAACGGTATGCTGTTTAACTAGTCTTTTCTTCTTGACAAAACAAGTCTAACATTTTTATTATCTGGAATATTTTGAAGTGCAGAACCTTAAGCGACGACCTTACACCAAAGCAACTTTCAGATGTCAGCAACAGTGAGCGCGAGAGAAAATTATGGAGTATGTTTATGGATCGATGTAGAACTCTGAGAAATTTTGATACCTCTATAGAATAACTCTGAGGAATTACTCGTAAACCGTCACTATTTTCTTCATTTAAGCTGAAGGAACTACGATACAAAAATAAGAACACGGTCACAATCACAGCTTAAAACTCAACAAAAAGTAGGAAGTTCTGATTTGGAGCTAGCTAGCAAAATACAAAAAGCTGACTCACTATGTAGTTGAAGGAAATCCCACAACTACAACCTTTGAATAATCTATAAACAAAACTATGAAATCATGATGAAGAACACTTATAAGAATTTTATTAAGTTTAGAAATCAATACAAAGAAATAAGATAAAACCCTAACTTGGGGAACAAATAATTTTCTCTCTCCTAACGTTCTACCTTATAGTAGATTAAGGTGCTACCATCATCTTACAAACAAAACCAACACCTGCAGAACCAGCTCATGTCTCAATATCATACCAACTTGTATCTCCACTACAGTCTCTGTATCACTCTCTTAGTCTTATTTTTACATTGTTGCAATTACATAATATTGATATCTTGTAAACACCCCCTGCAACTCATTTCCATTTCAGTGCAACTAACAAACACTATCAATCCCTTACTATCAAGTGTTGATGCAAAGGCAATTCATTATCAATTCCAAAACTCAAAACTCAATTCTTGTTTCATTTCAAATATGTACCAATCCCTTGAATTCACAAACTTAACTACAACTTCATTAACAATTCATGTGAACTCAGAACTGAATATATATAACTTACTCAGTTAACCAACAAAAACCATTACCTCAAAGTAGTTCCACTCAAGAAACTGATATCAATTGCTCATTCACTTTGATTCAAATCAGCTACCCATCTCAAGACCATCAACAATTTCCCATTTCAATTCAACCAACACCTAATAAATTCTTCATCGCCATCACTGATTCTCAGAAACCTTAATATACAACCCTAAATTCTCTTTTTCCTTGCCCGAGTTCAAATCTCAATTCAGGTCTTCAAATCATGCAAACCCATCCTTTAATTTCTCAATATCCAATCCCTAGTTGAATTTCTAATTAATTTTGAAAACCCTAATTCACTGATTCATCGCTGAAAATGGAGAATCAGTTGCTACTTCAGTTTAAAGTTGTGTTGGTTGGCCTGGTATCAGTACTGTTACTTGATGAAAATGCTACATTCTCCAAGAAAGAAGAGTTCGATGGAAGAAGAAAGATCGAGAATGGAGAGAGGAAAGAAAAATCGATTTGGAACACACTGAAATTGAACAAATTAGTTCACTCTGTTCCTCAATACTAATTGTGGATGGTAATGGTGATAGTGGTGGAGATGGAGATGGTGGACTGAAGAATAAATAAGACAGAGCAGTTTCGATATGAACTTGAAGAAGATAAACGAAAAAAAAAAACTAAAAACTTTGAGGTGCGCCAGATATGAACACACGACCTTTAGTTCATTTTGATAAAAAATCCAGCCACAACAGGGGCATTCTTGGTTTTTCAGCATGGACCATTCTCAAGCCTTTTTAGGTAATTGATCACTTAGATTTGACAAAAAAGTGTCCATATAAGGTCTTCCCTCACTTCGCTCGGTCGGCCCAAATATGTTTGGATCGAGATGTAAAAAAAAAGAGGAGAGCCGAAGTGGAAGTTCAAGAGAAACTTTTTTATTTTGATGAACACCAATGACGAAATAAACGGGAGTACGTTCCTTTCGGTGATGGTTCAGTTTTAAGAAGTTTCTAGTTCTGATTGCAAGCCGTTAGATCTTCTTTATCAGCCAACCAAAATGCTCATTCATCCACCCACAGATCCTAAAACTGAATGGGTGAAAGTTTGAGAGCGGGGGCAAATAGACACGAGAATAAACTACATATTCTTTCCGTTATTTATCACATACAAAATATTTGACAAATCTCAATTGTAAAATATTGAACCACTGAAAATATATGTCCTTTGTCCCACGCCCAAAGTGTCCTAAAACCATATTTTGGACTAGTGCATTGTATCTTTTTTGGTTCTAATCATGTTTCCTGGTCATCCAAGAAACAACCAACTATCTTTAGAAGCTCCACAGAAGCTGAATACAGGTCATTAGCAAAAAATGCAGCAGAAGTGCTTTGGATTTGTCAGGTTCTAAAAGATTTACATGTCTTTTTATCTATTCCTCCTATTATTGCTTGTAATAACAAAGGATCTATTGCTCTATCTTCAAATCCTGTTTTTCACAGCAGGATGAAACACTTAGCTATAGATTTTCACTTTGTTAGGGAATTAGTTCAGTCAAAACACTTGCATGTTACTTATGTCTCATCTCTTCATCAAGTTGCTGATATATTTACTAAGGGACTCTCTGCACCAAGATTTTCCTTTCTCAGAGAAAAGATGGAGATTCTGCATCCTCTCCAGCTTGAGGGGGGCTAGTGAAATGAAAGATAGTTATTTCTGTTATAACTGTTCAGACTTCCTATAATGTAAAACCTGTGTGCCTTTAGTGTTTTATGTTAGTACAAACTATAAGCTGTCTTTGACAGTCTAAGGCTTAATTTAGTAATGTTGTGGCTTTTGTAGGAGCGCTTTTCTGTTGTGCTGTGTAAAAAAACAGTTAGGTGTTTGGTAAACTATATACTAAAAGCTAAAGCTGATTAAAAAAGTTATCAAATTGTGTTTGGTAAAATATTACTTCAGTTATTGAATTTGTAGCAAATGACTAAAATAGACATTACATTTTAATGTGAAACCACCTTACGGAATAAAGAAAAATCAAATTAAGATCAAACAATTATTTAATATTGTCTCTTATTTTTATGTTTGATTAATTTTTTTTATTAATTTCACCACATATATATTTTCTTTTAAGCTCCCATTAAACTTTTAGCGATTTCATCTCTCAATTTTTCGTTGTTGAAAGAGATGAAGGCCTAGCAATCAATACAGTCGGTATATATACACATGAAAGTGTAAAACGGATATTAGAATATATGGAAATCATTTATGAAGATAAATTAGAATTTTGTATTGAAATGGTATAGTAAATATAATTTGAAATTGAAAATAATAATTTTTAAAGAGCATGATATAGACTGAAAATAACAATCTTTAAGAAATATGATATGTAGAATAAGATATTGATTGTAAAAGATCTAAGGGAAGTTTTGGTCATTTATAAAATAAAGTAGGGATATAAAAGAAAAATCAAGTCTTAAAATTAGGTTTTTTCTGCTAGGAATGATGGTGGTTGGGAGACGACTAAGATTGATCAAGCACACCCTGTGTGTGTAACTTCAGTTTCTTGGGCTCCAGCGACAGCTCATGGAGCTCTAGTGGGATCTGCTGCTCTTGATCCGGTTCAGAAGCTTGTTTACGGTGGTTGTGATAATACTATCAAGGTCTGGAAACGTTATAATGAAACATGGAAGATGGATTTCTTCCCGGCTCTTCAGATGCACAGGGACTGGGCGAGGGGTGTGTCTTGGGCCCCTAATCTAGGAATCAACTATTGCAAGTTGTTCACAGGATGGAACTGTTATTATATGGACTGTTGCAAAGGAAGGAGGCCAGTGGGAAGGTAAAGTTTTGCAGGATTTTAATACTCATGTATGGAGGGTTTCGTGGTCTCTTACTGGTAATATTTTGGTCGTGGTAACAACAATGTTACCCTGTGGAAAGAAGCAGTGAATGAAGATTGGCGGCAGGTGACAACAGTAGAACCCCACTAATTCACGTTCCAAATTTTCATTGGGATCTTATTATATATCGTCTTGGGCTGTGTTTTTTACGTCTTTCTTCTTCTTACCCTTTTGTAGAACTTCTATTCTTGTTATTTTTCTCCAGTGATCATAGATTCCTGAATAGTGTTGTTCAATTTGAAACTCCAAATTTTCAAGGGTTTTATAGAATTGAAGTTGATGAACTAAAAAGAATAATAAATAAATATAGTGATTGAAATGTTTGATTCTTGGGTTCATTTTATTCAGACTTATCCGAGTCTAGTGTAGGAGTAAAATATCACACACGTTAACAATCAAGCGAAGTAAAGAATACAACCTAAGAGAATAGCATCGCACGCAGCAAAGTTGAGATGACACGCCAGATGATGTCAGTAAAGTCACACGTAAAGTGTGAAGAACTGTGCGAAGAGGTACGCTATGCGAAGATGAGCGATTGTATATGAGCGAATGTGTCGCATAGTGATCCCGAAAATAATGGGTTTCTTAGCTGTCATCCATTATGTAAAATCCTATATAACGGAGAGAGGTCATTACCTGTAAGGGGGTTCTAGAGTGAGTTTTGATCAAGAAATAGAGAGAGAGAAAGTGAATCTAGGTTTAAGTAAGATCGTTGTAATACTTGAATCTATTTTGTAAACATTCCCAATACTCAATTAATGAAATAAGAATTCATGATGATCACTTAGTAATTGGATTAGTTTGAGTGGAGTGTAGTTGTAAGAAAACTTACAACTATATTTTTGGTGCTAGAAACAACTATGGATGATAATTCCTGATAGTATATCATAGATTTTAAGGAAAAAAGTGAGATCTAAAAATTTAGAAATGGTAAGGATTGAATCTGTTGTTGAACAAGGGATGACAACTAGAAGAAATAATAGAATTGCTGAACGAAGATGAATTACAAATCTTGAGCAACAAGAAGAAAGAATGGAAGAACATCAAAGAAAAGAAATTCCAATTGGATCTCAGCGAGAACAAGGACAGAATAATGATATAAATTATGATAAGGTGAGTGTCCATACTGCAATAACGAATTCTACAGAGGAAGGACAGAGAATTGGGAACGAAGGACCAGTTACAGCGAGTGAAGGAAACGTGATGATTGCAGAGCTTAGGCAAAGATTACAAATTGAACGAAAGAGAGAAGAAGAAGAGCGTGCGAATCTAATCCGTCAAAATGATGATTTACGAGAAGAGAATCTTAGACTACAAGAACAAAGGTCAAGGAGTGCTACGCGCTCAAGGTCAAGATCAAGTAGAAGTTCTTCACGACAGAGTCAATCTAATCGAGGAAATGATAGGCGAAGGAAACACATGGAATTCATTGAAGAAAACTCGCAAGAAAATAAAAATTTGGAAGATCAAAGAGAAAGGACACATATAGTTGACTTAGAAACTAATCGGTATGCACATCCAAGGGAACTTCTTCGTCGCGCACATATTAATTTTGAAAGGGAAGAAGAAGATCAAAGGCAAGGACAGATGATATTACATGGCAGAGAAATATTAAGAGACGAATATGAGCGCGAACTAGAGACTGCACGTGCAAGAGATAGACATAGAAGAAGGGAAGAATTAGAAGAGAGAGAATTACAAAGCAAATTGCGTCATATTGATTATGATAATCAAGTTAGGAGACGCGAGCGTCATAACATAGATGATACAGAACAAGGTCGAGTTACACCATAAGAAAGAGAAATATCAAGACATCGATATGATCGCACAGGTAACGAAGAAAGACATGATAGAATTGATGCAAATACTGAAAGGCGTAGGCGAAGAAGAGAACAAACTGAACAAAAGAAGATACAAGAAGCAATACGCCAAAACAATCATGAGAATAGATTGAGATAAGCAAGATTAAAAAGACCCATGCGAGAGGATGTGGATCAATTATTAAGCAAAGAAATTATTAAGGAGATGGCAGAATTAAGAGAAATGATGACTACAAAAATAAATGATGGAAGAAGACAACTAGAGGAAGCAGTGGAGGAAGATGGAAAAACTCCATTTACAAAGGAGATTCAGAGACCACCAATACCATCTAAGTGCAGTTTACCGTCATTTACAAGTATATTTGATGGAAGTGCATGTGCGATACAACATGTGAAAGCTTATGCAAGATCTTTGTTGCAGTGGGAAAATCATCATGCAGTAATGTGCAAATATTTTGCTGCAAGCTTAGCAGGTGAAGCTTTGAAGTGGTTTGAAGGACTACCTATAGAATCTGTTAGTTCGTTTCATCACTTACAAAATATCTTTTTGGGGCAATACGTAAGTAATAATCCATCAAGACCAGGGATTGAGACTGCATTCAGACTTCGCAGAAGAACAAATGAGAGTTTGCGTCATCCAACGACGCGTTGGAGAACCATGTTTAGTGAAATGGGAAGACGGGTGGATGAGCGACATCTTATTCTTGCATTCATTAACGCTCTCTTTGCAACAGATCTATTATACACCCAAATTTTCAGAATAAAGGATACAATAACAATGTCGGAGCTGCGCGAATTTCAAGAAGAATACATAGCACTTGAGGAAAAGCAAAGAGACATGGAGTCTTACCCTGTCGCAATATCTGATTCGAAAGGTGGAAATACAAGTTTACTTCCGAGGCTGACAAATGATATTGTGAGTACATCGCAAGGAAATCACGGAAGAAATAGTGCACAAATGGAACAAAAGTTAGTGGCTATGGGCAGTGCAGATCAAGCAGAGTTTGATAAAGAGTACAAAGACAAGCAACTTCAAAATCTTGGAGGTACTGATGCATTTCAACCAGGAAGTTTTGCAGGACAACAAACACATTATAACAAGAAAACTGGAAGGATGGTATGGGAATAGATAAACTTTCCAAAGTTGAATACTATAGTGGATAAAGTATGGGAAGGCGCTCTCCTAATGGATGATATTCCATAACCACATAATGTAGGTGAAGAGCCGCCACCAGGAAGGAGGAGTAAAGAATTTTGTGTCTATCATAGATTCCACGGTCACACAACAAGCAATTGTATAAATGTGAGGAAGATTATATTGCGAATGATTGAGCAAGGAAAGTTGGACCATTTCTTACTAAAACAGCCAAGGAATTTGCCACCACAACCACCTCAAGGAAATACGTATGCAAAGGAAAAGGACAGGAATACATTTGTTATTGAAGTGGGTGCGAAGGAAAAGAATTTATATTGTAACTCGATCATACACTCGTTCAATAACATAGAAGATTTTCATGATAATGTCTTAAGTCGAGTATATGCAAGAGATGCTGAAGGAAGGGAAATTCTTAACATGGAAAAAACATCACCCTTGAAGGAATGGTAAAAATAAAAAATCTCGTTCAGTGCAGATGAAATACCAGGAGGAGGAGAATCGCATGAGTGTCCACTGGTGGTGCGATTGGGAATTAATCTGAAGCCATTGGAAGAAGATGAGGAAAAAAATAAGAAAAACACCTGGGCGATAAATATGATACTTATAGATACTGGCAGTTCTGTAGATATTCTGTTTTATCATACATATAAAACAATGGGTGGAAGAGATGATGAGTTAATCCCTTCAATATACAAAATCTATGGATGTAATGGTTCCGCGAACAAAACAAAATGAGAAGTGACTATGCGAATTCTTCTACAAAATTTACCAACAGATATCACATTCTGTGTAGTGGATATTGAATCGCCTTATAATGCTCTCATTGGAAGACCATGGATGCATGGTATATTAGCTGTTGCATCAACATTTCATCAATGCATCAAGTTTCCTTTACCTCAGGGTGTTGGCATTATAAGAGGAGATACAGTTGAAAGTAAAAATTGCCAAGAAATTGATGTTGACAAATGCGAAGTATGAGAATTCAAGCGAAGAAATTTCAAAAAATATGCGGCAGATAGTCAAAGAGCAGAGAGACTGATGGTTGATGCGGTGTATGAGGTTGGAGAGACAAATATTTGAAGTGCTGGAATAGATTTTTCTGCGAAAAAAATATGTTAATCAAGATTAGCAACAGATTCTATGAAAAGAAAAAAGCGTAGAGGCAAGATATCAAAAATTGGAGGGTACAATGACTTTCGCACAGAGCCAAATAAATGGTTATGCGAATGAATATTCTGAAAAACATACGCGAAATTAAGAAGATTCAAAAGGTGCAGAAGATAAATGAGTAGAAAAAATAGTGTACCTGATTTTATTCGAGCAAGTTGATTCGATAAAAGCATTTATGTACTAGAGTTGTACGAATTAAAAGATTGGAATGAGAAATTTTAATTTCATATGGTAAATCCATATAAAGAAAACACAAAGAGAAATCTTTATAATAAGACCTTTATAAAAGGCTACAGAAAATGATATTTATTATCAGATTGGCTAGGAATCCAAATATGGCGTGCACCCTAGTTCGCTTATATGCAAGAGGCAATATAGTAAGACCTATCGCACGTCATAATTGGAGAAACCTAGAAGGCATGACTCAAGGGAAGGCTACACCGACCACGGAACTTGAGTTGTGGAGATTTGGGGTGAGAATCAAACGATAATGCCCATCCGGGAGAGATACCTTAAATTTTCAGTCTAAGATAATAATCTTAGATTGAGAGCCTAAGGTGAGAAAGGCTCTCCCAAGGAGTGCAGAAACTCGATCAGGGCGCCGAGATACACGGTTGAGTCAAGAGTGCCCGGGACGTCTGGAGCGTACCTTTCCACTCTTGACAAGTCCTGACTATGATGCACTCGGTCCGAAGAAACCCCAGTTAGGGTGTGGTCTTGTAGATGAAAGGTTACAAGACTGCGAAATCAACTGGTTGTTGACAAACTGGATGGGAAGAGCCATAATCTTAACCCGATAGAGGTAAGCTTTCTTGAAGGGGCAACCAGGGGGAAGATAAGGACTGCACCCTCCATTAGGGAGCTGAATTGTGTCAAAAGTCGTAAATGTCACAAGACTTTTAACTCATACGAGTTTTAAGACTTGTGATATTTATGCGAATTAACCTGAAGAGGAAATAATACAAGAAAATGATAAGACGAGATCAATGGGTCAATACACTACGGTGTAAATATTTCCTGCGACTTCTTCGCACGTAAATAGAGGCAGCGTAAGACCTTTACATAGGAAGGCAAAAATAAGACCTCATGAATAATACAAGAAAATAAATTAATCATAAAGTTCCACATATGCTCCCACAAGAGAAATTTATGATAAAGTATAATAACTATGGTCTATCAAGATATGCCAAATAAAAAGAGGCAAGAATGAGAATGCAACAGAAGTGTTATTTGCTCCATTTTGATAGTCTTGTATGCATATGAAGAGGTCATAAATATGAAGCAAAGAAAAGAAAAATTATATTAAAAAAATGAAAGCTGAATTTACAACAAAAATTACAACAAGAAGAAACGATCAATTTTCATCTTCCTCATTTCGCTCAGTTTCAGAATCACTAGTTTTTTCTTCAGAATCTTCTTCTTCATCATTAACATGGATATCAGGAATGGGTACATTTTCAGGAATCACTGGAAAACTGTACTTTGATAAAGGAATACCATTCTCCAGACAAACTCTTTTAACAGCATCCTCACGAGAGCGATTAGCATCGTTACTATTGTTTTGAACTAAGTTGAACCAATTTTCCTTCAATTGCTGATAGTTGGAGTTACGAGCGGATGATTCTTTTTCTTTAGCAGCTAAGTGAGTTTCTAACTCTACAATTTTCTTTTGATACTCCTTCTCTTTATCTGCGAAGTATCAACAAATGAGTTAAAATAACAGACAATTATTCTTAAGAGTATGAGTGAAGATCAAAGAACAACAAATGACCTTCAGAAATGGAAATAATGTCTGCGACCAGTGTAGAATGCTTAGTGTGAAGGCTAACATTTACACCTAAATTATTTCTAACATCGTTCAGAACTCTAGCAGCCCAATTAAACTCAGCTTCACTTTCTATAAGGAGTTGAGATCGAATTAAGTTTCTTTCTTCAATAAGCATGTCCCTCTAACAAAAAGCTGAATCACGTTCTATTTTAACTTCAGAGGATTCTTAAAAATGTTCTTTCGCACCCCTAAGAGCGATTTCATCTTTTTCATTAATAAGTTTGTTCTTCTTCGCCTCCGATACTTGAACTGCTTCTCTCCCCTCATAAAAACCTCGTTTAAAATTATTGGCAGTGGATAATGCACTTTTATGGTGTTGTCTAAGGGTAGTATATTTTAGGGGATTTTAATAAAGTGCCACACTTTCAATTTCATGTTTAACAAAGTGCCACCGGTTTTTTCAGAATTTATTTAGCGCCACATATTTGACCTTTTTCATCCAGTTTTTTTCAAACAAAAGTTAACATCCGTTAGTGCATAGGTGCAGTAGTTCAGCTTAGTAAAAGACATTTATACCCTTAAATCATCTCATTATATTTCGTGTATTCTTTGGGTTGTTTCATCGAACAGATATAACACGTCGAGCTCATCCGACAGCAACAACTTCAAGTTCGTCTCTGCCGTCTTCACACTGCCCAAATTCAGTAACATACAGACTAAAGTCTACTCCATACCAGAGAGTATAACTTCAACCTCTGTATCATAGTTAGTTGTTGTGCCCAAACGAACTTCAAACCTCCATTGCAGCATCAAATTCATTCTAGTATCTTCATTACCAACAGCACCACACTCCCTTGCAAACAACAACGACAAGTTCTCATGTAGAACTATTTTCACGACTTGAAATCTCTGTCCAGAACTCAACCAAATTCCGAAACCCATTTTAACCATCAAACCCATTCAGGAACAACAATTATTCACCTCCTTCTCAGCTCAAGAACCCATCTCCCTATTTCATCCACTTCATCAAGCACGTTCGTACAGCTACACTCAACATCATTAGTTCCATTCTCTTCCACCCAATTTCATTGAACTCTTATGACATCCACAACAGCATGGTCAAACTCCAGCCAATTCATCCCCAGTTCAGATCGAACAACTGCAATACCATTCAGTGAAACCATACCAACAACTCCATTATCACCACCAGTAACCATTGCCTCAAGCCATAGCATCACCACCAGTATCATCCACCAATACTACTTCATCACGAGAACCATCATAATCAAAACAATTTCCTTATTTGTTTACGATTCACAATAAAAACAATTACACACCCTATTAACTAAGATACAAATTTAACATATGAAAATGAAAACAAAATGAAAATCAAGCTAAACCATTTTCTTAAAACAACTTAAATTCTATGAATTAAACCTAATTTTGACAAACCCTAAAATTCTTTCCCAAAATTTTAAGAATTTTTTTTTGACAAACATAATTTTGACACCATCTCGTCAGTGTTCTTGCTTCATCACCAAATCCTAACCAATTATCAATTTGATTCAAACCCACATTAATCATCAAAACATCCATCATATGAATATCCTGATCTCTATCGGCAAATCAAACCCAATGTTCAATCTGTTCTCAATCGTCTACGGCTGTAGCTCAGTTCAATTTCATAACCATACCCCACCAATTCTTCTTCATCTTCCATTTCTAGAGATCGAAAACAACATTAACTCCAAATATTCATCTGAATCACCAAGAAAACCTCCAATTTCATAACAAATCCTCAATTTGAACCTTCACAATCTCAACAAATCTAATTCTCAGACCCATCTTCATTTTCTGCTCGATTTCCATCTCTCTATTTCTCTGTCTATTACTCTATCTAGTTTCTCGACAATAACAGCAGCTGCTGCTTTTCTCCTCTCTTTCAGATAAAATTGCTTGGTTCATCGTTAAAACCCAAGTGAATAGCGGCTAATGGATATGAATGAATCGTATTTTCTTCTTCTTCTTTTTTAATGGTTTGTGAAGGGTAGATAAGTAATATTGACGCATTTTCTTGACTTGATCAACGATTATAGACTAGTTTGGTGGGACCTGACGGAATACATAACAGTTGTGACACTTCATAAATTAAAAAAAAAACGGTGGCATTTTCTTAAACCGGAAATTGGAAGTGTGGCATTTTCTAAGGTTTTCAAATCCTCGAGTAGGATAATTATTTAAAGAGGAATTGAGGTGCTCTAAAATAATTTCAGCATCGGTAAGATTAGTCGCTTCATCTGAAAGGTCATACAGGTCTGCGAAGATAACTAAGTAAGAAGTGCGAACGATCACATAAAAGAAAAGAAGTAAGAAAATATAAGTTGCGTACCAATGAGTTCCTTGTTCTTTTCTCGAGTTTGGAGAACCAATTGAGAATTAGTTAAATTCTCATTTCTAAGTTTTGTATTCTCGCCTATAAGATTTGCATTTGCATCCGAAAGATTGGAATTCTCATGTCTCAGTTTGGCATTCTCATCTTGCAACTTGCGAAGCTTTCTTTAATTGTCTAAAGAAATCGCATAAGATATGTGAGCATTCTGTGAAAATGTAAAAGAGGCATTATAAGTAAAATAAGAAATATTAGGGAAAAGATAAAAGACAAATGTTGCAGAATATTACCAAGCCATTCATCGCAAATTGAAAATCTGGGTTTATCGCAAAGGAAGCTCCACGAAGAGATCGATCTCCCCAATCTTGAAGTCACGATTGAAGCAGTACAGATCCTTGAGACCATATTGAAGTCACGATTCGTTTCATCATCCTCAAGAGTAGCAAAAGCATCTCCAGAAAAAAGATCAGACAACTTCTTCCGATACGAATCGATCGATACCTCTTCTTCAGAAACAAAAGTATCTCCATCTGAAGATTTTGAACTTGAAGAAGAATCATATCTCGCACGCTTAACGAAGTTGTCTTGGATACAGATTTTGACGTGGGTTTCTTAGGAGTGCTCTTGCCTTTGCCTAAAGTTTTGTCATTCAAAGGATTCACCTACACGAATAATCAAGATAAGAAACAGAGGCAACAATATTGTTAAAAATAGAAAGTGTGTTTCTTACTTCCTTATTCTGCGAAGTTGATACCTTGCGCGAAATACTGACCTTTTTGGCATTCTGCGAAAGAGAAGAAATAAGAGATAAGAAAGAAAGTTATGAGAATTTACAAATTAGATCAAGAGGATCACATACCGCTACTTTTTTTTCCTCATTTGCGAGTAATTTAAGCTCCCAAGGTTGGTAAAGAGAGAAATCTTCGGGCAGAGGATTGTCAGAACCGTCCACATCTTTACCAGATACAAAGGAACCTTCTAAGATGACAGGGCAATTAAGCCAACTAGAATCATTGGATCTACGAGCAGCACGGTTAAAATTTCAATTCCAATCAACATCTCGCATAATTTTCTTATCTTCAGCGATACCATCTACTCTCCTTATGCGAACATCCCATTTAGTTACGTTACTTTTCATAACAGTGACGTAATAGTTATTAAAGAAATTATCGAGAGTATAGTCAGCAGGATCTATAATTTTATCACGATGACCCTCTTTTCGCACTTCATCAGGGTAAGCATTTCCAAGACCAGTTGCGCGACGAGCATACTCTAAAGGTATCCTAATAGCATCACCACTCAACTGAAATATTCCTCGTGCGAATATATCATCAACAAGAATTCTATAGAAGAGAGAAATCTCGGGGTTATATAGAGGAATTGGTAGAAATTGAAGTTGACCTAACGCAAAGATGATTTTTCGATTATTCCATTGATCATATTTGATTAGATCAAGGTTAAGTTTTGATGCGAAATTAGATGAAGGAGGAATAGAGAGTTCATAACCCCTCTGATTGAATTCAGTTTTTAATCAGCTAAATTCAATCTCCATGTTTTTACCACCAGGAGCCATTGAAGAATGGGAATGAAGAGTATAAACTTGCAGAGAAGGTGAAGAAGAATAAAAAAAATAAAAGGAGTAAGGTAGAGGAGAATATATAGGAAAGCGCGACCCATTTTTCAAGATTTATTCTCATTAATGCGAAGAATTGAACAGAAAGGATCATATAGTTAAAAAGGACGTGTCGAAAGATGAGTGGTTAAAAGGACACGCGTACATAAAAAGAGCTTGAAATAAGGGAAATTGTCGGTAAAATAAAACATAAAAGGATTAACATGTGCGATGATATGAGATGGAAGTTTCTCATATCGCTCACTCTGAAGAATAAGCGAAATGAGAAGAGGAAAAATGTAGGAGTAAAATACCGCACACGTTAACAATCAAGCGAACTAAAGAATACAACCTAAGAGAATAGCATCGCACACAACAAAGTTGAGATGACGCGCCAGATGATGTCAGCAAAGTCACGGGTAAAGTGTGAAGAACTGTGCGAAGAGGTACGCTATGCGAAGATGAGCGATTGTATATGAGCGAATGTGTCACATAGTGATCCCGAAAAATAATGGGTTTGTTAGCTGTCATCCACTATGTAAAATCCTATATAAATGAGAGAGGTCATTACTTGTAAGGGATTCTAGAGCGAGTCTTGATCAAGAAATAGAGAGAGAGAAAGTTAATCTAAGTTTCAAGTTAGATCGTTGTAATACTTGAATCTATTTTGTAAACATTTCCAATACTCAATTAATCAAATAAGAATTCATGATGATCACTTAGTAATTGGATTAGTTTGAGTGGAGTGTAGTTGTAAGAAAACGTACAACTACATCTAGCATCAGGACTTATTGTGATATGATTCCTAGCCAGAATGTAGCAGCACATGGAAGTATTTACTTTTAGTGGTGGAAAACAACTGGAGACTTATAGTTGACACAAAACTAACATCCGAATTTAGCATTCATTTAAAAACAGGTCAGCGATTTTAGAATACTTAGCAAGTTCCGAATTCAAGCTAGCAACATTCACTAACGTGACACACTCCTGAAATTCTGATGATTTACTTGTGTTGCATATACAATGGAGAAACAGACGATTTGTTTGTTTTTGTTGCACCTAACAGGAGAACATGTCGGATTAGTACTCTAGTATGACTAATGAAAATATGCAACTGCTTAACAAGTAAAAACATGCATTTATACAGGTCACGGTAAGAAAAGATCCCATGCCAATATCAGAGTCTGTTGAAGGATTGCATCATTGCAACGGTAGGTTCCGCTTCAACCATCCTAGTCATTAACTAATCGACGATTCCTTTTAATTCCAGCATTATTACTTGCTTGCCAACTTCACCTTCGGAAACCCAGAAATCAAATCGGTCAGCATTTCTAAGCCTTACCTTCTTCAGCTGCAAATTCTTAAACGCCTGCACATTTGTGTGCCAAACACCTACAACCGTATCTACCATCTGAAGAGTGACGAGTACTACTATTGCATAGACCATCTCAAACCACCTTTAACATTAGAATCCAAGGTTGCGGACTCAACTAATTGCCTCGAGCTAGTTATCTTCCCAGCATCGCCCTTCACTGACGCTGGCAAAATGTGCTAGCTGTGCAGTAAAATGAATGAAAAACTGATAGGGTTAAATGGCAAAATGCCCCAATTTGGACTACAAGGTTGTGAAAATGCCCCGGACGTTAGGCAAAAGATCAAAATGCCCCAAAACAGAATCAAAATGCCCCAATCTGTTATGTTTTCCGTCTGACATGGTTAAGTGGTCAAAATGGTAAGCGTGTGGCCCCGCACGTGTAAATAAATATCATTTATACCCTTCTGTAAAAAAGCCCCACAAGCACGTGATTTTGATTCCGTTTGCCACATTTAGTTAGATTGCGACACATGGCTAGACTAAAATTGGACGGCCATAGATGAAGTAGTTATATTTACTGAAATGGATGTTTCTTTTTCTAAAATGACCAGCATGTCCTGTTAACTAGGATTGCGACACGTGACTATTCTTTTAGTTGGACGGCTGGAGATTTGGTTGTTATATTTACAACAATGGGTTTTTTTTTAAGAGAATGACCACCGTGTCCTACAATCTAAGATTGCAACACTGAGTTCAAATCAACGGCTACAGATTTCGACCGTTTTAAATCCGACCGTTCTACATTCCGACCGTTGTAATAACAGACACTTTCTTGTTTCTCCTGACTTATATAAATGGGGAATTTTCACAACCTTAAATCAGTATATTGGTTTTTTTTCTTCAAAATGTCTGCTAGCTCAAGTGAGAAAATGAAAATGGTAAGAGCAATTTCAAGATTTTTTCAAAGAAGAACATAGTTAAGGGGTGAGTATCTTATCCATCTTACTTTAATTTTTACTTAATTTGCAGGAATGTGAGATGTGAAACCAAAGTAATCATCAATCAATTGATTGTCCTTGGATCTACAATAGGTGTAAATTAGTTCCTTGTAATGGTATTCGGAAACTTTTAAATTAAAGGTCAAAGAAGGTGCTAATTCAGGGAAGAAATTCTTCTCTTGCTCTAATCCTATGTGTCCATACTTCGAATGGTTTGATGATGCTATTAAAACCATGACACCTCAGTATAAAGGAGGATGTAAAGCTTGTGTTGGTGATCACAAATTTGATGATTGTCCTTGGTCATATACTCCTTGTATCAACCCCAAATGCAATTCAACTAAGGTGAGGATGTTAAACATAGCTCAAACATCATGGAATTATGGTATTGGCTACCTAAAATGCAAAAAATGTGAAGATTTCCAATGGGTGTCTGATGCTATCTTTGTGGAAAAACAAAAGCAATCTTATAATTCTGAAGATCAAATTTGTGCACAGTTTAAAGACAAAGTGAAGGTAAAGTGCATAATTAGAAGTTAATGTATGTAAACAAAAGCAATGTAACAAAATATTGTCAACATTCATAAAACAGAACTGAGTACTACTATCTCTGATATTACTGATATTTGGAGTTAGGCTTTCTAACCCTTTTTGATGGTGGCTCAGAAATGTTGATTGTTTGGCTAGAAATATTAACAGTACCATGATAAGTCTGGTTAAAACAGGCAGATGAAGGTGTAGAAGAAGTTGATGGATGTGTTACCTTCCTTTTGGTTGCAGTGGAGGAGGATGTTGTTGATTTCTTTGATGTTGATGCAGTTTTTCCTTTTGACAATGGTGGTACCTCAGCTGATTTCTTTGATGCAGATGATGTTGCTTTCTTTGATGCAGATGATGTTGCTTTCTTTGATGCAGATGTTGATGCAGTATTTGGTGCAGACAAGGCCTTCCTCATCTTCTTTGTTGGTGCAGCAGTAATACAGAACTCTTCCCCATTAACAGAACACTCCATTCTCACTCCTTTCTTCTTGGGGTTGGATCCAACTGGAGGACCTTGACAGGTTAGAATGTTATGATCAAGACCTTTACATACACTGCACTTTGTTACTCTTTTGCGCGTCTTGTTCTTCTCATACCAGGACTTCTTTCTTTTGACACAAGGTCTTTCCTTATCTCTCAATCTGTGTGGATGTATAATCTTGATACCAGTCTGCAAAAGAAATAAGGTTAGGGTTAGTATACTTTAAATGCACAGATCTAGAGAATAATGAAAAAATAATAATACAATAAAGTAAATGGACAAAAGATTCTCAAAACAATGAAAAAAAGATTCTCAAAAACAAGAATACTTGAAAACAGACAATGGAAAAAGTTAAAGAATTTGAAAGAAATTTATGGTTATCAAACCTTATTGGGATACTCATCAATGTCTCCCAGTGGTGTTATTGACCATGAGTAGGTGGTCCTATAGTAGTCTACTGTGTAGTATTTACTGCAGTACCTGCACACATAATAGATCCAATCACTCATCATACATTTATTGCATAACCACATTCAACTATTTAGGTCTCATATCACTTAGCCCACTAACACTAACAGTCTTATTAAGCCTTGGACTCCTCCTAACCTCAACCCTTTTACTAACAGTTTTCTTCTTCACTGGACTCATAAAATTAGTCATACCACTTACCTCACTAACACTAGTAGTATCGCAAACAAAACCCCAATGTCTAATTGTAGGAATAATTATAGTGAACCACAGTCTTACCAAATTGTCTTTATCTAGTTTCCCTTTATTCCAAAATGAAATAAACATCTCATCTGATTCACACTTATCATATGGATTCCCATTATCATCATTAAATAAAAACAGTTCTAGTGTAGAATTCATACCCTGTTCATTCACCAACCTGCTCTTTAGCATAGCCATGAAAGCTTCTCCACCGGTACCAACTTTACAACCAAAACAATAAAGGTCCTTAAACCTCTGTCCTATATCAGAAATCCAGAAATTCCTATCCTCACTACCCATTCTGAAACATTTAACAAAAATGAAACAATAATCAGTTATAACAGTACACACATGCACTATCTAAACCAAGTAATACACACATACACTACAACACTTTCAAGTTAATACATCTACAGAGAATTGAATAATCTGATATCTAAAACAAAGTAAGTAAAGACTTACTGACAAAACCAATACAAATTGTAAGTCTCTAATCTAGCTTACTTACTAGTATCAAATGAAGTTGAATTTCCAGATTTCAAATGACTAATATATTCCAGCAGATACATTATTGAAATTCACAACTGAAATTTCATATCCAATTGCTCACACTTAACCAAAATTCACAACTAAAATTCTCACGCACAGAACATGACTAATATATTCCAGCAGATACATTATTGAAGAGAACATGACTGAAATTCTCATGCCATGCCATCACAGTAATCAACAGAATAGACAGAGATACACAGAATTCATAGACAAAAAGATGGAAAACCCCCTAAATCATCTGCTAAAAATTCAATAACCCAAAATTCCCCTAAAAATGGAAAACCCCCTAAATCATCTGCTAAAAATTCAATAACCCATTTTTTTTTGAAAATAATCCAATACCATCTGAAAAACAATCGAATTAAAAGAATCAGAAGAGATGAAACTTACCCCAATTGTTGGAATTGGTTGATGAACCTCTTTTTTTTCGATGATGTTCTTCACTGAAAAGAAAAGAGATGATGAAATACTGAAACCCTAAAATCTCAGACAACAGATAGAAACATATACCTTCTAAGATGAGATATAAAATCAGTTAATCAAAGCTCCAGATTCGACGAACCCTAAAATGAAATCGAAAAAAAAAGATATTAGATAAAACCCTAAAATCTGATTTAACAGATAGGAAAACCTAAAATCGAAAATCTGATAATGACTTACACAGACCGAAATCCTAAACTCGATTAACGTTACACAGTTCTTCAAAGATCAGATGATTAACCTTACAAAATTGAGAGGTCATCTTATAGATTATTAACGTTACACTGTTCTTCTCCGTCTCATCTATCTTCTCGATCTGCAATTTCACTATTCTTCCCCGTCTTCAATGTCTCTCTATGTCTCTCCCTGTCTCTCGATCTCTCTATCTCTCTCTCACTCTCTATATCGATCTGGTATCTCTCTTTCACCAAGGTTGAAGACACGAATTGAAGTATTCTTACGAACCACACGTGTGGTACAGGTGTCTCAGCCCACTTGTCCATCACATTCCACGTGTTGCCAGTTTAGATTGCACGCGTGTCATCTGTTTGCAGTGCACACGTGTTATGAATTTATTATCACACGTGTGACATCATGTCGGGCGGTATTTATGTACAAGGGCAAAAAAGACATTTCACAACACAGTTGACCAGTCAAAAGTTATCAAAATGCCCCATTTTGACTATTATAGGTAAAAATAACAGAATGGGGCATTTTGATCTTTTGCCTAACGTCCGGGGCATTTTCACAACCTTGTAGTCCAAATTGGGGCATTTTGCCTCTTAACCCAAACTGATAAAAGAAGACTTCACCAAGTTGATACCCCTATGCTGTGGCAGTATTTAAAATGAAAAAGCTGGATACCAATCTCTTTAACTTCCTTCACTACAACTTCCCATTAATTCTTGCTACCGGCATCACTTCAACAATCACAATTGCAACTAGTGATTTATCATTGACTCAGGTTTTTTAGCCGTACACTTATGTATATTCCTTTTGACAGTATAACAAGAAAAATGTCAAAACCACCACTTCTGAATGTAATGATTTGTTTAGTCCATTCTTTTCTGGCCCATCAATGACAAGTTATGGCTTTTTTTTTTCTTTCGTATAAGAAAAAAACTAGATCAGTAAGAGTTAAAAACTTAGGGTACATCCCATTAACGCTCGATATAGAGTTTAGGGCAAAAATTTCTGTCCAGCGTAAGGATTTCAAAAAAGAAAACTAGGTGGAAAGCTATGACCGGTTGGTCAAGCGACCTAGGAAATGAAGCTACATTACCTATGGAGCCCCGGGGATCTTATCCTAAATACATTTAGGGCTAAGTGGCAAAATGTCCTAAAATGGACCCTAAGAGCAACTGCAGTGGTGCGAGTATAACCAAAGATTAAAGACCAAAAAAAACGATCAAATTTGAGTTTAGTTTGGTGTGTGACGCTACAGGTAGAAGACTAAATTTGGTCGAGCGTGCACTATACGTTCGCCTGGTGTGGGGCGTAAACTATACGTACGCCCGATGAGATTCCAAAAAAAAAAAACAAAAAAAAAAATATGGGGCGGAGGTATAAAGCCCGCCCCATATACAAAGTAAATTAAAAAAAAGAGTGGGGCGGAGGTATAAACCCCGCCCCACCCAAAAGAAAAAAAAATAATAAAAATAAATGGGGCGGAGGTATAAAACACGTCTGGTGTGGGGCGGGATTTTATGCACGCCTGGTGTGGGGCGGGATTTTATGCACGCCTGGTGGTGGGGCGTTAACTATACGTTCGCTCGACTATAATTGGTTTTGGTCTTGGTCTTGGACCAAATATAGTCTGAGATTTGGTCTTTGGTCCGGATTTTAATCGATAGTCTGTTCGCTGTGTCTCGTTTTTTAACCAAATATTTGGTTATACTCGCCCACTGTGGTTGCTCTAAGGTTGTGAAAATGCCCCGCACATTAGGGAAAAGATCAAAATGCCCCATTCCATTAATTTTGGGGTATTTTGATCAAAAATGGGCATCTTGACCGGTCAATGGAGTTTTGAAATTCCATTTTTATCCTTCTTAACCAAAACGCCCCAATCCGCCACTATCACCGCCACCACCAAACGAACAATCACCAATCACCATCGCTGCCACCATCACCACCACTACCACCGCCACCCCTACCATCACCATCCCCAACACTACCACTAGAACAACCACCACCAACACCACCGTCATCGCCATCGCCGCCTCTACCACTACCACCGCCACTATCACCATCGCCGCCACCACCACCACCATCAACGCCACCACCACCTCCACTATCACCATCGCTGCCACCACCAATACCACCGCAGCAGCAGCACCACCACCACCTGGATCATAAATCCTGAACCCCAAACCCAGAACCCTAAACCCTGAACCCTGAATTTTAAACACTAAATCCTGAATTGAACAATGTACCCTGAAGTGCAATTTCGATTACTTAACTCTCTCTAACAGAAAATCTAACGGAATTAGGCATTTTAATCTTTTCCCGGGGCATTTTCACAACCATTGGATCCATTTTGGTGCATTTTGCCACTTAACCCGTACATTTATATATGAAATTTTTGATCCAACGGGTGGTTTGAGTATCCATATGTACTTCGAAAGGGAACGGTTCGGGTTTACAGTACTCCCTTGAATAAGGTTTGAACGGTTCGGGTTTACAGTTCAATACGAGGTAATTATCAGTTGTGTTAAATTAATTTGGTGGACACCCTATTAAGTCCGTTTTCAGCTTAAATTATTGGTTGCGGAATCAGGTAAGTCAAGTAAAGGTTCTATGCATAGTGAGCTAGCTGATTTATATACATCCTATGGTTTTTCCAACACTGCATCTAAGTTGGCTCATCCGCCTAAAACCATTGAGGTTACTTGGTATCATCCGTTGTATGGATTGTCTAAGTTGAACGCCAACGGTGCGATGTGATAGTTTGGTCTTTTTGAGGTCAGACTGACCTCAGACCAACATATCTCTACCCAATAAATATGTTGGTCGAATCTCATCAATTATCTTCTAACCGTTGGATGGCCCTCTCTTCCATATGTATGCCCTATCAAAAATATTAGGTCTCCTCTCCTTGAAAACAAACTCAGCCGTCTTATAAGTTTAAAACTTTCTCTTTCCTCATTTTTCATTCCCTGTTCAATTGAATCAGATCTGAAAATTTTCTCCCTATAAACTTGTTTCTGAAATTGACAGAAGAAGAAGATGAAACTCTTGCCTTGTTTTCTGATAAAGATCTCATTCACACGATGATTTTTCCTCTCGTAACAAAGTTTTCATTCCCAAATACGGCCTTGTGAAATGGTCCTTTTCTTCTGTTCAACCTCATCACCTTCTTTTGATTCTGGTAAACTGTTCATCTATTTTTTCTAGGGTTTTTAATTTTTACTACTTTGATGCTTAGCTGACTTTGACTTGGTGAACTTTGCAATTATACAGAGGCATCTTGTGCGACAGAGGAAGATCCATACTCTTTTGCTTGACTTTTTGGAGGTTTTGTCGACTGCAAATTCATCTAGTATAATCCACCATAAAAAGGGGTAATGAAACTGAATGGTGCTGTGCGTTTATGCCTTCATCTGTTGAATATGGATCAACCAGTAGCAAGGTAAACTCTTCATTTTCCTTTTTTTTTTCTTCAGGATTTATAATTATTTGTTCAATTTTTTTATTTTAGAGTTTCGGCAAATTTTGGTAGTGCTGATGCGCTTTACTAATGCAATGATGTTAATCTGGCATATAATTTGAAGATATGGATGTGTAATTTCGGAAAGGTTTTAACTTCTTAAGTCTGTTATGACATTTTGGTAAAGATTGTCTCCATTTTATACCTTTAGATTTAGAAACAATGTCGCTACATTTCTTCATTGGGATCCTTGTTTTGTAAATCAGATTGTATACTGTAGAATAATTGCTGAAGGGTATACTGTTTGATTAATCTTTTCTCCTTGGCAAAACAAGTCTATAATATAGTCTGGAATCGATTGAATTGCAGAATCTTAAGTGACGACCTTACACCCAGGCAGCTTCCAGCGTGTGCAAGAATTTAACTGACAAAGGGAATTAAATTGGAACTGGAAACTTTATATGTGGGATGCCAGTGTTGCTAACGTTGGAGTTGGAGCGTGTGCAAGAATTTAATTGGAACTGCAGCCATAAACTGATCGTTCATACCTCTATGATTTGTGGATTTTCCAAACTGACTTAAATATCAAAACTTGCATTTTCATATTATGTTGTGGCTTATAAGTTTTATATCACTTTGACAGTTCTATATGACATTTGGATCCTTGCTTTTTACTTGGACATCTTTTCCTGTTTCAGTTTTAATCTTTGAAGTTTAGAGTAATTAGACTTATCTGAGTCTCTGAATTGATTGAAATGTTTGGTCGTTGCATTACCCACTACTCTCTATTAGCCTTTGCCTATTAAATAAGCTTCATTTTGGATTGATTTTTTTGGTTCCCCAACCACAAGCTAGTCATAGAACATGAAATGAGGCTATTCAAAATTGTTGCGTGCATTGGGTTTGCCTCAGGTGTCTGCTAATTGTTGCTTGTATTGGGTTTGGAAAGAGGACTAGCTGAGTAGGTTACAAGTTCACTGCAACCAGATGTTTGTAACTCAGCTCATACTACCCTAATTTAAGGAAAACTAGTTGATCGGAATGATAATCACAACTATGAGATCAGTGGAACCACTAAAGTTTTAATTTTTTTTTTCTGTGCATCGCATAGGTGATAAGTTCACTATGCAAAGGGCTGAAGTATAAGACCCCGACCATAAAATGCACATATACACAAGTGTACTTGAAAAATTTCAGTCTCACTTTGGATCCACCAAATTTTTATTTTCTATCTGTTGTTGGAGTAGACAAGAGAACCAAGCAAAGAGAGAACGTTCAATGGAATTTCCTTTGTCCCAGAATATTGCTTAACTATATGCATCACAATTCTCAAGGTTATACATAAGCAATGACATGATACATGAGCCTAATCATTTATGGGCAATTTTTTCAAACCTCTTGAAAGCCTGTACCCACAAGGCCAAGGGATATGCTGGTCAAATCTCAATTATCATCTAACCGTTGGATGACCCTTATATCTAAAGACTTAAAGGCCTAGACAAAAAAGACTCTCACGTTGAACGGTGAGGAAATCCTCGCTTCTTATTGGCCGAAATACGTTTTTTTTTGAGTTTTGTGAAACGAGCGTTTTGGTGAGGACACTTGGCAACGTATGATTGGTTTAAAAATTTCTTAACTTAACGTGTTTGGAATTTTATGGAAGTCCAAATTCGAAATTGAATACCTAGGACTTTTTTTTTCTTTCCAGACGCAGCTTTCCTAACAGGATTACCTAAACTAGAACATACCCAACTTGAAACAATTTCCCAATCCGACTTCTAGTGTCTTGCTGCACGTCTTCTATATAAGAAACCTTCACTGTTTTTCTCCCTTTCCTCATGCAAGCTTATGTTGCAACCGTAACAATAAAACACTAAAAGAAGATGTGAAGAAGTTAGAAATAAAATTTCTGAAAGGTAAATAAACACTCAATTGATAGTAAACAGAGGACAGAGTCACATGTTCAACACGTTGTCCTTAACACAATAGTTGACTGTACGCCTCAAGAATGAGTGATGCCTATACCCTGTGGTCAAGTTGTATCCAGGATAAAACTGCCCGTTGCAAGTATTGTTAGCACTACAATACTTACCCACTCATACGAACTCAACAACAATGGCACAGAAGAAATGAAAATACCACACAGAGGGAGAGAGACGAAAAGAAGAGGATAGTAGCTCTTCTGGACACAAATTAGAATGAAGAAACCAGAAGGTTTATATAGTGGAGAATAGAGATAATCGATAATAATGTGCATTAAGAGTGAATTAAAGAGAATATAATTTTGTAATAAAACCAAAATAAATTTTCACTAATTCAAGATTTTCCAAAATGTTAAAAACAGTTACGCAATAAACTACACATTATGTCGACATAAAAATAAAAACGGAAATAAATAAATCCTCTCCAAGTCATATGCCCCCCACATTAAATACAAAATTTATTTTGATATTAAAATATTTAAATAAATATTTCAAAAGAGTTTTGTCCAAAAAGGTAAGTCTTGTTAACCTATATCCACGGTGCAAGAACGAGCCCGAGTCCAAAACTCAAGCCTTAGTGGAAACAAATATTGTTTATCCCACCCGTTCCACCCACATTGTTTGTCTAACTATCCATAATGGAATAGTTAATAGTGGAGCTCCTCTTTAGTTATACCCTATGTAGAACTAAATGTCATATTTCATTCACTCATAAGAAAATGAGCAAGTGTCCTTAGAGACTCAAAGGTCCATTCCTACTAAGACTACAAAACCGAAACAATAAAACTCAGTTTCTCCAACAATCCCCCACATTAATGAAATATCGATAAAAATCAGAAAAGGGAAAGCGAGAAATACCACTTAGACAAGAGGTGTCTATGAGGTCTTGAATCTTTGCTTAGTGAGAAATTGTCGGAACTACTTGATGGACAGTGAACGCGATGTCTTGAACTGCCATCGTTTGGTGTAATCCGCGATAATAACCACACGTGATATCTCTCTAGGTGTTGTCAAGTTCGTGCCGTTGTGTCCTTTTTGGCCCTGGACAAATCCCGTTTCTGTGAATGCTCTAGAGAATCAGCTCTATTCTCATAGGAAGCGACCCACTTCCACATTCAGATAGGTGAGTTTCATCAAGAGTGTTTACTGCTACACCCCACTTCAATCTTAAATTGAAACTACAGAGGTCATTAAGACTTAATTGAAAGTCATCCTTCACATGCAGTCACACTATCACGTCTACACCATAGGGAAGGGACAGAGAATGAAATTCTCTGATAGAGTTTACCTAGACCCGCCACAAATTAGTTTTCTTATTCAAAACCTTGGCAAGGTTGAGTATCCTTCATGGAAATTGAAGTAATTGTACAAAATAATCTCATTAAATAATATCAATCTAAATCTAAATCTAAATCTAAATCTAATAGTGTTTACCCTATGAACCCACCACAAATTAGTTGTTTCATTCAAAACCTTGCTGACTGGAGACCCTTTGACATTATATTATCTGGAACTTACTAGTTTGTTTAGAGAAGTGAATCTCAATCTAATAACATCCTTTAGACACAAGTTCGTGTTATTATCCAACGAAATATCCGAAGTTTCTAAAAAAAATCGGATTTGTGTCTCAGAAACTGATTCGTGACTCGAAATCTTCCGATTTGGTGCATTTATTGTTATTATCCAACGAAATATCCGAAGTTTCTAAAGAAATCGGATTCGTGTCTCAGAAACTGATTAATGACTCGAAATCATCCGATTTTGTGCACTTAGTGTTATTATCCAACGAAATATCCGAAGTTTCTAACAAAATCGGATCCCTGTCTCAAAAACTGATTAATGACTCGAAATCTTCTGATTTTGTGCACTTAGTGTTATTATCCAACGAAATATCAGAAGTTTCTAACAAAATCGGATCTCTGTCTCAAAAACTGATTAATGACTCGAAATCTTCTGATTTTGTGCACTTAGTGTTATTATCCAACGAAATATCAGAAGTTTCTAACAAAATCGGATTCGTGTCTCAGAAACTGATTAATGACTCGAAATCTTATGATTTTGTGCACTTAGTGTTATTATCCAACGAAATATCCGAAGTTTCTAACGAAATCGGATTCGTGTCTCAGAAACTGATTAATGACTCAAAATCTTCTGATTTTGTGCACTTAATGTTATTTTCCAATGAAATATCTGAAGTTTCTAACAAAATCGGATTCGTGTCTCAGAAACTGACTAATGACTCGAAATCTTCTGATTTTGTGCACTTAGTGTTATTATCCAACGAAATATCCGAAGTTTCTAACAAAATCGGATTCGTGTCTCAGAAACTGATTAGTGACTCGAAATCTTCCGATTTTGTGCACTTAATTCTTATTAGTATCAACTTCTTTGTGTTGTTATCCAATGAAATATCCAAAGTTTATAACAAAATCGAAGAAAAAAGCTTCATTTTTTAGCCCTCTGTTTCATTTGATCTGTATGTGGGAAATAAAAGGATTATTGACCATTGATAAAGGGAAGTAAAATGATCTTTAGCCCTCCATTCCATATTGGATCCGTATGAGGGAAATAAGAGGATTATTGACCATTGATTAAGGGAAGTAAAATGAATGGTAATCCCTCCATTCCATATTGGATCCGTATGAGGGAAGTTAGAGGATTATTGACCATTGATTAAAGGAAGTAAAATTAATGGTAATCAAATATCTAACATGGCTCTTTGTTTTACCACATCTCTTTTCATTAGCCAAAACTGAAAGTTCGAGAAACACAGAAATCCCCAAATTTCCCCCATTCTCTCTTCTCCCGCTCCAAAAATCCCCAAAATTTCGTTTCCCACCAAGATTTTCCGCCAAATCACTCTGAAATTTTAGAATGATTTCAAATCTTAGTTTTAGTGCCCCCCTTCTCTTTTCTCTTTTCTATATAATCCGGTCTCTAGACTTGATTCAATTGTTTCCAAGAAACTTAGGGTTTCTAAGCCTGTATATCTTTCAAATCAATTCTCACAATCGCTGCTCTCTAAGGTGATATCGTGAAAACCTTCTTTTTGTTTATGTTTCACATCATCAATTTATGGTATGAAGATTTGATATTAAGGTTTCAATTTAGTTTTATCAATTTCATGATAATAAGATTTTTTATATTCTCAATTTCAATTTCAGTTTCAGTTTTATATTAATTTCAATTTCAATTTCAGTTTCAGTTTGTTTGAGTTTTGGGTTTTGGGTTTTGCTATTAAGATGTTAGGGTTTTAGTTTATTTGAATGGATTTTGGTTCTGTTACTAAGATTTTAGGATTTATGTTTGTTTTCTGTCAATACCCATCTTTTTACTGTTTTTTCTCTATTTCTATTACAGTTTTTTGGAGATTCATTTGGAAGAATCTTTGGATTTACATCTGAATCTCCTTCTCTATGTAGCATTGATTGATTTTAGTGATATTTGAAGTTTGTTTTCCTTTTCTTATGCAACATTGGTTGGTTTTTCTGTTTCTTCTTGACATGAATTGAGTTAATTTTGTGAACCTATGGGTCTATTATGTTTAGTGGTAGTGTTTGAGGAAATTTGGTTTTGTGATTCTGTTTATTTTGGGTTCTTGTTTTGTTTTTGAAAAGGGGTTTTATTCTTTTGACCTCTTCATTATTTGTTGTTCTGCAACAAGTCATATCGCAAACTTGTCAAAATTTTCTTGTTCTGCAGCTATGAACAATATGATATGCTTGTGTTTAGGTTTCAATGTTCTGTTTATTCTCCTTCATTTACTTATATTTTCTAGTACTGATAAAGTCTACGATTTAATGTTCTTATAGTTTTTCTCTGTGTTGAATGCAGATGGATACTATTGAAGCCTCTAATAGTGTGCATACAACTGTTTCTTCACCACAAACTAGTGATCCTTCTTATTCTTCTTCAGCGACTGAAACTAATGTTGTTTATAAGCCAAAGTTGATGGTAACGGTTAATTTGTATGGGAGACCTGTAGGTGACAATGCAGACAAATTAGCTACTCGGGATGGCAAACTTGTCCGTGCCTACTGTCCAGTCAAATATGTGGATTGGAGGCAGGTTCCGGATAACATCAAAGAAGATGTGTGGTTTAAGTTGTTGGTATGTAATCTATAGTTTCTTTCTTTTTCTTCTATCCTGGTTTTATGAATGAATGGCTTGATGAATCTTGTTGATTTTCTGACTAGAAACTTGTTTATTTCAGCAAGAATTCGAGTTCAATGTGCCAAATCATTTAGCCAAGATGATTGTTATGGGGTCTCTTCCACAGAAGTTCAGGACATATAAACATGATCTAAGAACTGGTCTTCCTAGGAAGGTCACTATGCAAGAGAAGTTAGATGCACTTCCTGTTGATTTTGACTCGGATTATTGGAAAAATTTTGTCGAGAATGAGAGCATACCTGGCATTAAGGAAAAACATGCCAAATATTAAGAAAATCAAAAGAAGAGGACTATACATCACACATGTGGTCGAGAGTCATATGCAAATAAAATCCACAAGCTCGTAAGTACATCATATTGCACTTTGACACTAGTTTAATGTTAATTGTTTATACTTATCCATATAATGTATGTACAGGCTGTAAAGGAAGGTTTGGTAGCTGAGGCTGCACGAGGGCTTGCTTGGATGGATGGCCATGTTGGGAAAGATGGAAAAGTAAATCCTTCGACTGTTGAGAAATATGTGAGTATAGTTGGCCAGGTTGAATGAAGCTCGTAGTTTACCTATTTACTCTGAAATTAACACACGTTGTTCAATGTATGTTAATAGGAGCAAGTAAAGGCCGCTAGAGCTAGGAGGCAAGAGATAATTGATGCAGGATTGGTATCCGCTTTAGACTATGAGAATGATGAGATTGATGAAGTATTTGGACCTGACAAATGCAGAGCTGGTTTGTTGGGTTATTCTCCACTTGTCTCGAAGAAGAGAGCCTTATACGCAAGTGTTGCGACCGTGGTTATGGCTGCAAACACAAACCCAACAATTAATTCGCCAAGGACTGATCATATGGTTGAGGCTCTACTGCCAAAGCATACTGAACTAATCACTAATGTGAGCATTTACAAGTTCTGCTTTTGATTATCATTATATCTTAATGCTCATGAAATATGAATCAACTAGGATAGTTCATTAGTTAGTGCGATTATATTTCAAAGGATAGATGCATGATAACTTTTGGATGGTACATATATGTTTTTATTTATCATTACATCTTAATGCTCATGAAATATGAATCAACTAGGATTGTTCATTAGTTAGTTGCGATTATATTTCAAAGGATAGATGCATGATAACTTTTGGATGGTGCATATCAAATACTAGCATTTCTGTATGTTTTCGTGGATGCTTTGAAGATACATATAGTGTTGTACCTTTCTTTTTCCTTGGGACATCCTTTTGATATAAATGTGTGAATGTTTGTACTAGATTGTAGGTATACTAGTGGTACATATAAAACACTAGCATTTCAAATTGTATGTTTTGGTGGATGTTGTACCCTTTTCTTTTTTCCTTGGGACATCCTTTTGATATAAATGCTTAAATGTTTATGGATTGTAGTTATTATTCCCAAGTGGCAAACCTAATTTGTGTTCTTATGTGGCCTCTATTTCAAACGAGTAATCCAAACAGACTCGAATTTCTGCCAGAGCAATAGAGCAAGGGCACAAAAATTAGGCTTATTTTTGAAACACTTAATAAAAAATCTGTATGCAAGTTTCCTCTTATACTCTTGCACGTACTTAAGCTTTAGGGGGGGGGGGGGGGTGCTTTCTTATTTAGGGTATTCACTGCCTTGTAAAAACCTGTGTTTTTTTTTGAGTATTGATTGCATATATGTAGCTGTCATTATCCAATAACTGTTTATGTTTGTATATGCTGATGACAAGTCTTCTTTAGCAGTCAATTTTTCTGTTGATGAAAATTAGTATTACAACTTTATTTACATGTTAGTCTCTTATCTGTTGTAGGTGACACAAGCAATTAACTCTTTTCTATGTTGTTATAGGTTGTGCTGCAAGTTATGGCAAAACAACAAAAAAACCAACATTTTGCCAGCACAAACCCAGCTGGTGGTGGTGTTGAAGATCCTAATGGAAATCAATTTGTGCGCCTTTACAAGAGAAAAAGGGAAATTGTTGACACAGGTTATGTTGTGTATGGCATAGATGGAGAACATTGTGAGGGACTCTTAGTGCAACCAGAAGAGAGAAAGGTATGTCTTGAAACCATCGAGGATGGTAACTGTGTTGTACCTGACAGTCCTCAAGGTGATCGCTTTTATTTGAAAGAGTATGTTGCAAATGAATCAGTAATTTGGCCCGTGTCTCGTATCGAGTTTGTGGATTCTACCCATGAATGAAAACTTCTTGAGTAACTACTTTTTGTGAAGTGGAAACACTTTATGGAGTCTGCCCATGAATGAAAGCTTCAATAAATATTTTTTGTGCAGTGAAAACATATCCTTATTGGAGGAGCACACTTTTTGTGAAGTGAAAACTTCTTTAGTACCTATCTAATTTTTCAGTCTGTAATTTGTAATGTAACTATTGGGTAACTACTGCTCCTTTGTATATAATCATTATGGTTCTTAATATATATATTTTATATATCCAGTGTTCGATTCTTTAAATTGTAGCTTAAAAAGTAATTTTATGGGTACTGAATATTGTCAGTCCCGACGACCGAAAACCGTCAGTTCCGGCGACCGGAAACTGTCATCAGTTCAGGCGACCGGAAACTGTCAGGCCGGAAAAGTGCCATTTGCTAGGTATCATACCTAACAAATTTTCTAACAGAAATAATGTTACAAACGTCTAGAACCAAAAGACACATGTCATTTGTCTATTGGTCATTTTAATAGTAATAGAAAGAGTTAGTAACGGTTGTAACATAATATTTGCATTACAAAGTAAATATTAAGAGTAAAATATAAATAGTTATGATAAATATTGTAATTAACTTAAAGTGTTAGTCTATTTAATTTTCCTAATAGATTAAAAGAGTGAGGCAAAATTCTCACACATTATATTACTCCCTATCAATAACCATTTATTTTAGTAAGGGAAATTAGCTTCTATTTTTTTGTAATGCTTTTTTTCAATAAGGAAATCCTAGATTTGGTGTAGTGACCATCAAATATTTAACCAGAAAATATAAATAA
The DNA here is from genome assembly GCF_003573695.1 of Papaver somniferum. NCBI lineage: Eukaryota > Viridiplantae > Streptophyta > Magnoliopsida > Ranunculales > Papaveraceae > Papaver > Papaver somniferum. Next base: position 17,507,322 of record NC_039366.1, read on the forward strand.
AAACCCATTGTTCTAAATCAAATAAAACCCATATGGAAATGAACGAACCCATGTTCGAAAAGAAAATATGAATAAAAACCCATGTTCCAAATCACATAAAACCCATATGAAAATGAATATGGATGAAAAATTATACCTGAAGATGATGATAATTCTAAAAGAAGCTTTTAGATCATTTGAAAAAGATGGAAAGATGAGATGGGAGTGACGATGGAGATAGAAATTAGTGGATTTGTTGAGAGAGATAAGGAGATATCAGTTGAGAATAGATCCAGAGTTTGGTTCCTCATCTCCCATCTCTGCTTTTGACGGAACAAACGAAGAAAAATGAGAAAGGAAATGCAATTTTCTGATGTAAAGCTTCGAGGGCATTTTTGTCGATTTAAGCGAATCAGGCGTTTGAGCGTGCGACTTAGCAGCATTTCCGCGCCTGACTCCATAGGGCCTGAGTCAGGGGCTAGGTTCGACTCAGATGCCGAGTCAGGAGTTGTCAAATTTACAAAACACACAGTCTGACTGCTGACTCGGCGCGAGTCAGGTGTTGACTCAGACCCAGACGCCGAGTCAGCTGCAAACAAACAAGGTGTTACTTATCTGAGTCTCTGAATCGTTTTTTTATATTTTTCCTAGTGGTTGGAATGTTTGATTGTTGCGTACATTTCATTCTCATGTATCATCCACTGCTCTCCATTAGCCTTTTCCTATAACAACCCTTTATCCAAAAGGATGGATTAATTTGTGAAAAATGAATTTTTTGGGTTTCCCAAGCTGGTCATAGGCCCCTGAGGTATCTGCTTAGCCCAAGAGAAACTCACTTATATGCAGTTGGAAAGAGGAGAAAACATACTCAGTAGAAGCTGTTTCTGGAAAGCATGTTCAAGCAGTTTGAAGTGAGTGGGATTTCCTTCGTCCCACTAACTCAATCCTCATGAGAAGCCTTTGACCTGTGCAGTAGAAGCTGTAACTCCAGTGAAACGAGCTATCAAGTGAATCAACTTCTTTACGATTGATATGCTTAGTTTGTGGTTGAGATGTATATATGTACTTGGTTTAAATAAATAGCCTATTCTTGTGATTTGATCTTAAAACACCAAAATTTATTTGTATCTTAAGATGCTTTTGTAGGTATTACCCCATTGTAAGAAATGTTAATGTTTGGGGTAAGCTCATGCTTATACATAAGCAAAGACACGATTCATGACCCTTGTCATTTATAAGCAATTTTTCAAACCTCTCGACAGACTGTATCCCCAAGCCCAAGTGATATGCTGGTCAAATCTCAATTATCATCTGACCGTTGGATGGCCCTCCCCTCTTATATTATATATGTATGCCCTAAAAGCATTAGGTCTCCTCTCTTTAAAGATAAACTCAGCCGCCACGCCAGTAAGCTCAAAACTTTCTGTTTGCTCATTTTTTTTTTCTTCCTTGCTTAGATCTGAAAATTTTCTCTCTACAAAATTGTTTCTGAACAATGGTTTGCTCAAAAATCATGTTATCTCTTGGTAATCTGAACATCATTCTTACTACTACTTCCCCCATAATTCCTATGAAACTGCCCGAAGAAGAAGATGAAAACCCCTTTCTTGTTTTTGATGAAGATTCACCCACACAATGATTTCTCCTCTCAAAACAAAGTTTTAATCCTTAATCATTTCCTCCTAGAATAATGTTGTGTCACTGCTAATTTCCACCAACCTTCTGTTCACTCCGGTAAATTATTTAAGTTTATATTTTCTAAGGTTTTTAGTTTTCACTGTATTACTTAGTCTGTTGTTTGATAGTATAATCGAATCGTCAACATGTTGGATTTTACAATGATGCAGGCAACCCTTAGGGTGATAGACTATCCAATCATCTTTTCTCAATTAGGTGATCAAATCGAGAAGTAGGGAGTGTAAAAATTTTTGACCCTTGCACGTCGAGAAATATCACTGTTCGGGTGTATGGTGCTGCTGCGGATCGGCCAGTAGCAAGGTAAACTCTTCCTTTTCCTGATTTACATTTTTTTAGGGGGTTTAATGTATAATTACTTGTTCTATTTATCCAATATAGTTTGATTTTAGAGTTTCCTTAAACTTTGGTGGTGCTTATGCGCTTTATTAATGAATTGATGTTAATCTGGCCCATAATTTGTAGATCTTGAGCTTAAGATTAGGTTGTCATTTGATATATGCACGGCAGAAAAATTATCTTTCACAAGGGTTTTGGTTATTTAGTTTGGGTTCTGAATCTGAATTGCTTAATTTGGGAAAGGTTTTAAAAATTATTTAGTCCATTATGGTACCGTGATCAAGATTGTCTTCCTTTGTATACCTTTACATTAAGAAACAATGCCTCTCGTCTCTTTCTTTAGCATCCTTGTATTGTGTGAATTAGAGCTTAATAGATTAGAGGTGAAAGATGCTGCTCATTTCTTTGTGTTTTTATGCACTGATTAGTTTAGAATAAATGTTGAAGAGTATGCTGTTTTATTAGTCTTTTCTTCTTGACAAAACAAGTCTAACCTTATCTTGAATGTTTTGAATTGCAGAACCTTAAGTGACGACGTTATACCCAAGGAACTATCAGATGTCAGCAACAGGGAGCATGAGAGCAAATGATGATGGAGTGTATATGTTTACAGATTGATGTGGGACTTGCGAAGCCTCTGCAGCAACTTCTCAGATCTCAGTGGCGTTGTGATCCTGACTCGTGAGATTATCCTTTTCAATAACAATAAGCTGTGTGCGCAAGAATTTAAGTGACGAGGCGAGGAGAATTAAACTCTTGCCTCATCTATTTATAGATGTGACAAAAGGTCTTGGCTAATGCCACAACAATTATGCAGTGAGGCTAAAAGCTACCTATTGCAGCATTATTTATATATATGTGGCAATGTAGTGCGGCAATAGACTCATTTTGTTGTAGTTAGTGGGGTTGTGATCCTGACTTGTTCAATGACAGTAATCCAGAGGCTATGTCTGCAAGAATTTAACTTGCAAGGGGAATGAAACTCGATGCTGTGACATGGGGGACACTTAGACATGGGCATTGTAGCAAGAGCCAGCCTTGCTAGCTTTGGAGTTGGTGATGCTGAATTGGAACTGCAGACTTAAACTGATCATACCTCTTTGATTTGTGCAGACTACTTTAATTAATTAACAATCAATTACATTCAGAACAGAAAACAAGCTAAAATATGTTTGTAACTTTGCTCATACTCCTAAAATAAGGAGAACTAGTTGATCGGAATGAGAATTTACAGCAATGAGATATCTCAAGTCTACTGAACTTTTCTCTGATACCACACACAAACCGGAGTCGTTACTATGAACGGAGTCTTCCCGGTGATCTAAGGTATTATTTTCTACTACAATTAACTCATGAATCTGTTCAATATAATCCTTGTTTCAATTAGTTCATTTCCACTAATTAAGTTTAAAATGTTGTAAGGAAATCTACGTATTTGAAAAGAGATGATCATGATGGAAACAAGTGATAAACATTGTTTTTGAATAATCACCATTGAATTGTTATAGTTAAATTACGGTTAGGGTTTAGTGTATAGAATTCAAATCACAAATTGTAAATTGATTCTAATTAGAGGATTTCATTTAGTGTGAAGGGAAGAAAGAGGGCAGAATTCGTAGCGTTTGGGTTGATGTTTGATGATAATGTTTTCCTGCCAAAATTTTCACCCTTTTTCAACACTCAATCTGCATCTTGCTTATATGTTTTTTCCAGATACAAATAATAAAAAAAAAAAAAAAAAAAACCGCCTGGCGAAGTACTACAATCCTCTTGAGGAATCTGAGAAGCACAAGGTTGAAAATGAGGTGATTTCCTCAAATTCTTTCAATCTACTTTTTTCATTTTGATTGTATCTCGGTTTTGAGTTTGATTTCACCTTACAGTACACGAATTTCGTCGAGGTTGGTAGTTCTTCGGTGTTATTATAATTACACATAGTTTGCCGTATCCTGATTTCCTTTACATTTTGTTTGAACAAGTATGAACTGAAGGGATTTTTGCTTGTTCTTCTACCTAAGATACAATCTACATCTTCATCAAAATCATACTGCAATACCCAATTCAAAAAGTTTGAATGCTTAAGCTCCCTGCTCTGAACATATTAGAAGACAAGATACATTCATTTACCACTTTGCAACTGTATATCTGATGCCTTCTAGGTTCTGTCTAGAATTGGATTGATTTTCTGCCCATGTCAACCCCAGAATCATTTATGTGATGCTGATTGTACGGAGTGCATGCCGATCTTTGTCCCTGTCACATGTTGTCTACTGAAAATGCTTGCGAACTTAAGCGCAAAAAGTTGTGATATTGGCTAAAGATCGTTGCTGTTTTCTCCGTCTTTTCTCTTTAGTGCCATTTATATTTTCTATCTAGTTTGTCTTGGTTGTTAGTTTTATTTACTGTCATTAATGGGTAAGAGAAATATGTGGCATGCTTCCAATATACACTCTTTTTTTTTTTTTTACCTTTCTCAAGTTCTCCTTCAACTTCCCCTCTGGTTAATAAAGAATTTACTTTATTGGTTAGAGAATTTTCTTTACTGGATAGTTTATTGCACATCTGTTGCGTAGAATTAAGTATTGATTGGTTTTTGCCGTAGGTCAATGATAAAGCAATGTTGCTACATTCAATTCCAGCACTCCATCATGTTTGGAACCAGGAAACAGTTTCATCTTCTGTGAGCAGATATTATAGAAGTCAAAAAAGGTCAAGGAAGATAAGTGTAACAGGTAAAAATCTGAGAGTTAATAATAGTTGTAAGGAATTGTTACTTGTTGGATTGGTCAAGTCACTTGGTGGTGAGAGTTCTGTTGGAAAAAGCTGAAATTGCTCCAGCTTCTGTTTTTTGATTCTGGGGCTTAATTTATACTTGAAGTTGTCCTGACAGAAGTTTTAAAGGAAGTCAAAGAGTGAAGTTAAAGAGATTGGTGTGCATCTTTTCGTTTTAAATACTACACCTATTAACTTGCAGAACACGTTTGAGAAGTTACAGAAAGTGAGTTTAGGTCTTCCAATGGCATACATACCTCCACACAAAAGGCAGTCTAAGGATAATGATAATAGTCCTGTTCCAACACCTTCATTGCTTGTTCCTGATCAGTTCAAGAAAATCTCATACTTGGGGTCTTCAGTTGGTTCTGGATCAAAGATGAAAAATGATACTGCTCCAAATGTTAGAAAAATCATTTACGCGAAAGATGCCATTTCTAAATGGTTTATAGAAGGTGGTTCTACATCTGATGCTGATCAGCTTCCTGCACATTCAGTTCGGATGGAACCTTTTCGCCGTCTCAAGTCACTTCAGTGGAAACGCTGGGGAGAACCATTTGTTTTGGCTTCCGACTCCCTCGACTGCAGAGGATTTGTGCAAAGTACTCCCTGGGTATCCATAACTGAGAACATACGGTCTGAGCTACTTGCTTCTTTTGGAAATCTTAGAGAAGAGATGGGTTCGGGAGAGGTTGGAGCATTACTAAAGCCTATTTTCGTAATCAGAATTGGTAAAATTCTCTTTCATGGAAAGAACTTTTCAGGAGGTGTAACTAGTAGGGCAGCTGCCGAATCTTATTTCAGTCACGTCGGAAAATCATTTTGGACAAACCTTCCTGATTCTTACATGGAATTTATTCTTGCTACAGTTATTCCAAAAATCAGAGTTGATTCTGAGCACACCAAGGAGTACTACCATGTGAAGGTATTTGACAAGTGCAACCCTGAATCATCTATTTCAATCAAATGCCGAGTTATTTCCGGACACCTTAAAATACACAAGATTGAGCTCAACCAGAAGAGGTGCCTAGTAGTGGATGTATCTTGCCTTGATAAGGATTTGGACCTGAGATTGATGTTATCCACCAAGAGGGGATTGACAACGTCAGTGAAGGGCGATGCTGAGAAGTTAACTAGCTTAAGGCAATTGGTTGAATGTCCAACATTGGATTCTAATGTGAAAGGTGGTTTGAGATGGGCAATGGGAAAGAAGTACTCTTCAGATGGTAGATATACGGTTGTAGGTGTTTGGCACACAAATGTGCGGAGTTTTAAGAATTCACAGCTGAAGCTCAGGCTTAGAAATGCAGACCGATTCGATTTCTGGGCTTCCGAAGGTGAAGTTGGCAAGGAAGTAACTCTTGAATTAACAGGGATCAACGATTCGCTAATGACTGGGACGGTTGAAATGGAACATACCATTGCAGTCCTTCAAGAGACTCTAAAATTGGTATGGGATCATTTCTTGAGCTGTGACCTGTAAATGCATGTTTTTACTTGTTAGTGGCAATACTAGTGCACTAATCAGTCGTTGTCCTGTTAGATGCTCCAAAAAGATCTGTCTCTTTCTCTATTGTATGCAACTCTGGTAAATCTTTAGAATAAGGAGCGAGTCAGCTTTTTGTATTTTGCTAGCTTGAAATCAGAACTTGGTACTTCTTTGCTGAGCTTTAAGCTTTGACTGTGACTGTGTATGCTTATTGCATAGTTCCTTGAGCTTAAATGAACCTTGGTGTTTTAACTGGCATATATAAAAAATGCTGCAGATCAAATAAGATTTCATATATATATAAATGCTTGAATGTTTTGGTGTTTTAACTTGGAGAAATGTTTTCATTTTCTCGATGGCTAGTGCTGGTATTATCTTTACTTTGCAAAGAAATGCTAGATGTAAATCCAGAAAGGAGGAGTTACACAAGCAAAAACTTGTAACCCAATCCAATTGCACATGAGTGAATTTCTCACACTCCAATTGCACATGAGGCAAACCCAACAATTTCTAACAGCGGCATTTCGTGTTCTAAGACAAAGCTTAGGGAACCAAAAGGATTCCTCAAAAAACTAAGCTCTCATTTTGAACGAATGGTCTTTTACGGAGAGTATAAATGAAACCATCAAAACTGAATGCAACAATCAAACATTTCAACCACAAGGCAAAATATAAAAATCGATTCAGAGACAAGTCTGAATATTTGCTTAAAACGTTACATTAACGTTCAAAGTTCAACTATGAAACCAGAAAAGATGTGTCAAGTAAAAAGAAAGCATCTGAAAGTAACCGGAGAAACCTACAATTCATAAACCACTGCATAATAATTTGAAAATGCAAGTTTTGCTATTTACGTCAGTTTACAAAATCCACAAATCAAAGAGGTATGAGTGAGTGATCACTTTAAGGGCTGCAGTTCCAATTCAGGAGCATCTCTTTAAGGCTGCACTTTGAGTGAGGTAATTGTTTAATTCCCCTCGTCCTGTCACTTAAATTCTTACGCACGCAGCTTATTGTTATTGAAAGGCATAACCTCACGAGTCAGGATCACAATGCACTGAGGTCTGAGAAGTTGCTGCAGAGGCTTCAAAGATTGCTCAGAGTCAGGATCACAACGCCACTGAGGTCTGAGCAGTTGCTGCAGAGGCTCCACATCGATTGTTAAACATCATTTGCTCTCATGCTCCCTGTTGCTGACATCTGAAAGTTCCTTGGGTATAGGGTTGTATCAAACAGTCTTCAGCATTTATTCTAAACTAATCAAATGAGTAGCATGGTGGTCTCTAATCTACAGTACAGTCTGATTTACAGAACAAGGATGCTACAGAAAGTAATGAGAGACATTGTTTCTTAATCTAAAGGTATAAAAGGCACAGAATCTTGATCCCAGCACCAAAACAGACTAAATAACTTCAAACATTTCCGAAATTAAGCATATCAAAACCCAAACTACAAAAACCCATGTGAAAAATAATTTTTTCCTACATACTGTATATCAAATAACAACCTAATCTTAAGCGGATCTTCAAATTATAAACAATTGAATAGATAGAACAGGTAATTATACATTAAAAACCCTAAAAAAAGAAAAAAGGAAAAAGTAAAGGGAAGAGTTTACCTTGCTACTGCTTGTACGTTTCCACAAAAAATGAGGGTGTTCAATTCTACCACACAAGAAGAGGGACAGGATCGTGTCCTTCTCTACTGGTCGATTCGAGTGTGGATTTGGAAATAGATCAGTAGATATTCTCACACCTGCAATTTTCTGCATCATTGTAAAATTCATCATGTTAGAAGCATTCGATTGTACTATCAAACAACCATCTAAGTAACAAAAACTAAAAACCCTGAAAAAAATAAAGAAAGAAAATTAAAGAGTTTACCTCCATCAACCAATGATTGATGGCAACTAACAGAAGCGAAAGACTCTTTGACAAGGATATGTTCATCAACCAAAAAATTATTTGGGTGAAATGTATTCCTGTTTTTTTTTTGTGCGCATACAGATGTATCCCGTTTTTTTCACTTTTACAAATGTACCCCAGTTTTGACCGTTTTTTTTTTTGAGAAAACGGTTAACGGAAAGTTATTCTCCATGTCGGCAGTTAAGTCATGTTAAAAAGACCTTCCAGCCCCTTAAATCGGTTAGTGTACCGGTAAAAGAGAAGATCTCCAACCTGTAGGTTTTTCTAAAGGGTTGAATCTCATACCCGTGAAATTCACATAACACTAGTAGTCATGAGTATTTTACTTGAGAGGGAGATGTATTTCATGGCATTGGGTGTTTTATGTGTTGCTTCAATGACTGAAGCTTAGAAGCTGCTAACATGCTTGATTACGAAATCTCGCCTACTAGCCAATGCTGCTGCTTGACAGCATCAATCCATGGGAATCAGGGATGATTCAAGTGATCACTAATAAGCAAACGACCAATTTTAAGATTTGTATAATAGTTCTTTTACTTCGATGTTACCTTCTACGTCTCGTTGTCATAAATGATTTTGTGATGTAACTGCCAAATTACCACATTATGTAGATTGTAGCTCTAGAAATCAAAGAAAATAGCAATTAAGTCAAGAAATGAAATGTCTTGATTTTCAAATGAATGTGGTGGTACCAACATAGCAAAAAGTTGACGCTCTTACTAACACGCATGGCAGGAGTACGTACACTAGCAATTATGTTCACTGTTGTTGCTACGGTACGCATGGCAGGAGTACGTACACTAGCAATTATGTTTACGACCGTGACTACCTCCCAGTCCTGCACGACCACGGGTTTGAGCACCTTCAGTTGGAGCAGCTTCAGCGCTCGATGAAGCTCGAGTTCTTTTACCCGTCTTTGATACTGCCACCTTGGGCTGATGCCTCTTCGTGACTTTCTCCCCAAACTGGGCAGCATAATCTTCGTTATCCATATTATCAACTAGATCTCTAGCCTCTCTGATCTTCTCAGCTGGCATGGGATCTCCGCTCTTCAGGCATGCAGTTAACATTTTGGAAACACGCTTGAACCTATTCACCTGTTTTTTATACGTAATGACATAACATCAAATGGTAATCACCTAAGATTTATAGGAATAATATAAAATGAACAAAAATATAAGAACACGCACCAGTCTATCATAACCAGCTGGTTTGTCTTTGATGATACAATTATAACTTGAACCCGCCGCAGTAGTGTTGGATTTGATTTCACGGATAACCAAAGGATGTGATACCTTGTTATACCAACTCATATAGTCTGGAGAATTTTCATCACCTCGGGTGGTTCGTCTACCAGTGTCGATAATGAAGTCATTCCTCTTATCCCAGTTATCAAGAACAGTAGGTGGGCCTGTGTGAACAATCGTGAGATTATCACCACTAGAAGAGCACAACTCCAACTCCAATTTGTAGTAATCCCCCATTTTCTCCACAGGTTGCTGTTGTATATACCCGTGTTGTCGCATCACCCTAGAGGGGTTATACATCACATATCCTGTAGGGTGCCACAACGGTCCAAAATAAAGGGACAAGTCCGACCGAACATTTATATGCCCATTGGATCGATCTTCCTTGTATGGATCAAAGCATACGTCCGAGGCCTTCAATTGGTCCAAAATCTCCCTCATGCGAATCAACTGCTGCTCTTTTTTCCTAGAACGGTTTTCAAATATATACTTTGTTCCTCTAGGAGTACCTTTGCACCACCCCGGGTTCTCTCCGGCCAACTTCAGGATAGGGAAGTGGTCATAGATCCATGCCTATCTACATAAGAAACCAAGTTTTAGTAAATAGATTGTGTATATTCGGTAGTAATTTCCAAACTGTATTTCCGATTATATATAATCGGAAATAAAACTGAATACCTATCCGCCGAATACCAAACATTCGGAAATATAGATGGGTCATATCCTACCGAATATGAGTCATTTGGAGTTCAGTAACCTATAGTTTTTTTGGCCTGTATATTCGGTAGTAATTTCCAAACTTTATTTCCGATTATATATAATCGGAAATACAATTAAGTACCTAGCCACCGAATAACAAACATTCGGAAAATAAGATGGATCAATTCCTACCGAATATGCGTCCTTTGGAGTTCAGTAACCTCTAGTTTTTCTGGCCTGTATATTCGGTAGTAATATCAAAAACATATTTCCGATTATATATAATCGTAAATAAAACTAAGTACCTAGCCACCGAATAACAAACATTCGGAAAATAAGATGGATCAATTCCTACCGAATATGCGTTCTTTGGAGTTATGAATATGCGTCCTTTGGAGTTATGAATACGCATCATATGTATTGTCTACCGAATAACTATAGAGTGAGTTATAGAGTTAAAGAAAAAACCTGCAATAGAGCCACGTTCCCGGAAACTTGGTAGGTTCCTAGCCTCGACGCCTTTCTCAACTCTTCCATCAAGAATGCTAGGCATGTCGTGCCCCAAGAATAGTCACCGACTTCATGGAGAGGATCCACAAGTTGTATAAGGTTGGCGTTGATCCGGTTGCCAGAAGTATTGGGGAATATGACACATCCCAATACACAGAGGAGATATGCAGTGGCAGCGTGGTTCACTTGCTCATCAGTTAACGTTCCGTTCTTTTCCTTCTCCAAGGTGCCTCGGAACATATTCATCAAAGCTGTAATGTTGATCTGTCTTGTTCTATAACTGGCATGCCTCCTAAACTCTGCTGTTGTTGTCTCTTCATCCCAACCTAAGCACTTGTTAGTTAGAGAATAAAGTTGTGCCCAACTTAACTGCTTTGTGTAGTTAAACTTCACAGCTGTGCCTTGGTCGGGAAGGTTAAGAATCTGCACAACATCATCCGGGGTGATCGTCATCTCCCCAAACGGCATATGGAAAGTATCGGTCTCAGGATACATTCTCTCCACGAACGCCGATATGGCCACATGATCATGTTCCAACAATGAATTCTCGGCGGCATTAGCTAACCCCGAGTTGGCAACAATTGTCTTGAACCTTTCACATTCACCGGATAAAGGCCACGCAAGCATTTTTGTTGGTGCGGCGGTAGGTTTGAGTAGACGGACCGCATCTTGATGATCCTATTAAAGTACATAAAAAAATCTTTAATACAAGTATTACGATATAACACATAGACAATACATTAATAAAGAATAGTAATTTTATTACCTCGGTTTCATATATTTCTCTGGCCCATGAGTCTTTGTATCCAAATAGCAATTTTCCTCCATCCGCTGGTAGTCCAAGGATTGTGCCTTCTGGAATACCCTTCTTCTTCAAGTGCTGAGGGACAAGATGTGATGCTTTCTTAGCAATATCCTTCCTTACAACATCTTTTCCTTTTTTGGCTTTTTGGGTACCACTTGGTTGTCCTTCTTCTTCTACTCTTGCCACTGGATCAACTGGTTCAACACTTGGTCCTGCACTTTGTTGAGCGGCTTGTTCAACACTTGGTCGCACCCCTTGTTCACTGCCTTGTTGTTCAACAGTTGGTTGCACTCCTTGTTGACTGCTTTGTTCTTGTTCGCTTTGTTGAGCACCTGAATTATCTTTGGCACTCCTTTCCCTCCTAGCACTAGCTGTCACTTTCTTCCTCACTTCTCGAATTTGTCTAAACAACAAAGAAAGGAACAATATTTACAAACTATACAATCGGAAGACCAAGTATGGAAATATAACCCGAATGTACACATTCGGACGTAAGAAGACACATATTGTTCCCGAAGACAAAACAATCGGAAGCTAACTAAACATATTTGCAACCGAATATACATCAATTGGAGTTCAGAAGCTGTAAATTTTTCATCCTACACAATCGGAAGACAAAGTGCACATCTATAACCCGAATGTACAAATTCGGAAGTAAGAAGACACATATTTTTTACGAATGAAAAACAATCGGAATATAACTAAACATGTTTACAACCGAATATTCATCAACTGGAGTTCAGAAACTCTAAAATTTTATCCTACACAATCGGAGGTAAAAAACATTATATTATCTTCCGAATGAATACTGGCCCCAAAATGAGATTTTTCCTATATCAGAAATTTTGAGATTTTTTCAATATATACATTCGGTAGTGAGTGTTCTTCCGAATACTTTCTGTCTACTTTAATATATTCGGTAGCCAAAAAATTCATTAAACTACCGATTATTAGCAGTTTGTATCCAGGAAGATATGGCCATCAATATTCGGCAGATAATCATCAAATCTTTCTCCCGAATACTGTCGATGTTCTTGAAAAATGAAGAACACGACTACATTCGGAAGTAAATGAACATGCATATCGTCCGAATCTGGATAAATAACCGAAAACCCTAGAAATTTTTTTTCTCGATTAGACGAATTAAAGCGAAATAAACCCCAAAAATGATAGATTCTTACCTAATTGGGGCCATTTGAAGTTGACGAAGTGTTTGAGTCTCGGAATCGCCACCACCGACTACATTGCCGGGTACTTGTTCTTCGCGTTTTTCTTCATTTGCAGCAAGAATTTCTTTATTTCTTGCTAAAATTCCAATGTTTGGATCGACACCCCGAGCAACATTTTTGGTTCTAGGTCTGTGGGTTTCATTTCTCTTATCCATTGTTTTATAACCGAATCGACGATGTTTTGATTTTACGATTCGCGGCGATGTTTCGGTTGAATGAGGAAAAAAAAAATTTCTTCCACAATCGGAAGATAATATGAAACCGGAAGAAGAAGAGTTGAAATGAGTAGAATTGTTTTTGATTTGGTTTTTATACAGTTTTACCAGAAGGGCATTTATGTAACTTCAATATCATATAGGGGTACCCCTTAACTAGAGTCTTTGGCTGGGTATAAATTGATGGCCCCTAAATCCTTTGGGGTGGCCCCTAAAAACGCCAGGATATTTTGAGAATCACAGTTTAATTATTCAATTCGTAATTTTGATAACATAACTAACAAGAACTGCAAATAATGAAATTAAGAAATTTCACTCGTATCTATCCACAGATACATAGATAGGATACTGCGATTTGGAGAACAAGAATCTGAGGACTATTACTGGACCGAACACACAACAAAGATATTATATTTAACCTGAAGACGTACAACTTTACAAAACCAACTTCATTGTTGAACCCATTAACGTCTTTCTGGACACCACAATCACTAGCTTGCTTTATCTCGGTCTTCTAATTTCTTCCCCATCTGGTTGCAACCAACTCAACACTTTCCATTGTACCAGGAACAAACAAATCAAACCATTCCAAAAGTCCGACCACAACATATTAACCTTCCATTTCCTGCCTCTCTAGAATTCTTCTTTCAGGCAATTCGTCGAACAACTTGTGTGCAGTTTTATGTTCGTCTCAAGGTATTTTTAAGACTGATTTGGGCTGCTCCTTATAGCTTTCTTGACCTGAAAACACTAGATTCATCCACACCACACATTCATGATCATTTATGTACCCTAAAAACAACTTAATCTAGACCAAACATCGACCTAAAACCATTGGAAAAGTGGCCACTCAGAGCTGTTTTTCAGGCATAAAATCAGTGCAAAAGTGAAACAAATCTGAACCCAAATCAGCATATGCTTCGAATTCCCGTGCTGGTGCTGATTTCTGATACCCTTTTTAACCTCTCGAAAATAATTACGAAATCACAGCAGCAAATCCTTGGCACATAATCACCAGTTTCACTTTTTAGTTTAGTTGGTCGAGAGATAAAGAACAATACGTCTGTCACCAACCTCATCTCTACTTCTCAGTACAACTCCAATTTCACGCCATGAATGTCCCTAAGCTCCCACCAACAGATGTGAAAGAAAACTAGAACGCCTTCTCCTTGATTTAAGAAATGCAACTTTCTTTTGTTTTGAGAAAGTATAGAAAGTGCTGAACCTAAACGGACATAACTATAATTTGACATTAAACATCTCATCTCGGTCAACGAAAAACCTACAGGTTGGAGATCTTCTCTTTTATCGGTACACTAAGCCATTTAAGGGGTTGGAAGGTCTTTTTAACATGACTTAACTGCTGACACGGAGAATAACTTTCCGTTAGCCGTTTTCTCAACAAAAAAAAGATCAAAAGCGGGGTACATTTGTAAAAGTGAAAAAAACGGGATACATCTGTATGCGTTTAGGAACATATCCAAGTTTGCGTTTAGGAGAAAAACGGGATACATCTGTATGCGCACAAAAAAAAAACAGGAATACATTTCACCCAAATAATTTTTTGGTTGATGAACATATCCTTGTCAAAGAGTCTTTCGCTTCTGTTAGTTGCCATCAATCATTGGTTGATGGAGGTAAACTCTTTAATTTTCTTTCTTTATTTTTTTCAGGGTTTTTAGTTTTTGTTACTTAGATGGTTGTTTGATAGTACAATCGAATGCTTCTAACATGATGAATTTTACAATGATGCAGAAAATTGCAGGTGTGAGAATATCTACTGATCTATTTCCAAATCCACACTCGAATCGACCAGTAGAGAAGGACACGATCCTGTCCCTCTTCTTGTGTGGTAGAATTGAACACCCTCATTTTTTGTGGAAACGTACAAGCAGTAGCAAGGTAAACTCTTCCCTTTACTTTTTCCTTTTTTCTTTTTTTAGGGTTTTTAATGTATAATTACCTGTTCTATCTATTCAATTGTTTATAATTTGAAGATCCGCTTAAGATTAGGTTGTTATTTGATATACAGTATGTAGGAAAAAATTATTTTTCACATGGGTTTTTGTAGTTTGGGTTTTGATATGCTTAATTTCGGAAATGTTTGAAGTTATTTAGTCTGTTTTGGTGCTGGGATCAAGATTCTGTGCCTTTTATACCTTTAGATTAAGAAACAATGTCTCTCATTACTTTCTGTAGCATCCTTGTTCTGTAAATCAGACTGTACTGTAGATTAGAGACCACCATGCTACTCATTTGATTAGTTTAGAATAAATGCTGAAGACTGTTTGATACAACCCTATACCCAAGGAACTTTCAGATGTCAGCAACAGGGAGCATGAGAGCAAATGATGTTTAACAATCGATGTGGAGCCTCTGGACTGCAGCAATGCTCAGACCTCAGTGGCGTTGTGATCCTGACTCTGAGCAATCTTTGAAGCCTCTGCAGCAACTTCTCAGACCTCAGTGCATTGTGATCCTGACTCGTGAGGTTATGCCTTTCAATAACAATAAGCTGCGTGCGTAAGAATTTAAGTGACAGGACGAGGGGAATTAAACAATTACCTCACTCAAAGTGCAGCCTTAAAGAGATGCTCCTGAATTGGAACTGCAGCCCTTAAAGTGATCACTCACTCATACCTCTTTGATTTGTGGATTTTGTAAACTGACGTAAATAGCAAAACTTGCATTTTCAAATTATTATGCAGTGGTTATGAATTGTAGGTTTCTCCGGTTACTTTCAGATGCTTTTTTTTACTTGACACATTTTCTGGTTTCATAGTTGAACTTTGAACGTTAATGTAACGTTTTAAGCAAATATTCAGACTTGTCTCTGAATCGATTTTTATATTTTGCCTTGTGGTTGAAATGTTTGATTGTTGCATTCAGTTTTGATGGTTTCATTTATACTCTCCGTAAAAGACCATTCGTTCAAAATGAGAGCTTAGTTTTTTGAGGAATCCTTTTGGTTCCCTAAGCTTTGTCTTAGAACACGAAATGCCGCTGTTAGAAATTGTTGGGTTTGCCTCATGTGCAATTGGAGTGTGAGAAATTCACTCATGTGCAATTGGATTGGGTTACAAGTTTTTGCTTGTGTAACTCCTCCTTTCTGGATTTACATCTAGCATTTCTTTGCAAAGTAAAGATAATACCAGCACTAGCCATCGAGAAAATGAAAACATTTCTCCAAGTTAAAACACCAAAACATTCAAGCATTTATATATATATGAAATCTTATTTGATCTGCAGCATTTTTTATATATGCCAGTTAAAACACCAAGGTTCATTTAAGCTCAAGGAACTATGCAATAAGCATACACAGTCACAGTCAAAGCTTAAAGCTCAGCAAAGAAGTACCAAGTTCTGATTTCAAGCTAGCAAAATACAAAAAGCTGACTCGCTCCTTATTCTAAAGATTTACCAGAGTTGCATACAATAGAGAAAGAGACAGATCTTTTTGGAGCATCTAACAGGACAACGACTGATTAGTGCACTAGTATTGCCACTAACAAGTAAAAACATGCATTTACAGGTCACAGCTCAAGAAATGATCCCATACCAATTTTAGAGTCTCTTGAAGGACTGCAATGGTATGTTCCATTTCAACCGTCCCAGTCATTAGCGAATCGTTGATCCCTGTTAATTCAAGAGTTACTTCCTTGCCAACTTCACCTTCGGAAGCCCAGAAATCGAATCGGTCTGCATTTCTAAGCCTGAGCTTCAGCTGTGAATTCTTAAAACTCCGCACATTTGTGTGCCAAAACACCTACAACCGTATATCTACCATCTGAAGAGTACTTCTTTCCCATTGCCCATCTCAAACCACCTTTCACATTAGAATCCAATGTTGGACATTCAACCAATGCCTTAAGCTAGTTAACTTCTCAGCATCGCCCTTCACTGACGTTGTCAATCCCCTCTTGGTGGATAACATCAATCTCAGGTCCAAATCCTTATCAAGGCAAGATACATCCACTACTAGGCACCTCTTCTGGTTGAGCTCAATCTTGTGTATTTTAAGGTGTCCGGAAAATAACTCGGCATTTGATTGAAATAGAGATTCAGGGTTGCACTTGTCAAATACCTTCACATGGTAGTACTCCTTGGTGTGCTCAGAATCAACTCTGATTTTTGGAATAACTGTAGCAAGAATAAATTCCATGTAAGAATCAGGAAGGTTTGTCCAAAATGATTTTCCGACGTGACTGAAATAAGATTCGGCAGCTGCCCTACTAGTTACACCTCCTGAAAAGTTCTTTCCATGAAAGAGAATTTTACCAATTCTGATTACGAAAATAGGCTTTAGTAATGCTCCAACCTCTCCCGAACCCATCTCTTCTCTAAGATTTCCAAAAGAAGCAAGTAGCTCAGACCGTATGTTCTCAGTTATGGATACCCAGGGAGTACTTTGCACAAATCCTCTGCAGTCGAGGGAGTCGGAAGCCAAAACAAATGGTTCTCCCCAGCGTTTCCACTGAAGTGACTTGAGACGGCGAAAAGGTTCCATCCGAACTGAATGTGCAGGAAGCTGATCAGCATCAGATGTAGAACCACCTTCTATAAACCATTTAGAAATGGCATCTTTCGCGTAAATGATTTTTCTAACATTTGGAGCAAGCAGTCATTTTTCATCTTTGATCCAGAACCAACTGAAGACCCCAAGTATGAGATTTTCTTGAACTGATCAGGAACAAGCAATGAAGGTGTTGGAACAGGACTATTATCATTATCCTTAGACTGCCTTTTGTGTGGAGGTATGTATGCCATTGGAAGACCTAAACTCACTTTCTGTAACTTCTCAAACGTGTTCTGCAAGTTAATAGGTGTAGTATTTAAAACGAAAGATGCACACCAATCTCTTTAACTTCACTCTTTGACTTCCTTTAAAACTTCTGTCAGGACAACTTCAAGTATAAATTAAGCCCCAGAATCAAAAAAACAGAAGCTGGAGCAATTTCAGCTTTTTCCAACAGAACTCTCACCACCAAGTGACTTGACCAATCCAACAAGTAACAATTCCTTACAACTATTATTAACTCTCAGATTTTTTACCTGTTACACTTATCTTCCTTGACCTTTTTTGACTTCTAAATATCTGCTCACAGAAGATGAAAACTGTTTCCTGGTTCCAAACATGATGGAGTGCTGGAATTGAATGTAGCAACATTGCTTTATCATTGACCTACGGCAAAAACCAATCAATACTTAATTCTACGCAACAGATGTGCAATAAACTATCCAGTAAAGAAAATTCTCTAACCAATAAAGTAAATTCTTTATTAACCAGAGGGGAAGTTGAAGGAGAACTTGAGAAAGGTAAAAAAAAAAAAAAGAGTGTATATTGGAAGCATGCCACATATTTCTCTTACCCATTAATGACAGTAAATAAAACTAACAACCAAGACAAACTAGATAGAAAATATAAATGGCACTAAAGAGAAAAGACGGAGAAAACAGCAACGATCTTTAGCCAATATCACAAACTTTTTGCGCTTAATGTTCGCAAGCATTTTCAAGTAGACAGACATGTGACAGGACAAAGATCGGCATGCACTACCGTACAAGCATCATCACAATAAATGATTCTGGGGTTGACATGGGCAGAAAATCAATCCAATTCTAGACAGAACCTAGAAGGCATCAGATATACAGTTGCAAAGTGGTAAATGAATGTATCTTGTCTTCTAATATGTTCAGAGCAGGGAGCTTAAGCATTCAAACTTTTTGAATTGGGTATTGCAGTATGATTTTGATGAAGATGTAGATTGTATCTTAGGTAGAAGAACAAGCAAAAATCCCTTAAGACAGTTCAGTACTTGTTCAACAAAATGTAAAGGAAATCAGGATACGGCAAACTATGTGTAATTATAATAAACACCGAAGAACTACCAACCTCGACGAAATTCGTGTACTGTAAGGTGAAATCAAACTCAAAACCGAGATACAATCAAAATGAAAAAAGTAGATTGAAAGAATTTGAGGAAATCACCTCATTTTCAACCTTGTGCTTCTCAGATTCCTCAAGAGGATTGTAGTACTTCGCCAGGCGGTTTTTTTTTTTTTTTTTTTTATTATTATTGTATCTGGAAAAAACATATAAGCAAGATGCAGAATTGAGTGTTGAAAAAGGGTGAAAATTTTGGCAGGAAAACATTATCATCAAAACATCAACCCAAACGCTACGAATTCTGCCCTCTTTCTTCCCTTCACACTAAATGAAATCCTCTAATTAGAATCAATTTACAATTTGTGATTTGAATTCTATACACTAAACCCTAACCGTAATTTAACTATAACAATTCAATGGTGATTATTCAAAAACAATGTTTATCACTTGTTTCCATCATGATCATCTCTTTTCAAATACGTAGATTTCCTTACAACATTTTAAACTTAATTAGTGGAAATGAACTAATTGAAACAAGGATTATATTGAACAGATTCATGAGTTAATTGTAGTAGAAAATAATACCTTAGATCACCGGGAAGACTCCGTTCATAGTAACGACTCCGGTTTGTGTGTGGTATCAGAGAAAAGTTCAGTAGACTTGAGATAATGAGAGAAAGAGGAAAGTGGGTTAGAAAGAGGGAAGAGCTGGGATCGTTTGGGAATAACCTGGAACTGGAATAAAACTCTTTATTCTATTACTGGAATTACAGGACTACCCTTACCCATCAGCTTACACAAACCGAAAAAAAATAAAACTAATTAAAAATAAGATATTACGCACAAACCAATATATAAAAGTAAAATAAATAAATATTTTTTACATCTTTTCTATTAGAGCATCTACAATGTAAAGAGTCAAGATCATCCTAAGTGGAGGTCTTGTTATCACCTTTTTCTGGTGGGTCATTTGGTAAAAGATAAAAATAAATAAAGATAAAAATTTTGATATAAAATTCATCTCCAATCTTCAAGGTCTTACCTACACCTTTTTATTTAAATTTAGAGACCAAGTGATTATGTGGACCTAAGACTCAAGGTCATGAAAAAAGTCATATTTAGACTTTCTCATTTACCCTCACTTAGCCAAGTCATCTTTTTTTATAACCTTTATCCTTGCATTGGAGAAGAAACTTTGGTGAAGTTAAATCCTAGGTGTCATACTAATTTAAGACCTTTACCCCTTACATTGGAGATGCTCTTATATAAAGCCAACTATCCTTAGTTGAAGCTGCAATTTATGTTTCCCATTTTGCCCCTATTCCCATAAAATATATGTACACTTTATCTAAACCAGTGAGGGTATAATTGTAATTTCAATTTATAAAATCAAAACTTAAGCCATTTTCTCATTACAAATTAATTCTTTATTACATTTTAGATTCAACTTCACCCTTCTACGCTTATCACTCTTTCCCTATAAATCATTTTACCGAGGTACTAAACTCTCTAGAATTGTTCTATTCCATTACATAAATAAACAATTTCACCCTCTCTGAACTCTCAATTTAATTTTTTGCTTCAGAAAAACGGATAAAATTTTTAATTTCCAAACTGATCAAGATTTCAAAAATTATTACTGGATTTATCAAGAGTTCGAATGATGGAGAAACCACTCTTGTCGTGACAACATTTTCCAATATCCACCATTTTAGCTTTCTCAAACTAAAATTCTCTCTATACTTTAGAACTCTTCGAATCCTAACAAACATACATACAATCATCAAGAATTATTTAAAATCGCAAAGCAAGAACATACTATGAGGTTTAATTACTATAAAACTACTTATTAAACAATAAGAGAAAGGATTTT
This sequence comes from Papaver somniferum, assembly GCF_003573695.1. Taxonomy (NCBI): domain Eukaryota; kingdom Viridiplantae; phylum Streptophyta; class Magnoliopsida; order Ranunculales; family Papaveraceae; genus Papaver; species Papaver somniferum. Next base: position 17,527,986 of record NC_039366.1, read on the forward strand.
GTTTCTCTTAATTTATGAATGTGTTTATGCCTTTATGGTGGAAGGACGAATAAGAGTTGGTAAGAGATTCAACTATTGTTTACTAGAATAAAGATCAACAGTTGGTATTTGAGTTTATAGTTAGGGGTTTTGTATTGCAACAATTTGCTTCGATTTTTTTTTGTGATAATCAAGCAAAATGCCTTCAGTATTACTCAAAATTGCGTTAGATCTGAAAATTAATGATTCTATCACGCGCAATCGCGCGTGTTAAACGTTTTTGTTAAAACAAAAAGATATCTCGATAAGAGCAACACAACTCGTGATTTGTGTTTCGTTCCACCTAGAAGCTTTGCAACGACTATCCATCACACTAGAAAAAAGAGCGGTACCCCACGAGTACCTAGGTACCTCGTTTGTTTCCGGATTGAGATTGAGAGACTTCAACCACTGCAAATAACAAGCATTTACCTTATTTCCTGAGAAATCGGGGAAAAAGACGGTCCCAAGAGCGTGCAACAAGTAAGATATAGCCGTATGTCTAGATCTTTCTGCGTCAATCACCACCTCTCCACTAGCAGTCTTGCGGTCAGAATCTCCAAACTTCTCCCACAGACGAACCAAATTTATCTTCCTTGTCATATTAACTGTTTCACTAACTTCACCTGGTTGACTAAATTCCCTTTTAGCTCTATGTGCGGCTCCACTCCCTATCTCAAACTCTTCTTCCGCTTCATCTTTTCCCACCCAAGACAGTGTCTCCCAAGACACAAAGCTGATCAAAAGGAATAGAATTGTTGAAACCCTCAAATACGACATTTCCTTCCAAAGCAAGACCAGTGATTTGTTTCGAAGTCATAGTAATCTCGTCGAACGGGAGTAGAAAGTCATGGTTTCGGGCCATAATCTTTCTCTAAAACCACAAACCGTCACAACATCATAGGTCTTCTGCAAAGCCTCGATTCCAGACCACAACTCCGAAGCTTTTACCAAAGCTACCACATCTGGTGCTCTTTCTCCAACGGCCAAAACCTTCCTTGTTGGTGCTTTAGTTTAGGGACCGCTTTATCGGGAAACTACATACAATATCAAATTTTGGTTGTTACAATTAAATATCATAATAAAATGAAAACAACATATATTAAGTTTGATTTATTACCTTTGCGGCACAGACCCTAGCAACCGATGATGACTGGTAACCAAACAAGACGGTTTTATATATTGGCTCACCCCAAGGTCTCCCATTCTTCTTGGGAGGTAAAAACACCATAGCATCAATGATTTGTCTTGTCATTTCTTTTGGTGGATACTTCTTCTTTCCCTTCTTCTTATCCTCTTCAACTACGGATTTACCTTTATCAATAGCAGCACCACTAGAAGTGCCAACTTCAGTTCCTCCGGTAACAACAAGTGCACCTTCATTTCCTCCAACAACTCCAACTTCAGTTCCTCCAGTAACAAAAACTCCAACTTCACTTCCTCCACCAATTCCAACTTCAGTTCCTCCAGTAACAATAACTCCAACCTCACTTCCTCCACCAACTCCAACTTCACTTCCTCCACCTGTGGAAACTACAACTTGACTATCTAAAGCAGTTCCAGATCCAACTCTATCTCCTCCACCTTCATTTTCTCCATCAGTCACAACTCCACTTGCATTCCTTGCGTTTGCACCAAATGGGTTTTGTGTGACGAGGTTGCGAAGTCGGGTCACTACGAGGTGTTACTTCTTGTGATCTTTTCTTCTTGTTTTCTTTTGCTCTGTTCAAAGACACTCAAGGACAAAAACCAAAAGTAGATAAGTAAAAACGTCTGGGAAATTTTGACATAACCAAGCCGTGACACTGAAAACGACTAGTAAAAATGGGCAATCCCAGATGCAAACACAATTACGGATGGGAAATTAAGTAATCGACCTATACGTAAAAGAAATAACGTCTAGGAAACATAATTTGTGGATTGGTTACTCCTATTACGGATAGGAAAACTTATATGTGAAAATACAGTTGGTTTAATATTCAGCACAGTTACACATATGGCTAGAAAAAACCAAGCCGTAATATAAAATAGGCTAGGAAATTAAATATTACGGTTAGGAAACAAAATTACGGATAGAAAGACCGAGACGTCAACACTACCGCTGAAAAAAATCGAACGCAGGAGAATATATGCGGATAGGATTTCTGAATCTCGTATGCATCGACTATGTTACGACTGAGAGTTCTTATAAATCTCAACCGTAAAACTTACAAACGGATGGGCCGGGAATTCTTAGATATCCCAACCGTAAAACATATACACGGATGGGAAAACAATAGATCCCAACTGTGAGGCCTATTTACGGATGGGAATACAAGAACTCCCAGCCATAAGCATTTTCAGAAACTGTTTTTTCAGACCTAAAATTTTCGAAACCAACTGAATAATCAATAAAACACTTAAATAAAGAGTGTGTTTTTCAATTCATACCTTATTGTTGTCATATCAGGAGTCTCGGCGGCTGGTGCATATCCTTCATTCACTTCTTCTTGATCTTCAGTTTCATCTTCATTTGATGAAGTTGGTTTCTCTGCTTCAGAAGGAGGTGGATTCGACGAAGACTGACCTAGCTTTTCCTTAGGTTTCATGGTTTTATACAATGAATTTAATCGACAACGATTATTTTTTTGAATCCACGATTAATTGTTTCAAACGAAGAATGAAAGAAGAAGAAGAAAAAGAAAAAGAATAAAAAGAAGAAGAAAAACAGAAAAAGGAGAGTGCGGGAAGAAGAAGAGGAAGAAATAGGAGAGCGAGGGACAGTTTTTTTTTTCTTTTAATGATTTTCATTATTTTTTCTTTTAACGGTTTTTCAGTTTTTTTTTATTATATTGATTAGTTAATGGAAGGGTAGAAGGGTAATAAGTGAAAATGATTGAGGATATTTTTGAACTTTTGCATAAATCTGGTCTCCCCACATAAAGTTTTGGTTCCAATTAGTAATTTAACCCCCAAAATCCTAGCCCCCTACATCCCCAATAATAGGATTCTGGATAAAACTCTTTATTCATTTTTAGCGCCTTTGGATTTACACTTTGAAGTTACTTTTTTATTTTTTTAAAGTCAAACAGCAAGAAGTCAGTTTGTATTTTATAACACTTCGGATAGAAACATGCTTCTGACTCTGCTTCTCCAGAAGTACAAGTCAGAAGCAAAATTATTTTGCTTCACAAAAAGATGACTTTTTTGCTTCTAGAAGTTGTTCTGAAAAATTATTGATAAACTGACTTCTGACTTTTCGACTTCCAGTAATTTCTGAGAGTACATCCAAACACCCTATTAATTTAAAGCGAATTTTAGAAGTAAAGAAGCAAAATAGCTTTGCTTCTGACTTTTACTTTTGAAAAAGTATAAGTCAGAAGCCGATTTGTTTCCAAACGCGCTATTAGTCCATTTGTTTCGAGATAATAAACTAGTTTTTTGTGTAGTATATATTGCTTAAATTACATAACTACAAGTGGGGTAATGGATAATCATCCGAATAGATATCAGTTGTACCGTGTCTTGTTACGCTAAAAAGTTATTGTCGGATGGACTATCTGTATCCTCACCTATATGGTTGTGCCGAGGGTGCGACGAGTCGGCGTAAGAATATGTTATGTTTTTATGAGATAAAATCTCTAACCCACCCTGATTTAATCGCGGAAAAGGGTTATATTTTCGATTTTCAGACTATATGTACCCGATATCCGAACCTATAATTGGTATCCCAAAAAAAGTTATTGTGCAATAAATCGTTTTGTATCCGATACTCAGCTATGGAAACACATTTATAAGCATAGATAAGCTAAAATGAAAATGAAAATTCTAAAGTTCTTTTGACAATGACTAAATACAGCGCACGTTTGGGCTAAATGTAATAATCTTTCCAAATTCGAAATAATGTAACCCTCGATGAGAGGTGATGAGCAAAACCCATCTCATATTTATTTATTGCGCTTGAATATGAACATTTTTTTTTGTTTTTTTAAGCAAGAACTTGGATTAATAATAATTAATACGGAATTACAAGTGAGAATGTTGCTCCCCTGGTGTCATTTAATATAATTTGTTTCAGAAAACGGGAACCATGTATTCCCATATTTTAGTTTGCAATACTCCATGTTCACTATTATCTGCCGCATGATTAACAAGAGTGTCCGCTTGGTTTGCTTCCCGGTAATTGTAAAGAATTTTGTAATGGGGAATTTTTTCTTGTCTTTTGTTGATCTCAGCAATCATATCTCTCAGATACTATTAAGGATCAGCCAGTTTCTTGATGAAATGAATTAGTATCTACGAATCTAATTCAATGTAAATTTTAGTCCAATGGTACAGTGCGACCGTTCTTAGATCCATGAGTAGTTCCCATGTCTCAGCTAGTAGCGCTGTTGTGATCCCCAACGGTTGGGCCATAGCAACAATAACTGAGGTTGTTGAGTCTTTGCAAATAAAATCACCCCCCGCGGGTATGGACAACTCTATCAGTGTTGATTTTGATCCAATGCGGTTCTGGCGGTTTCCACCCAACCTGAATACCTATAGTCATCTGGAATTATGAAGTGTCAGGTGTTGTAGCATTCACGCCTGGTAGGGGTGGAGGCAGCATTGAGTTTGCCCAATTGTGTTCTTGGTGCATGTGGTTTGCTAGTTTGACTAATTTAAGATTTTTCTTGCACCTGCATTACTTTCTTGATTTTAATTATAATTTCTTCCTCCATTTTTTTTCAATTACTTCTTCATTTCACAACTTATAAGATCTTTTTGCAAAACAAATGCCCCATGAAAATTAACATTTTGATTTTTGATATAGGTTTTCTTAACGAGATTGAACCACAGGAGATAATAATGTAGCCAAAGACCACTCTTCCAAACCATCAAAAAAAAATCACAGGAAAAATATAAGAACCACGTATCTGAACAGTCAAAGATCAAGGAATTCCATGTTTAAAGTATAATTCTATTTTCTGGAATTTTGACACACGAAGTTATTTGATGACGATGATTATAATTATTTGAGGAAAATGATTATAATTATGATGAAGGATTCAATCAACCAAGGAGATTAAGTATAAATTAAATGAAAAGGAAAGGAAGCAAACAAACAACATGGAATGATTCTTGTACCCCGTGAAAGAAATAAATATCAGGTCAAATGGATGAAGAAGAATAGGATGCATGACGATTAATCACCCACACCATTCGACTTAAACATGGATTACATTTAGTCTCAGCCTTTTGAAATGTTCCTCAAAAAAAGAAAACCTCTCAAAAACTACTTTAGGGCATCATAGACTTTTGGGGGTGACTTGCATCCCAAGCCATCCCATCCCTAGTTTCATCCTTGTGGAGTCCATATGGATTTTCGATATGGATTCTTGTCGATACCAGATATAAACCTTTAGAGTTACCAGATATAAACCAGATAACACTACTTAATCATTGGTGGACGTCACATGTTTCTAACTCTTCATTTTTCTAGTGATTCACATTAGTGATGCTAATATATGTAATATTAATCCCATCTGGTCCTGTAAATTTGTGTACAGAAGTTGTAATAAAGCTGCAGATGCTTTAGCTAAAGCAGCTCGTAAACTTAATCTATATGGGGATTGGTGGTTTCAACAACCTGATCTTTTAAATCCTTACATAAGTTATATGATG